>NC_029772.3:64576287-64604247 GCF_000817695.3 Arachis duranensis | reverse complement strand
CAAATCCCTTTTCCATTCAAGCAATTTACATTTCTTGCACTTTAAGTTATTGCAATTTACATTTCTTGCACTTTAAGTTTCAGTCATTTAGTTTCTTGTTCTTTAAGATTCAGTGCCTTTACTTTCAAGTCTCCTTAATTTCTGCAAATTATCCCTCTCCCTTTACATTTCCTACTATTTACTTACTGTTGGATACAAAATCACTCAACCAATACTTGATTCGCTTGACTAAATCAACCACTAAACTAAAATTGCTCAATCCTTCAATCCCTGTGGGATCGACCTCACTCCCGTGAGTTTTATTACTTGATGCGACCCGGTACACTTGCCAGTGAGTTTTATGTTGGATCGTTTTCCACACATCAAGGGGCAGTGATTTGAGATGAAGAGAAATGTTAGTAAATGAATGAATAAATAGAATAAGATGAGAGAGAAGTTTTCAAAAACAATTTTGAAAAGGAGTTAATAATTTTCGAAAATTAAGATAAGAAATAAAATTAAAATTAAAATGTAAAACAATTAATCAATTAAAAAGAATTTTGAAAAAGAGGTGAGGTATTTTCGAAAATTAGAGAGAGAAAATTAGTTAGGTAGTTTTGAAAAAGATAAGAAACAAACAAAAGTTAATTGGTTAGTTTGAAAAAGATTTGAAAATCAAATTTGAAAAGATAAGAAGATAAGAAGTTAGAAAAGATATTTTAAAATCAAATTTTTTGAAAAAGATATGATATAAAAGATAAGATAAAAAGATATGATTAAAATTAAAATTGATTATTTTACTAACAAGAAACTAAAAGATAAGATTCTAGAATTTAAAGATTGAACCTTTCTTAACAAATTTTTGAATCAATCATATTAATTGTTAGCATAATTTTCGAAAATAAAGATAAAACTAAGAAAAAGATTTTTGAAAAATATTTTAAAGGATTTTCGTAAATTAATAAGAAAAATGAAAAAGATTTAATTTTTGAAAAAGTTTTAAAAAGATAAGATTTTTAAAATTTAAAAATTTGACTTGACTTACAAGAAACAACTAATTTTAAAAATTTTTGACTAAGTCAACCCAAATTTTCGAAATTTTGAGAGAAAAAAGGAAAAGATATTTATATTTTTTTTATTTTTGAATTTTTTATAATGAGAGAGAAAAACACAATTATGACCCAAAACATGAAAATTTTGGATCAAAACACATTATGCATGCAAGAACACTATGAATGTCAAGAAGAACACCAAGAACACTTTGAAGATCATGATGAACATCAAGAACATATTTTTGAAAAATTTTTGATGCGAAGAAAACATGCAAGACACCAAACTTAGAAATCTTTAATGTTTAGACACTATGAATGCAAAAATGCACATGAAAAACAACAAAAGATACAAAACAAGAAAACATCAAGATCAAACAAGAAGACTTACCAAGAATAACTTGAAGATCATGAAGAACACTATGAATGCATGAATTTTCGAAAAATGAATAAATTTTTAGAAAAATGCAATTGACACCAAACTTAAAGGTTAACTCAAGACTCAAACAAGAAACACAAAATATTTTTGACTTTTTTATGATTTTATTATTTTTTTGTATTTTATTTAATATTTTTCGAAAAACATATAGGAAAAAGAAAGTAATGAATCCAAAGTCCTCAATCAAAATCCTATGAATTAGACATGGCTTAATAGCCAGCCAAGCTAAAACATGTTATATGAAACTCTAGAATTCATTCTTGAAAACTCTGAAAATTTTAGAAAATTGGTGACAATTTTTTTTGAAAGACTTTTGAAAATTTTTTGAAAATAAAACAAAAAAAAGAAAATTATCTAATCTGAGCAACAAGATGAACCGTCAGTTGTCCAAACTCGAACAATCCCCGGCAACGGTGCCAAAAACTTGGTGGACGAAATTGTGATTCATACTTAAATTGTTGTTCGAAATTGATTCCCAGGTAATGGCCCCAAAAACATGGTGCTCAATACCCTGGTCTAAACATAATTTCACAACTTCGCTCAACTAACCAGCAAGTGTACTGTGTCGTCCAAGTAATAAACCTTACGTGAGTAAGGGTCGATCCCACAGAAATTGTTGGTATGAAGCAAGCTATGGTCATCTTGTAAATCACAGTCAGGCGGATAATAAATGGTTATGGAGTTTTCGAATAATTTATAATAAATAAACTGGAAATAAAGATAGAAATACTTATGTAGATCATCGATGAAAATTTCAGATAGGCGTATGAAGATGCTGTGCTCCTTCTAAATCTCTGCTTTCCTACTACCTTCATCCAATCCTTCTTACTCCTTTCCATGGCAAGCTGTATATAGGGCATCACCGTTGTCAATGGCTACATCCCATCCTCTCAGTGAAAAATGTCCAAATGCTCTGTCACGGCACGGCTAATCATCTGTCGGTTCTTGATCATGTTGGAATAGAATCCCTTGATTCTTTTGCGTTTGTCATCACGCCCAACAATCGCGAGTTTGAAGCTCGTCACAGTCATTCAATTCCAGAATCCTACTCGGAATACCACAGACAAGGTTTAGACTTTCTGGATTCTCATGAATGCCGCCATCAATTTTAGCTTATACCACGAAGACTCTGATCTCATGGAATGGAAGGCTCAGTTTTCAGGCGAGGGCAACCATGCGTCGTGCATCAGGAATCCAAGAGATACACACTCTAGCTTTCGCTTGTAGAACGGAAGTGGTTGTCAGGCACGCGTTCATAGGGACGGATGATGATGAGTGTCACGGATCATCACATCCATCAGGTTGAAGTACGAGTAGTATCTTTGAACAGAAATAAGATTGAAATTGAATAAAAGATAGTAGTAATTGCATTAAAACTCGAGGTACAGCAGAGCTCCACACCCTTAATCTATGGTGTGTAGAAACTTCACTGTTAAAAATACATAAGTGATGAAGGTCCAGGCATGGCCGAATGGCCAGCCCCCAAAATGTGATATGAATTCGAAAATAAGTAGAAGGACCAGATATGTGGTCAAAAGACACTGAATACAATAGTAAAATGTTCTATTTATACTAGACTAGCTACTAGGGTTTACAGAAGTAAGTAATTGATGCAGAAATCCACTTCCGGGGCCCACTTCGTGTGTGCTTGGGCTGAGCTTGAGCTTTACACGTGCAGAGGCTTCTTTTGGAGTTGAACGCCAAGTTGTAACGTGTTTTTGGCGTTCAACTCTGGTTCGTGACGTGTTTCTGGCGTTTGACTCTAGAATGCAGCATGGAACTGGTGTTGAGCGCCAATTTACGTCATCTAATCACAAATAAAGTATGGACTATTATATATTGATGGAAAGCTCCAGATGTCTACTTTCCAACGCCTATGAGAGCGCTCCATTTGGATTTCTGTAGCTCTAGAAAATCCATTTCGAGTGCAAGGAGGTCAGAATCCAACAGCATCAGCAGTCCTTTGTCAGCCTTTTATCAGAGTTTGCTCAGGTCCCTCAATTTCCGCCAGAAAATACTTGAAATCACAGAAAAACACACAAACTCATAGTAAAGTTCAGAAATGTGAATTTAGCATAAAATCTAATGAAAACATCCCTAAAAGTAGCTAGATCCTACTAAAAACTACTTAAAAACAATGCCAAAAAGCGTATAAATTATCTGCTCATCAGTGACCTAGGGTTAGGTATTAACCTCATGCCACTCTCTGTAAAGGAGAAACTAGGAATCTTTGAGGTATAGGCTGCAAGAATCTCACTAGAGATGAGAAACAAATCAATGAAACAAGCTTATGGACTAGTAGAGGACGTACTAGTGAAGGTTGAAGGCCTTTACATCCCTGCTAATTTCATAATCCTAGACACTGGGAAGGATAAGGATGAATCCATCATCTTTGGCATACCTTTCCTAGCCACAGCAAAAGCTGTGATTGATGTTGACAGAGGAGAGTTGGTCCTTCAATTGAATGAAGATTACCTTGTGTTTAAGGCTCAAAGATCTCCCTCTGCAACCATGGAGAGGAAGCATGAAAAGCTTCTCTCAATACAGAGTCAAACAAAGCCCCCACATTCAAACTCTAAGTTTGGTGTTCGGAGGCCACAACCAAACTCTAAGTTTGGTGTTGAGAGGCCACAACCAAACTCTAAGTTTGGTGTTGGGAGGATGGTGGACAAAATTGTGATTCATACTTGAATTGTTGTTCGAAATTAATTCCCAGGTAATGGCCCCAAAAACTTGGTGCTCAATACCATGGTCTAAACATAATTTCACAACTTCGCTCAACTAACCAGCAAGTGTACTGGGTCATCCAAGTAATAAACCTTACGTGAGTAAGGGTCGATCCCACAGAGATTGTTGGTATGAAGCAAGCTATGGTCATCTTGTATATCTCAGTCAGGCGGATAATAAATGGTGATAGAGTTTTCGAATAATAATAGTAAATAAACAGAAAATAAAGATAAAAATACTTATGTAGATCATCGATTGGAATTTCAGATAGGCGTATGAAAATGCTGTGCTCCTTCTGAATCTCTGCTTTCCTACTGCCTTCATCCAATCCTTCTTACTCCTTTCCATGGCAAGTTGTATGTAGGGCATCACCGTTGTCAATGGCTACATCCTATCCTCTCAGTGAAAAAGGTCCAAATGCTCTTTCACGGCACGGCTAATCATCTGTCAGTTCTCGATCATGTTGGAATAGAATCCCTTGATTCTTTTGCGTTTGTCATCACACCCGACAATCGCGAGTTTGAAGCTCGTCACAGTCATTCAATCCCGGAATCCTACTCGGAATACCACAGACAAGGTTTAGACTTTCCGAATTCTCATGAATGCCGCCACCAATTCTAGCTTATACCACGAAGACTCTGATCTCACGGAATGGAAGGCTCGGTTGTCAGGCGAGGGCAACCATGCGTCGTGCATCAGAAATCCAAGAGATACACACTCTAGCTTTCGCTTGTAGAACGGAAGTGGTTGTCAGACACGCGTTCATAAGGATGGATGATGATGAGTGTCACGGATCATCACATCCATCAAGTTGAAGTACGAATGGTATCTTAGAACAGGAATAAATCGAATTGAATAGAAAATAGTAGTAGTTGCATTAAAACTTAAGGTACAGCAGAGCACCACACCCTTAATCTATGGTGTGTAGAAACTCCACCATTGAAAATACATAAGTGAAGGTCCAGGCATGGCCGAATGGCCAGCCTCCTAAATGTAATATGAATTCGAAAATAGGGAGAAGGACCTATGGTCAAAAGACCGAATGGTCAAAGACTCTGAATACAATAGTAAAATGTTCAATTTATACTAGACTAGCTACTAGGGTTTACAGAAGTAAGTAATTGATGCAGAAATCCATTTCCGGGGCCGACTTGGTGTCTGCTTGGGCTGAGCTTGAGCTTTACACGTGCAGAGGCTTCTTTTGGAGTTGAACGCCAAGTTGTAACGTATTTTTGGTGTTCAACTCTGGTTCGTGACGTGTTTCTGGCGTTTGACTCCAGAATGCAGCATGGAATTGGCGTTGAGCGCCAGTTTACGTCATCTAATCTCGAATAAAGTATAGACTATTATATATTGCTAGAAATCTCTGGATGTCTACTTTTTAACGCCGTTGAGAGCGCGCCATTTGGATTTCTGTAGCTCTAGAAAATCTATTTGGAGTTCTGTAAGGTCAGAATCCAACAGCATTAGTAGTCCTTTGTGAACCTTTTATCAGAGTTTTGCTCAGGTCCCTCAATTTCAGCCAGAAAATACCTGAAATCACAGAAAAACACACAAACTCATAGTAAAGTACAGAAATGTGAATTTAGCATAAAAACTAATGAAAACATCCCTAAAAGTAGCTAGATTATACTAAAAACTATCTAAAAACTATTCCAAAAAGCGTATAAATTATCCGTTCATCACAATACCAAACTTAAATTGTTGCTTGTCCCCAAGCAACTAGAAATCAATTAGGATAAAAAGAAGAGAATATACTATAAATCCCAAAATATTAATGAATATTAATTCTAATTTGATGAGCAGGACTTGTAGCTTTTTGCTTCTGAACAGTTTTGGCATCTCACTTTCTCCTTTGAAGTTTAGGATGATTGGCATCTATAGGAACTTAGAATTTTAGAGAGTGTTATTGATTCTCCTAGTTAAGTTTTTTGATTCTTGAACACAGCTACTTTTATGAGTCTTGGCCGTGGCCCTAAGCACTTTGTTTTCTAGTATTACCACCAGATACATAAATACCACAGACACATAGCTGGGTGAACCTTTTCAGATTGTGACTCAGCTTTGCTAAAGTCCCCAGTTAGAGGTGTCCAAAGCTCTTAAGCACACTCTTTTTGCTTTGGATCACGACTTTAACCAATCAGTCTCAAGCTTTTCACTTGGACCTGCATGCCACAAGCACATGGTTAGGGACAACTTTATTTAGCCGCTTAGGCCTTGGATCCTTTTTACCCTTGCCTTTTGGTTTTAAGGGCTATTGGCTTTTTCTGCTTGCTTTTTCTTTTTCTTTCTATTTGATTTTCGCCACTTCTCTTTTTTTTTCCGCAAGCTTTTGCTTTTTTACTGCTTTTTCTTACTTCAAGAATCAATTTTATGATTTTTCAGATTATCAATAGCATTTCTCTTTGTTCATCATTCTTTCAAGAGCCAACAATTTTAACATTCATAAACAACAAGATCAAAAATATGCACTGTTCAAGCATTCGTTCAGAAAAAAAAATTATTGTCACCACATCAATATAATTAAACTAAATTCAAGGATAATTTCGAAATTCATGTACTTCTTGTTCTTTTGAATTAGAAACATTTTTCATTTAAGAGAGGTGAAGGATTTACGGAATTATTCATAGCCTTAAGACATAGTTACTACATACTAATGATCATGAAGTAGAGGCACAAAACATAAACACACATATAGCATAGAAACTGAAAAACAAAAAAAAAAGAAAAAAATTATAATAACAAGGAATGAGTTCACCTTAGTGATGGTGGCGCTTTCTTCTTGAAGAACCAGTGATGTCCTTGAGTTCTTTTATGTCTCTTCCTTGCCTTTGTTGCTCCTCCCTCATTGCTCTTTGATCTTCTCTAATTTCATGGAGAATGATGGAGTGCTCTTGATGTTCCACCCTTAATTGATCCATATTGTAACTCAAATCTTCTAGAGAAGTGTTGAGTTGTTCCCAATAGTTGTTGGGAGGAAAGTGCATCCCTTGAGGTATCTCCGGGATTTCTTGGTGATGAGCTTCCTTATGCGTCTCTTGGGTTCTATGAGTGAGCTCTCTTGTTTGCTCCATCCTTTTCTTAGTGATGGGCTTGTCCTCCTCAATGGGGATGTCTCCTTCTATGATAACTCCAGCTGAGTAACATAGATGGTAAATAAGATGAGGAAAAGCTAGCCTTGCCAAGGTAGAGGACTTTTGGCTATTTTGTAGAATTCAAGGGAGATGACTTCATGAACTTCTACTTCCTCTCCATTCATGATGGTATGAATCATGATGGCCCGATCCACAGTAACTTCAGATCGGTTGCTAGTGGGGATGATGGAGCGTTGGATGAACTCCAACCATCCTCTAGCCACAGGCTTGAGGTCCAGTCTTCTTAATTGAACCGGCTTGCCTTTGGAGTCTCTTTTCAATTGAGCTCCTTCAACACATATGTCCATAAGAACTTGGTCCAACCTTTGATCAAAGTTGACCCTTCTTGTGTAGGGGTGTGCATCTCCTTGCATCATGGGCAAGTTGAATGCCAACCTCACATTTTCCGGACTAAAATCTAAGTATTTTCCCCGAACCATTGTAAGATAGTTCTTTGGATTCGGGTTCATACTTTGATCATGGTTCCTAGTGATCCATGCATTGGCATAGAACCCTTGAACCATTAAGATTCTGACTTGTTGAATGGGGTTGGTTAGAACTTCCCAACCTCTTCTTTGAATCTCATGTCGGATCTCTGGATACTCATTTTTCTTGAGCTTGAAAGGGACCTCAGGGATCACCTTCTTCTTGGCCACAACATCATAGAAGTGGTCTTGATGGGCTTTGGAGATGAATCTCTCCATCTCCCATGACTAGGAGGTGGAAGCTTTTGTCTTCCCTTTCCTTTTTTTAGAGGTTTCTCCGGTCTTAGGTGCCATTAATGGTTATGGAAAAACAAAAAGCTATACTTTTACCACACCAAACTTAAAATATTGCTCGCCCTCGACCAAGAGAAGAAAGAAAAGAAGAAGAAGAAGAGAAAATATAGAGGAGAGTGAGGGGGAGGTGTATTCGGCCAAGGTATAGAAGAGGGGGTTGTGTTGTGTGAAAATGAAGGAGAATGGAGGGGTTTATATAGTGAGGGGAGAGGGAGTATGTTCGGCTATTTAGGGTGGGTTTAGGTGGGAAAGAAATTTTGAATTTTGAAGGTAGGTGGGATTTATGGGGAAGAGTGGATGGATGTGAGTGGTGAAGAGGTGATGGGGAAGAGAGATTAAGGTGATTGGTGAAGGGTTAGAGTAAAAGGATGTGAGTGGTGAAGGGAGGAAATTGGGAAGAGAGATTGAGGAGATTGGTGAAGGGTTTTTGGGGAAGAGTGTTTATGGGGAAGAGAGGATGAATGTTGAGAAGAGGGAAGAATATGAGTAAAAGTAGGTGGGGATCCTGTGGGGTCCACAGATCCTGAGATGCTCCAATGGGGTCCACAGATCCTGAGATGATTCTGTGGGGTCCACAGATCCTAAGGTGTCAAGGATTTACATCCCTGCACCAATTAGGCGTGTAAAATGCCTTTGCATGCAATTCTGGCATTTAAACGCCAAAGTGATGCTCGTTTTGGGCGTTCAACACCCAATTGCAGCATGTTTCTGGCGTTGAACGCCAGTTCTATGCTTGTTTCTGGCGTTCAGCGCCAGCTCTCCTCAGGGTGCATTCTTAGCGTCTGAACGCTAGGATGTTGCTTGTTTTTGGCGTTCAACACTAGATACATGCTCTATTCTGGCGTTGAACGCCAGCCAGATGCTCCTTACTGGCGTTTAAATGCCAATAAGTCCTTCCTCCAGGGTGTGATTTTTTTCTGCTATTTTTAATTCTGTTTTTAATTTTTGTATTTTTTTGTGACTCCACATGATCATGTACCTAATAAAACATAAAATAAAAATAAAAATAAAATTAGATAAATAAAAATTGGGTTGCCTCCCAATAAGCGCTTCTTTAATGTCAATAGCTTGACAGTGGGCTCTCGTGGAGCCTCACAGGTGATCAGGTCAATGTTGTATAGTCCCAACACCAAACTTAGAGTTTGGATGTGGGTATTCAACACCAAACTTAGAGTTTGGCTATGGCCTCTCAACACCAAACTTAGAGTTTGATTGTGAGGGCTTTGTTTGACTCTGTATTGAGAGAAGCTTTTCATGCTTCCTCTCCATTGTTAAAGAAGAAGACCCTTGAGCCTTAAACACAAGGTAGTCCCCATTCAATTGAAGGACTAATTCTCCTCTGTTAACATCTATCACAGCTCCTGCTGTGGCTAGAAAAGGTTTTCCAAAGATGATGCATTCATCTTCCTCCTTTCTAGTGTATAAGATTATGAAATCAACAGGGATGTAAAGGCCTTCAACCTTTTGCTAACACGTTCTCTACCAATCCATAAGCTTGTCTTACTGACTTGTCTGCCAATTATAATGAGAATATGGCAGGTTGTACCCCAATGATCCCCAGCTTCTCCATTACAGAGAGTGGCATTAGATTTATGCCTGACCCTAGGTCACACAGAGCCTTTTCAAAGGTCATGGTGCCTATGGTACAGGGTATTAAGAATTTACTAGGATCTTGTTTCTTTTGAGGTAAAGTTTGCTGAACCCATGTATCTAGTAGACCAATGAGCAAGGGAGGTTCACCTTCCCAAGTCTCATTACCAAATAACTTGGCATTCAACTTCATGATAGCTCCTAGATATTGAGCAACTTGCTCTCCAGTTACATCTTCATCCTCTTCAGAGAAAGAATAGTCTTCAGAGCTCATGAATGGCAGAAGGAGGTTTAATGGAATCTCTATGGTCTCTATATGAGCCTCAGTTTCCTTTAGGTCCTCAATAGGAAACTCCTTCTTGTTTGAGAGACGTCCCAGGAGGTCTTCCTCACTAGTATTTTCGTTCTTCTCCTCCCTTGTGTGTTCGGCCATATTGATTACATCAGTGGCCTTGCACTCTCCTTTTGGATTATCTTCTGTATTGCTTGGGAGAATACTGGGAGGAGTTTCAATGAGGCCCACTTGTGCCTCCAGATTTCTGATGGAGGACCTTGTTTTACTCATGAAACTTAAAGTGGCTTTGGACAGATTAGAGACTATATTTTCTAAGTTAGAGGTATTTTGCTCAGAATTCTCTGTTTGTTGCTGAGAAGATGATGGAAAAGGCTTGCTATTGTTGAGCTTGTTTCATCCAACATTATTAAAGCCTTGTTGAGGCTTTTGTTGATCCCTCCATGAGAAATTTGGATTATTTCTCCATGAAGAATTATAGGTGTTTCCATAAGGTTTACCCATGTAATTTACCTCTGCCATTGCAGGGTTTTCAGGATCATAAACTTCTTCTGCAGAAGATGCCTCTTTAGTACTGTTGGATGCATTTTGCCAACCATTCAGACTTTGAGAAATCATGTTGACTTGCTGAGTCAACATTTTGTTCTGAGCCAATATGGCATTCAGAGCATCAATTTCAAGAAATCCCTTCCTCTGAGGCGTCCTATTATTCACGAAATTCCTCTCAGAAGTGTACATGAATTGGTTATTTGCAACCATTTCAATAAGTTCCTGAGCTTCTGCAGGCATTTTCTTTAGGTGAATGGATCCACCTGCAGAATGGTCCAGTGACATCTTAGAGAACTCAGATAGACCATTAAAGAATATATCTATCATGGTCCATTCTGAAAACATGTCAGAAGGACATCTTTTGGTCATCTGCTTGTATCTTTTCCGAGCTTCATAGAGGGATTCACCATCTTTTTGTTTGAAGGTCTGAACATCCACTCTAAGCTTGCTCAGCTTTTGAGGAGGAAAGAACTTAGCCAAGAAGGCCGTGACCAGCTTATCCCAGGAGTCCAGGCTATCTTTAGGTTGAGAGTCCAACCATGTTCTAGCTCTGTCTCTTACAGCAAAAGGGAAAAACATGAGCATGTAGACTTCAGGATTTACTCCATTTGTCTTAACAGTCTCACAGATCTGCAAGAACTCAGTTAAGAACTGGTAGGGATCTTCTGATGGAAGTCCATGAAACTTGCAGTTATATTGCATTAGAGCAACTAATTGAGGTTTCAGCTCAAAATTGTTTGCTCCAATGGCAGGAATTGAGATGCTTCTTCTATCAAACTTGGAAGTAGGTGTAGTATAATCACCAAGCATCCTCCTTGCATTATTGTTGTTGGATTCGGCTGCCATCTCCTCTTCAGAGTTCTTTCAGGTTCTGGATCAGCTTCAACAAGAATGCCTTTTTTCTTGTTCCTGCTCATATGAGAAAGAAGAGAACAGAAAAGGAAGAGGAATCCTCTATGTCACAGTAAAGAGGTTCCTTATTTTTAGTAGAAGAAGAAAGGGAATAAAGAAAGGAGAATCCAAACACAAGGGTGAGCCAAAAAGTCAAATAGTTAGTTGCAAAAGATTTGAAAGTTAATTTTGAAAAGATAAGAAGATAAGAAGTTAGAAAAGATATTTTAAAATCAAATTTTTGAAAAAGACAAAATTTTTAAAAAGATATGATATAAAAGATAAGATAAAAAGATATGATTAAAATTAAAATTGATTACTTTACTAACAAGAAACTAAAAGATAAGATTCTAGAATTTAAAGATTGAACCTTTCTTAACAAGAAAGTAACAAACTTCAAAATTTTGAATCAATCATATTAATTGTTAGCATAATTTTCGAAAATAAAGATAAAACTAAGAAAAAGAGTTTTGAAAAAAAATACTTTAAAGAATTTTCGAAGATTAATAAGAAAAATGAAAAAGATTTAATTTTTGAAAAAGTTTTAAAAAGATAAGATTTTTAAAATTTGAAAATTTGACTAGACTTACAAGAAACAACTAATTTTAAAAATTTTTGACTAAGTCAATCCAAATTTTCGAAATATTGAGAGAAAAAAAGAAAAGATATTTTTTTTATTTTAAAATTTTTAATGAGGAGAGAAAGAAATAACAAAAATGACTCACAACATGAAAATTATGAATCAAAATACATGATGCATGCAAGAACACTATGAATGTCAAGATGAACACCAAGAACACTTTGAAGATCATGATGAACATCAAGAACATATTTTTGAAAAAAATTTAATGCAAAGAAAACATGCAAGACACCAAACTTAGAAATCTTTCATGTTTAGACACTATGAATGCAAAAATGCACATGAAAAACATCCTACAACACAAAACAAGAAAATTTAAAGATCAAACAAGAAGACTTACCAAGAACAACTTGAAGATCATGAAGAACACTATGAATGCATGAATTTTTGAAAAATGCAAGAACAAGATGAATATGCAATTGACACCAAACTTAAAACATGACACAAGACTCAAACAAGAATCATAAAATATTTTTGGTTTTTTTATTTTATGATTTTTTTGTATTTTCTTTTATTTATTTTTTTTCGAAAAACATAGGAAAAAAAAAAGAAGTTCAAAATTTTTAATAAGAATTCCAGGAATCTTTCAATTTTAGCCTAAAGCTCTAATCTAAGGGTTGGACATGGCTTAATAGCCAGCCAGCTTTAGGATATAAATCAGGCATGCAACAGCTGATACTTCATTCAACTCCATATACATGCCTTTTATGTTGACAAGTGGAAGCCTCAATCCAAAAGAATTTGGATATGGCTTTACAGCCAGCCAGGCTTCAACATGCTACCATGAAATTCTAGAATTTATTCTTAAAAATTTTGAATAATTTTCGAAAACAAAAGGAAAATATTTTCGAAAGAATTTTGAAAAATATTTTTTTTCGAAAATAGAACAAAAAGAAATTTACTTAATCTGAGAAACAAGATGAACCGTCAGTTGTCCATACTCGAACAATCCCCAACAACGGCGCCAAAAACTTGGTGGACGAAATTGTGATTCATACTTGAATTGTTGTTCAAAATTAATTCCCAGGTAATGGCCCCAAAAACTTGGTGCTCAATACCATGGTCTAAACATAATTTCACAACTTCGCTCAACTAACCAGCAAGTGTACTGGGTCGTCCAAGTAATAAACCTTGCGTGAGTAAGGGTCGATCCCACAAAGATTGTTGGTATGAAGCAAGCTATGGTCATCTTGTAAATCTCAGTCAGGCGGATAATAAATGGTGATAGAATTTTCGAATAATAATAGTAAATAAACAGAAAATAAAGATAAAATACATATGTAGATCATCGATGGGAATTTCAGATAGGCGTATGAAGATGTTGTGCTCCTTCTGAATCTCTGCTTTCCTACTGCCTTCATCCAATCCTTCTTACTCCTTTCCATGGCAAGCTGTATGTAGGGCATCACTGTTGTCAATGGCTACATCCCATACTCTCAGTGAAAAAGGTCCAAATGCTCTGTCACGGCACGGCTAATCATCTGTCGGTTCTCGATCATGTTGGAATAGAATCCCTTGATTCTTTTGCTTTGTCATCACGCCCAACAATCACGAGTTTGAAGCTCGTCACAGTCATTCAATCCCGGAATCCTACTCGGAATACCACAGACAAGGTTTAGACTTTCTGGATTCTCATGAATGCCGCCATCAATTCTAGCTTATACCACGAAGACTCTGATCTCATGGAATGGAAGGCTCGGTTGTCAGGCAAGGGCAACCATGCGTCGTGCATCAGGAATCCAAGAAATACACACTCTAGCTTTCGCTTGTAGAACGGAAGTGGTTGTCAGGCACGCGTTCATAAGGATGGATGATGATGAGTGTCATGGATCATCACATCCATCAGGTTGAAGTACGAATGGTATCTTAGAACAGGAATAAATCGAATTGAATAGAAAATAGTAGTAGTTGCATTAAAACTGGAGGTACAGCAAAGCTCCACACCCTTAATCTATGGTGTGTAGAAACTTCACCGTTGAAAATACATAATGAAGGTCCAGGCATGGCCAGCCTCCAAAATGTAATATGAATTCGAAAATAGGGAGAAGGACCTATGGTCAAAAGACCGAATGGTCAAAGACTCTGAATACAATAGTAAAAGGTTCTATTTATACTAGACTAGCTACTAGAGTTTACAGAAGTAAGTAATTGATGCAGAAATCCCCTTCCGGGGCCCACTTGGTGTGTGCTTGGGCTGAGCTTGAGCTTTACATGTGCAGAGGCTTCTTTTGGAGTTGAACGCCAGGTTGTAACATGTTTTTGGCGTTCAACTCTGGTTCGTGATGTGTTTCTGGCGTTTGACTCCAGAATACAGCATGGAACTGGCATTGAGCACCAGTTTACGTCATCTAATCTCAAATAAAGTATGGACTATTATATATTTCTGGAAAGCTCTGGATGTCTACTTTCCAACGCCATTGAGAGCGCGCCATTTGGAGTTCTGTAGCTCCAGAAAAATTATTTCAAGTGCAGGGAGGTCAGAATCCAACAGCATCAGCAGTCCTTTGTCAGCCTTTTATCAGAGTTTTGCTCAGGTCCCCCAATTTCAGCCAGAAAATATCTAAAATCACAGAAAAACACACAAACTCATAGTAAAGTCCAGAAATGTGAATTTAGCATAAAAACTAATGAAAACATCCCTAAAAGTAGCTAGATTATACTAAAAACTATCTAAAAACAATGCTAAAAAGCGTATAAATTATCCGCTCGTCAGAGGCCCCAACCATGTTCTGAATATCTGTGAGCCTCCATGAGAGCCCACTATTAAGCTATTGACATTAAAGAAGTGCTTATTGGGAGGCAACCTAATTTTTATTTATCTATGTTATTTCATGTTTTCTTTAGGTTGATGATCATGTGGTGTCACAAAAACAACTGTAAAAATCAAAGCAAAATAAAAAATAGCATTAAAAATAGCACACCCTGGAGGAACAGTTTACTGGCATTTAAACGCTAGTAAGAGTAGCAGAATGGGCGTCAAACGCCCAGTCTGGCACCATTCTGGGCATTTAATGCCAGAAAGGGGCACCAGATTGGCGTTTAACGCCAGAACAGAGCATCAAGTTGGCGTTAAACGCTAGAAGCAAGTAACAGCTTGGTGTTAAACGCCAGGAAAGGTATAAAAGCTAACATTTAATGCCGGAAACATGCAGCAGTCTGTCGTTAAACACCAGAATAGCACTCTAAGAGCGTTTTGCACGCCTAAATGGAGCAGGGATGACAAGTCCTTGACCCCTCAGGATATGTGGACCCTACAGAATCCCCACCTACCCCACCCCTCTCTCTTTCCCCCCTCCCACACATCTCTATAACACTCCACCCAAAATGCCACTCACCTATCAAATCCTATCCTCTTCCCTATATTCTCTTCACCAATCACCTCCATACCTCTTCCCCAAAAACCCCACCTACCTCACTTTTCAAATTCAAACACTTTTCCCTCCCAAACCCACCCAATTCTATTCGGCCACTCTCATTCTCTTTCCTTATAAATACCCCCTTTACTCTTTCATTTTCACACATCACAAACACTTTCCTACCCCCTTGGCCGAACCTATCTCTCCCTCCATCTCCTCCATTTTCTACTTCTTCCCCTTCTTTCTTTCTTATTTTGCTCGAGGACAAGCAAACCTTTGAAGTTTGGTGTGGTAAAAGCATTGCTTTTTGTTTTTCTATAACCATTTATGGCACTTAAGGCCGGAGAAACCTCTAGAAAGAGGAAAGGGAAGGCAAAAGCTTCCACCTCCGAGTCATGAGAGATGGAGAAATTCATCTCAAAGGTCCATCAAGACCACTTCTATGAAGTTGTGGCCAAGAAGAAAGTGATCCCTGAGGTTCCTTTCATGCTCAAGAAGAATGAATATTCGGAGATCCGACATGAGATCCGAAGAAGAGGTTGGAAAGTTCTCACCAACCCTATTCAACAAGTCGGAATCTTAATGGTTCAAGAGTTCTATGCCAATGCATGGATCACTAGGAACCATGATCAAAGTATGAACCCAAACCCAAAGAATTGGCTTACAATGGTTCGAGAGAAATACTTAGATTTCAGTCCAGAAAATGTAAGGTTGGCATTCAACTTGCCAATGATGCAAGAAAACGCATGCCCCTACACTAGAAGGGTCAACTTTGATCAAAGGTTGGACCAAGTCCTCATGGACATATGTGTGGAAGGAGCTCAATGGAAAAGAGACTCAAGAGGCAAGCCAGTTCAATTGAGAAGACCGGACCTTAAGCCTGTGGCTAGGTTGGAGTTCATCCAACACTCCATCATTCCTACTAACAACTGATCTGAAGTGACTGTGGATCGGGCTATCATGATCCATAGTATCATGATTGGGGAGGAAGTGGAAGTTCATGAGATCATACCTCTAGAACTCTACAAGGTGGCTGACAAGTCCTCCACTTTGGCAAGGTTAGCCTTTCCTCATCTCATTTGTCACCTATGCAATTTGGCTAGGATTGACATAGAAGGAGACATCCTCATTGAAGAGGACAAGCCCATCACTAAGAAAAGGATGGAGCAAACAAGAGAACCCACTCATGGACCTCAACAAGAGCATGAGGAAGTTCCTCATCAAGAAATTCCTGAGATGCCTCAAGGGATGCATTTTCCTCCACACAACTATTGGGAGCAACTCAACACCTCTTTGGAAGGCTTGAGTTACAACATGGACCAACTAAGGGTGGAGCACCAAGAGCACTCCATCATTCTCCATGAGATTAGAGAAGATCAAAGAGCTTTGAGGGAGGAGCAACAAAGACAAGGAAGAGACATAGAGGAGCTTAGGCGTTCCATTAGATCTTCAAGAGGAAGAACTAGCTGCCATCACTAAGGTGGACCCATTCTTTGATTTTCTTGTTCTTATTTATCTGTTTTTCGAATTTGATGCTTTATGTTTGTCTATGTTTGTGTCTTCACTACATGATCATTAGTATCTAGTGTCTATGCCTTAAAGCTATGAATAATTCCATGAATCCTTCACCTCTCTTAAATGAAAAATGTTCCTAATTACAAAAGAACAAGAAGTAATTGAATTTTAATTTTTATCTTGAAATTAGTTTAATTATTTTGTTGTGGTGGCAATACTTTTTGTTTTCTGAATGAATGCTTGAATAGTGCATATTTTTTATAGTGAAGTTTATGAATGTTAAAATTGTTGGCTCTTGAAAGAATGATGAACAAAGAAAAATGTTATTGATAATCTGAAAAATCATGAAATTGATTCTCAAAGCAAGAAAAAGCAGTGAATAACAAAGGTTGCAAAAAAAAAGTGGCAAAAATTAAAAGAAAAAAGAAAGAAAAAGAAAAAAGCAAGCAGAAAAAGCCAATAGCCCTTTAAACCAAAAGGCAAGGGAAGGATCCAAAGCTTTGAGCATTAATGGATAGGAGGGTCTAAGGAAATAAAATCCAGGTCTAAGCGGCTAAATCAAGTTGTCCCTAACCATGTGCTTGTGGCATGAATGTCCAAGTGAAAAGCTTGAGACTGAGTGGTTAAAGTCGTGATCCAAAGCAAAAGAGTGTGCTTAAGAACTCTGGACACCTCTAATTGGGGACTTTAGCAAAGCTGAGTCACAATCTGAAAAGGTTCACCCAGTTATGTGTCTGTGGCATCTATGTATCCAGTGGTAATACTGGAAAACAAAGTGCTTAGGGCCATGGCCAAGACTCATAAAGTAGCTGTGTTCAAGAATCAACATACTGAACTAGGAGAATCAATAACACTATCTAAAATTCTGAGTTCCTATAGATGCCAATCATTCTGAATTTCAAAGGATAAAGTGAGATGCTAAAACTGTTCAGAAGCAAAAAGCTACTAGCCCTGCTCATCTAATTGGGACTAAGTTTCATTGATATTGTGACATTCATTGTATATTCTCTTCTTTTTATCCTATTTTGTTTTCAGTTGCTTGGGGACAAGCAACAATTTAAGTTTGGTATTGTGATGAGCGGATAATTTATACCCTTTTGGCATTGTTTTTATATAGTTTTTAGTAGTATCTATTTACTTTTTAGTATATTTTTATTAGTTTTTAAGCAAAATTCATATTTCTGGACTTTACTACGAGTTTGTGTTTTTTTTGTGATTTCAGGTATTTTCTGGCTGAAATTGAGGGACCTGAGCAAAAATCTGATTCAGAGGCTGAAAAAAGATTGCTGATGCTGTTGGATTCTGACCTCCCTGTACTCAAAATGAATTTTTTGGAGCTACAGAATCCCAATTTGCGCGCTCTCAATTGCGTTGGAAAGTAGACATCCAGGGCTTTCCAGAAATATATAATAGTTCATACTTTTCCCGAGTTTTGATGACGCAAACTGGCGTTCAAACGCCAACTTCCTGTTCTATTCTAGCGTTAAACTCTAGAAACAAGTTACAAGCTAGAGTTAAACGCCAAAAACAGGCTACAAACTGGCGTTTAACTCCAAGAGAAGTCTCTACACATGAAAGCCTCAATGCTCAGCCCAAGCACAGACCAAGTGGGCCTAGAAGTGGATTTCTGCATCATTTACTTATTTATGTAAACCCTAGGTTACAAGTTCATTATAAATAGGACTTTTTACTATTGTATTTGCATCTTTAGATTTTCACATCTTTGGATTATCCTTAGATCATCTTTGGACGTTTAGTCCTTAGACCTTGGTCTTGGTTATTCTGGTTCCCCCTCTGGGGCCGAAGCCAATGAACACCATTATCACTTATGTATTTTCAATGGTGGAGTTTCTACACACCATAGATTAAGGTGTGGAGCTCTGCTGTTCCTCATGAATTAATGCAATTACTACTATTTTCTATTCAATTCAAGCTTATTCTTATTCTAAGATATTCATTCGCACTTCAACCTGATGAATATGATGTTCCATGACACTCATCATCATTCTTCTTTATGAACGCGTGCCTGACAACCACTTCCGTTCTACATGCAATAGCTTTAGTGTGTATCTCTTGGGTTTCTAATAAACGATTCACATCGACTCCCCTCTGACAATGGGGCATCTGAATCTGAGATTAGAATCTTCGTGGTATAGGCTAGAATCATTTGGCGGCATTCTTGAGATCCAGAAAGTCTAGACCTTGTCTGTGGTATTCCGAGTAGGATCTGGGATGGGATGACTGTGACGAGCTTCAAACTCGCGACTGTGGGGCGTAGTGACAGACGCAAAAGGATCATTGGATCTTATCCCACACGATCAAGAACCAATAGCAGATTAGCCATGCGGTAGCTGTACCTGGTATTTTTCATCCGAGACGAGAAATCCGACAGTTGATTAGCCGTACAGAAATCGTAAGGACCATTTTTACTGAGAAGACGGTGATGACTTGCATCATCTACCCTTCTTTCTTACATAAAGAAGACCATAAAAGAGCAAAAATCTCATTTGATTAGTATAATTCATGCATTATTTGATGAATATTATGGTACACTACTTTGAGATGAGTTGTGCTGAATTGCAGGTGAAAAAGGGCATCAAAAATGGGAAGAAGACAAACAAGAAGCTGGGCGTGTGAAACTTGCGTGCCATTTGGGAGCAAATGCCACAAAAATGCACTGGCGTGGCACGCCAGGAGCTAAGCGTGGCACGTAAGTACTAAATTTCAGAAGGGAGATCCAAGCATGCATGTGGGCGTGGCACGCCAGGGACTGGGCGTGATACGCTAGTACAAAATTCCAGAAAGCAAAATGGAGGACACAAAAAGGGCGTGGCACGCCAGGTTGGGCGTGGCATGCCTGACCCATCAACTACTATGGGCGTGCCACTTGAGCAAAGGGGCGTGGCACACCAACTCACCATCTTAAGAAGAACCTCCACTATGGTGTGCCACTTGGTGTCGAAGGCGTGGCATGCCAGCTCCAAAAAGTCACTTTGGCGTGCCACTTGAAGACCCAGGTGTGGCACGCCAAGCTTGGAGAGTGCACAAATACATGGGCGTGCCACTTGAGCAGCATGGCATGGCACAGTGGTACAATAATCCAGAGAAGGGGCTGAAGGCAATTGAAGAATGGGCGTGCCACTTGAAGTCGAAGGCGTGGCACGCCAACCTCTCAACCTCACCGGGCGTGCCACTTGAAGGTCAAGGCGTGGCATGCCAACTACTGGAACAAAATAAGATCATGGGCGTGGCACGCTAATCTTTAGGTGTGGCACGCTGGTATAAGTTTTCAGAGAGGATAGAAGAGGCCAATTACATGGGCCGTGCCACTTGGTATCGAAGGTGTGGCACGCCATTCACTATTCTTCACTTAGGCATGTCACTTGAGCTACCAGGCGTGGCACGCCAGTGTCATTCAGAGAGCAAAGAAGTATTGAGGCATGCCACTTGAGTTCGTGGCACGCCAAACAGAGGAACCATTCACTCACAAAGAGGCGTGGCACGCCAGACCTTGGACATGCCACGCTAGTGCAACTTTCCAGAGGAGCTTAGCCACGCACACAACAAGGGCGTGGCACGCCAGACCCTGGGCATGCCATGCTAGTTCAAGTTTCCAGAGGCAAAGGAAAGTGGAAAAAGCAAAGGGGCGTGCCATTTGAGCTCGAAGGCGTGGCACGCCAACACAAGAATTCCACTATAGCGTGTCACTTGAGTTCAAAGGCGTGGCACGCCAAGGTTGACAAAGGGACGAGCGTGCCACTTGAAGGATTGAGTGTGGCATGCCAAGTTAGTTTGAAGGGCACGTGACACGCTGGTAAAGTGCCAGCCATACGCCAGCTAAGAAGTCATGCTTATTGAGTGTTTTCTTTCACTCTGAAATGTAATTTTCCCTTTTTCACTTTTGTAATTCTTTTATTTTTTACTAGGAGTAGTATAAATACCCCCAAGGAGTACTGAAGATGGGTTAAGCAGTTAGTTCTAGATCCGCTTTTACACTCCACTTTTGAGTACTTTTCAAGCTATGAGTAGCTAACTTCCCTCTCATTGAGAGAGGGAGCTCTATTGTACTTGATGGATTGATAATAGTGAAATTTTTCTTCTCTTCATCTTCTCTTTGATTTGCTAGAAGGAATTTCATTCTTAATGCTTATTGTTCAATTATCTTGGGAAAGAGATTGAATGCAATTGGGTTTCATGCGAACCTTGGGAAAGGAAACATGAAACCATACTTGAAATCCCTTCTCACACTTGAGTAGAATCTGGGTTTTGGTGATGGGATACGTGACATATAATCCCCCTCTACCTGGACCTATGAGGGTGTGTGGTATAATCAGGGACCAAGCATATCTCTCTTCATGAGCAATTAGACCAAGGAATTGGCTATTGATCAAGATCTGAGAGATTGAGTAACCAAGGGATTGGGGCTCAATCAATCATGATTGCCAAGAGGTCAATGAGTTACATGATTGAAGAGGATATAAGCTAGATTTGATCCAAAGAGACAATATCTCCCAATCTCAATGAATTTCCCCATTCTTATCTATCCATTTCTTTACAGCTTAATTTTACATTCAGCAATTCCCCACTCCCATTTACATTCAAGTCATTTATGATTCAGCACTTTACATTCTGCAATTTCCATTCCTGCACTTTATTGCTTTTCTTTATATTCTAGTCATTTACGTTTATGTTATTTACAATTCTGCACTTCACAATCTTATTGTTCCGCTTGACTAATTCATCAATCAATTAAAACTGCTTGAATTTGCCAATCTCTGTGGATACGATCCCACTCTACTATGGGTTATTACTTGGAGATAATTTTGGTGCGCTTGCCAAAAGAACTAATTCACTAATTTTTGAAAGGGGTAGTGAATTCGATCATCAGACGAGAGGTAGCCATTGACAATAGTGATACCTAACAGATAGCTTGCCATGGAAAGGAGTATGAATGATTGGATGAAGGCAGTAGGAAAGCAGAGATTCAGAAGGGATAATGCATCTCCATATGCTTATCTGAAATTCACACCAATGAATTACATAAGTATCTCTATCTTTATTTTATGTTTATTTATCTTTTAATGATCAAAACTCCATAACCATTTGAATCCGCCTGACTGAGATTTACAAGATGACCCTAGCTTGCTTCAAGCCGACAATCTCCGTGGGATCGACCCTTACTCATGTAAGGTTTATTACTTGGACGACCCAGTGCACTTGCTGGTTAGTTGTGCGAAGTTGTGAAAAAGAGTTAAGATTACAATTGTGCGAACCAAGTTGTTGGCGCCATTGAGATCACAATTTCATGCACCAGCTTGCTCTTCTTCTACCAATTAACAAAGAATTGATGCACAGATACACATATCAAGAGGTTTTTTAAGGGTTGTAATGGGGTTAGGGTCAAGGTAGAAATGTACTTGGTTAAGTGGACTAAAATTTGAATCCATGATTAACCTAAACTTTCCACCTAACTTAAGACAATCCATGTAATTACAATGCAAGATCTAATTGTCCATTAACTATGTTTACCACACATTCATGCATCCCAAATTTAAGTATAACTCATATGGATTGATATTATTACTTAACTTGGGGCATTTTGTCCCTTTTTATTATTTTCTTTTTTTTTCTTTTCTTTTTCTCATATTTTTTTATTTCTCTTTTTATTTCTTTTTTTTTCTCAATGCATATGATTAAAGTATTTCATGCATAAACATGTGCATAACATTCTTGTTCATATTCTCTCAAGACTACACAACACCCAATTCTCAAACCAAATGTTTCCAAACCCAACTTCCGCACACTTAAATTATAAACACTCTCACTAGTCTAAACTAACCAAGGATTCAAATTAAGGATATTATTGTTTTCTGTTTAGAGTTAGTAATGTGCTATAGTAAAGAACAGCGGGGTAAAATAGGCTCAACTTTGGTTTGCAAAGGATAATGAAAGGGTAAGGCCATATGGTTATGTAAGCTAAGTGAAACAAGGCCTCAATCATAGAAGTATATGCATACATTAAACCATGAAAATATAGAATCATGTAAGATATAGATCACAATTTTAGAGAGAACAACACACACCAAAACAAAATATTGGTTGATAAAATGCAACCAATCAAATAGGCTCAAAATCTCACGGGTTTTGTGTGTTCGAGCTCGAAACCATGTTCCAAAATAAATTTCTTCAAGCAAGTTTAATAAAAATTTTAATTCAAATTAGTGATATGGTATAAAAAAGTTTCTTGAAAAAGAAATTATTACTTCAACCAAGTAATGGTAAAATATGCACAAAATGTAACAAACATGCAATCAAACATGCAAATGCATCAATGAACTAACAAAGGAAATCCCACATTGGTGTTTAGAAGGAACTAACCTATAGAAGTCGGTATTGACCTCCCCACACTTAAAGATTGCACCGTCCTCGGTGCATGCTGATATGTGCAAGTGGACGGGTGGCTCCAACTGACGCTTTTTCTCCAAAGATTGTGCGGTAGACTTGTTTATTGCTCCAGTTAGAAACTTTTCCTTTTCCTTCTTGGTGGCCATCCTGAAAAAGAGAGAAAGGAAAGGGACATGTAATTCAAATAGCTAAAACCGGGAGGAGGAAAGTCCAAGTGATAATCAATGCCAAGGTAAAAGATAATGCCTTAAATACATGGTCGCGACTACATGAAAATAGGACATCAATTGAAGTCAATGAAGGCATATTAGAGCAATTAGATGCAAGAGGTTTAAAAGCATGCAAGCAAAGGCATGAGAAGCATAGATCAAGCATTAGTTTCAATAATAAGTATCATATGGAAGGACAGAATGAGCATATGTAAGATGACAAATGTGTATAATATACTCAAAACAAGTGGATGGCAAGAGTTGTGAAAAAGAGGCACAAAAGTAGGAAGAATATGATAGAAAAGAATTCAAAATGCTATGTTGGCTTTTTCACAAACACTTGGTGTTCAAGTTAAAATAGGAATGAAAATAAGCAATCCAAATGTGTATGAGATCCATAAGAAAATATCGATTGTCAAAGTGCTCCTCATAATATCCACAAGCTCAAATATAAGAGAATAAATGCCCAAATAAAGCTCCAACACCAACATAAAAAATGCATGAGAAAGGGATGAAAGGGAAACCAAAAATAAGTAAGCTAAGGTGAAATTTATAAGAAAGAAAAATAATTAAATGCATTAATTAATTGAAGAATGAAAGAGTAGAATAGAGGGGGGAAAGAAAAGAAACCTGATGAGGAAGATGAAGAGAGGAAGAAGAAAGTAGGAAGTAAGAAGTAAGAAGAAATAATGAAGAAAGAGAGAAGAAGAAGAAATTAGGAAGGAGAGAATTAGGATTGGGGGAGGGATAATTGAAATCTGGCGGTGGACTGTTTTAATTGTGCGTCGCATGTGACGCGTACACGTACGCGTGGGTGGCGTAAAATCCAAGTGATGCGTAAGCGTCTGGCACACGCACACATGACTTGGGTTGTGCGATTCGTGGGAAGGCCGCCTCGCTCACACACAACTCTCTGTTCAGTACGCTATTTACGTCAATTTCCTGGGTCACGCGTACGCGTCAGGGACACTTACGCGTGGTCCGCTGAAAGAGCAAGCAACACGCACGCGTGAGGGATGCGTACGCGTGGGCTTGCTTGTGCAGAAAGCACACTTCCAGCGCTACTCCTGCCCAACTCTCTGTTTACTTCCTTGGTGTTGCGAATTCACGCCTGACGCGTATGCGTCAGCAATGCTTGCAGGTCGAACACCCTTTTTTTATATGCAGAATGCAGATGAATATGCAAAAATTATGAATGAACAATAAGAAAAACAAAATAAATTGGAATTAGGAATGAAGAGGAACGATCATACCATGGTGGGTTGTCTCCCACCTAGCACTTTTCTTTATTGTCCTTAAGTTGGACATTTGGCGAGCTCCTTGTCATGGTGGCTTGTGCTTGAACTCATCTTGAAACTTCCACCAACGCTTGGACTTCCGATAAGCTCCAACATCTCCAAGTGAATTCACCAAGCCTTGATGAAGTTCTTTACAAGCTTCGAGCTCCCAAAGTTGATCCTCTTTTATGCTAGGATCCCAAATCTTGTTTCTACACCCGTCTTTGAGTGGATCTTCATTATTCTAACCGGGTGGCAAGCAGTCCAAATTCTCAATGAAGTACCAAAATTGCCTCTTAGACCTATCTAATTGATCATCGGTCCGACCCTTGCATCTCGCTTTAGAAATCTCAACCTTGATGAGCCTTGATTTGCAACTCCAACCACTAAACATCCTTCTCTTACGCTTAACTCCACAAAGCCTCCTAAGTTGGCCATTCATTTCTAGAATACCATACTCAAGTGGGACTATAAGCGAATAGAGATAAGTTTTACCCACTCAAGTGAAGGAGTAGATGGCACCCTAGGTAGAGAAGTCTCTAACGATCTTGACAAAGCATACTCAATTCCTGTCCACCCCCTCTCGAAGGACTACCACCTTTTGAAGAGATTTTTCAACTTCAAGTTCTTCCTCACCGGATTCATATAACTCTTCTCCGTCACTCAAATCATAAATATGAGGTTGAGAGAGATCTACCTCAATGTTGCTTTCAATTTTGTCGGGAGAAGGCTCTTCTAACTGAAGAATTTCACTTGTTGGTGCAAAGTCATTACTAGGAAGGCTTGATTCATGATCATCATCACCAAGGGAACTTCTTTCTTGATCTATTCCATCCAATTCTTCATAAGGAACATGCCTCGGAGATTGTGCACTAGCCTCCTCAACATCAAATTCAAGCTTCTTGGAGGAATACTCTACAACTCGTGATTCCCACGGAGGTTCAGCGTCCCCTAAGTCTTCAACCACTTCCTCTTCTTCAACTATTACGGTTTCCTCCACTTTTTCCAGTACAAAGTCATGCTCCTCACTGTTCACCTGGGTTTCTAGTGTCTCCTTCATGCTACGTTCTTCATTAGATTCTCCACATGAAGCCATGAGAGTTACTTGAGTGTCCAGCCGTTGGGAGGCTAATCGACTTGTTAACTTGCTCAAGGAGGCCATGAAATTTAGCACATTCTCCTGGAACTCTTGTGTCATCCCTTGCATCTATCTTTCCTCTGGAAGAAGAACATTTGTAGTGTCATCCATGAGAGGTCGGGATAGATAGGAGGGTTCATTATTGGGAGGAAAGGTTCATGATATGAGGGTGGTCCATCATAATAAGGATGTGGCATTTCAACACTCCCCATCTTGTCCACTTGTTGCGCAACACACTTCAATTCCTTGTTCTCCAGTTGAGATTCTTTAGCTATTGAAGCTTCGTGTGCTTTTTGGCTTACCACTTGTTCCAATTGATGAACGGCTGCTTGAAATTGATCCAATGTGTCCTTGAGACGATCCCATGACTCTTGTTCCTCTTGGATAACATAATTAGGATCATATTGCTCTTGGATCAATGGGTATGGACAAGGTGTATATGGAAGTGGTGGTTTTTGTGGGTAATTGGGTTGGAATTGGGGTGGCTCCCTATATGGTTCATAAGGTGGTTGGTATGGTGGATATGGGTTATGATCATATGGAGGTGCTTGGTGGTAAGGGGCTTGTGAGTATGGTGGTTCAAAGCTATGTTGAGGAGGGGGTTCATAGGCATATGGTAGTGCTTGTTGGTAACTACAAGAGGGTCCACCATAACTATTGTCTTCGTATGCATCATAGAATGGTTGTTGGTCATAGTGCATTGGAGGGGTTTGTTGCCAAGAGGGTTGATTAAATCCTTGTGGCTCCTCCCATCGTTGATTGTTCCAACCTCGATGCATGCTCCCATTATGGCTTCCATTTCCTACAACATAATTTGAACTAAACTCATAGCCAAAGGGGTGAGAATTCATAGTAGTAAGAGAAAATAATAACAAAAACTAATAAAAATAAGCGACAAAGTCCTAAAACTAACAAAAACAAGTAAACTATAAAAAAATAAATATTTACAATAACCAATAATAAGGCACAAGTAACAAACCCCTAAAAATAATAGCCAAAGTATTCAAACCTTGGGTCGTCTCTCAAAGGAATTGCAGGGAAGTGTATTTATTATTAGTTATGAGTTGTATATTTTGGGGTTTTGAGATAGGAATCAAGAAAAGTAAATTGCAAAGGAAACAAACTAACAACTATAAAAGCTCTTGGCAAGGTATGAGAACTGGAAGTCCTATCCTAGTTATCCTTATCAATTGTGATGAGAATTGTTCATTGCTCCTGTTATGGACCGCTCTAGGCCTAGTCCACCTACTTGCTGGGTTGGAGCAGCACCTCCGGCCCAGACCTAAACCAACAATAAAGGAACCCGACGGGTCGGCTCTCGTATACCCGACCCGGGCAGCATATGGCCACGCTTCCTGTGCGGACCAAACCACCTAGCTAAAACGGTCGGGTCGGAGTCCTCGGAACCGGATGATGGTGTTTTTGTGGAAAAATGAATTTCCAACACACATATCCAACCGGCAAGTGTACCGGGTCGCATCAAGTAGTAATAACTCACTTAGAGTGAGGTCGATCCCACAGGGATTGATGGATCAAGCAATTTTAGTGGGTGATTAGTTTAGTCAAGCTAACATTGAGTGAATTGTGTGAAATTGTAGCTAACAGAAAGTAAATGACAATGAATTTAAAGTTGCAGAATGTAAATTGGCAAGTAACTTAAAGAGCAAGAAATGTAAATTGCAAGAATCTTAAATGACAAGAAATATAAATTGCATCAAATGTAAAGGAGATTGGGTGCAGGAAATTTAAAATTCAACAAGAAAATGTAAAGAGCAATCAAGCAGAGAAGTAAAAGATGAAGTGCAGCAGATTTAAACAGAAATGAAAAATTGCTTGAAGACCCCTCCGAGCTCTAATTGATGCCTTTATATAGGCTTTACAAAATAAAAAATGAAAATAAAATGAAATTAAAGTTTAAAAACAAATTCACAAAAAAATGAAATTCCTAATCTAGCTTCTCTGTGTGCCTTTGAGTCATGTTGAGTGGGCTT
>NC_029772.3:64572606-64576161 GCF_000817695.3 Arachis duranensis | reverse complement strand
ACCCTGCCCTTGTGGAGGGCAGGGCAGGATTTGGTGCTTGGTGCGTGCGTGGTGCGGGCTGGTGCGCAGGATGCTGCCCTGCCCTCGCGGAGGGCAGGGCAGAAAAAATTGGTGCGCCAGAATTGTGCCACGGTGCGCTGCTGGTGCTGCCAGATGATGCTGCGGTGCGCCAGAAGGGTGCCTTGGTGCGCCAGAATTGTGCACCAACAAAATGCTGCCCTGCCCTCACAGAGGGCAGGGCAGTGTTTTCACTTTGACGTCCCGAGTTCGAAACTTAGATGCTACACACGCTACTTCTTTTCCTTGGTTTTCTTGGCACCAAAGTAAGGCCTAGTTTCTTGCTTTCTCATGGCCCTTAAAGATGCCTTTCGTTCCTGCCTTAATTGTATGCCAAATATGAATTGCTATATATCGTTGTAAAGCTCTGAATGTCAGCTTTCCAACGCAACTGGAAGCACATCAATCGGACGTCTGTAGCTCAAGTTATAGCCCTTTGAAGTAGGCATGGTCATGCTATGAGCGGCCAGATTTTAACTTAGCGAAAATTTTGCTCCAACCTCACTTTGTTTCATCATGATTCTGCCCTGCCCTTGGCAAGGGCAGGGCAGTGTGCGTGCTGGCTGCTTCCTTCCTTGATTTGGTCATGGGCCACGCTTTTAAAAGCGTGGCCTAAGGCTCCAAAGTGTACCCCAACTTCAAAGTGTACCCCAAAGCTCTTTTTTTCTCCTTTTTTTGTGCTTCTTTGCTTCTTTTACTTCTTATTTTCTACAAGATTTATAAAATTAAAAGATCAAGAAAATATATCATTTAAGCACAAAAGCATTTAATATTTAAGCACAAGAGAAAAATAGGTATATGATGACATGTCATCACCGGACCCGAATCCCCGACCTAACGGTTAGGATTGCCAACGTTTCCCCACGTGAGCAGGAGTAGCACAAAGTATCTTGGACAGTGGGCCAGGTCACCTTTAGGCCCACCCAGCACAGTATATAAGGGGAGAGGTCAGCACTCCCCCAAGGTACACATCATTTTACCTAATTTGGCTACCAACTCGTACGGACACTGACTTGCTCGTCGAAGTGCCCTTGCAGGTGGCCACCCCCTTCCCACTCCACACGCTTCCTCTGACATCATCGACATTCGAATCCTCGCTCCACGTCAATCCAGGGTCTCATCCGTTCCTCCGTGTCTAAGCACCTGACCTATCCAGGAACCGAAGTCTCCAGGTAACGAACAGCTCCCACTTATTTAACCCTCTAATTGTAAAGGAAAGTCAAGTGGATGAATCAATTTGATTCCTCAAGTCCTAGTCAACTCCTAAGGAAAGACTAGCTTTAGTGGAATCCAAATCAACTAGCAACTTTCAATTATCAATCAACAAAGGAGTTTGATAACTCAAGTGTCACCAATTACTCAACACTTGGAAGGCACAACACAAAAGCACAGAAAAGCAATAAGAGATAATAAAATCCAAACAACCAATTGATGGCATCAATAACATAAATCGAAGAAATCAATCACAAATATGAAATACCTCAAATTGCATTAAATAAAAAATCAAATCTAACATGAGAATTCATAAACTAAATGGGGAAGATAAAGTAAATCACCAAGAGAGGATAAACTAAAATGCTAGAATAAATAAGAGTAGAAGAGAACTAAATTAAAGTAGAGTAGAAATCTGAAATTGAAAATAGCTAAATATAAGAATCCTAAAACCTAGAGAGAGTAGAGAATCTCTCTCTCTAGAAAACTACATCTAAAACCTAAATTGTGAATAATGGGAAGTTGTGTGAATACCTCATAATTCCCCCACTCTGCAGCTTCTATTCTGTGTTTTCGGGCTTGGAACTGGGCCAAAATGGAGCCCAGAAATCACCCCAGCGTTTTCTACATTTTCTGCATGTGGCGCATGTCATGCGTACGTGTCAGTCACGCGTACACATCGATGGTCTTCTTCGCGTGTCACGCATACGCGTCAGGTGCGCACGCGTCACTGTGCAATTCTCCAAATCACGCGCACGCGTCAGGTACACGCACGCGTCGCTCCTCGCTGGTTATCTCCTTTAATTCCTGTGCTCCTTCTACTTTTGCATGCTTTATTTCCATCCTCTAAGCCATTCCTACCCTGTAATTCCTGAAAACCCTTAGCATACATATCATGGCATCGAATGGTAATAAGAGAGGATTAAAGCTAGCAAATTTAAGGCCAAAGAAGCATGTTCTCAATCATAACACAAAATCAGGAAGAAAATGTAAAACATGCGAACTTTATGAATAAGTGTGAGAGTAGTGGATAAAATCCACTCAATGAAGTACAAGATGTACCACAAAATAGTGGTGCGTCAAGAGTCTAATGTGAAATTCAGCTGTCTACATCAGTGTTCTGTTACCATTTGTGCATCGAAAATTAGCCTAGGGACTAATGTGAGTCACATTCGTAAAGTTTGAGGACTAAATAGAGGCAATTGAAACTTCATGGACTAAATTGAAGCTTGCATGTAAGTTAAGAGACTAAATAGAATATTATCTCTAGACTAGCAAGATGTATTATCGTATGAATATATAGGTTAATGATCAAATTAGTCCTTGAAAGATTAGTCGATCGTCATTTTTGTCCTGAATGATTTTTTAATCAAATTAGTCCCTTAAAGATTTAACATTAATCTCGTTTGTCCATTCATCAAATACTTAACACCTTCCATTAACATTTTCCACATGTATCATTAAATGATAAATCAGCAATGATAAAACGACGTTATTTTTTGGTATTAGGGTATATTGTGTCAAAACGTGCTGTTTCTCTTTTCCTCTCTCTCAAAATGCATGAAATATCGCAATAGTCAGAGAGAACGGAATGGAGTTCAGATGAATCGTTCGAACGGATGAGGAAGCCATAATTGGTGATACTGTGCAGAGTGCGATTGCGCTCATTCTTCATGGTTTAGGGTACCAATGCTAAGCCATGGTTGGCGCTATGACCACTAACTAGTGACATTAGCGACATGGCAACATGGAGCAATAGTGACACCAATTACACAGAGAGCCAGAGAGACTGACACAGTGATGCAACAGAAAAACCGACAGTAATTTTGGTCAGATTTCAAAGTTCAAAGGTAGACAAAAGTGAGAGATTGAGAGAAGTGAAAATGGAGCCATAGAGCTTGGAGGTGGAGGTAAGGTTGTGGATTGTAAATCATAAAAGTGAGAAAGATTGAGAGATTGGGGATTTATTACTTGGGTTTCCATATCTTTAACTCAGATTGGGCTTTGAATTGGTCAAAATGCATTCTGGACTAAGAAGATAACTTTTAGATTGGCTTCTTTCTAAAATGCAACCATGTGCCTCAAATGCCATCCTGAGGATTCAACGACTTTCTCCGATGTTGCTCAAAGCAACTTCCTCCAATTCAAAGTGTAGAACCGCAACAGAAGGGAGAGGTAGAATTTTAAAATCATACCCTTTGGTCAAAGCATCGTGTTCTTCTCTTTGATTAGATCTCGTTACCTTTTCTCTCTTTGTATGTTTGATATTTTGTATTTTGTGTGAAA
>NC_029772.3:64549023-64568969 GCF_000817695.3 Arachis duranensis | reverse complement strand
AAAATTTTAATGAGGAAAGAGAAAAACAACAAAACGACACGAAACTTAGAAATTTTAGATCAAAACAAAGAGAACAAATAAGAAAACTTTGAATGTCAAGATGAACACCAAGAACACTTTGAAGATCAAGATGAACACCAAGAACAATTTTTTTTTTAATTTTTAAGTGAATAAAAGCACAAAAGACACCAAACTTAAAATTTTTAGAAAATCAAACACAAATTTTCGAAAATTTAAAGGAAAACACAAAGAAGACACCAAACTTAGAATTTTTAAAGATCAAGAGACAACTAAGACTATGCAAATTCAAAAAATTAAAAGAAAGTAAAAGCATGCAATTGACACCAAACTTAAAATATGAAACTAAACTCAAATAAAAGGCTCTAAACCAACAAAAATAAAATATTCCTAATCTAAGCAACAAGATAAACCGTCAGTTGTCCAAACTTGAACAATCCCCGGCAACGGCGCCAAAACTTGGTGCACAAAATAACAATCACACTTTTGCAATTCCGCACAACTAACCAGCAAGTGCACTGGGTCGTCCAAGTAATACCTTATGTGAGTAAGGGTCGATCCCACGGAGATTGTCGGCTTGAAGCAAGCTATGGTTATCTTGTAACTCTTAGTCAGGATATCAATAATTCTCAGATTTAATTGTAAAAAGTAAAAGAACATGAAATAAATACTTGTTTTGCGGTAATGGAGAACAGGTTGAGGTTTTGGAGATGCTATATCTTCTGAATATCTACTTTCCTACTGTCTTCTTCTTCATGCACGCAAGTCTCCTTCCAAGGCAAGTTGTATGTTGGGTTTCACTGTTGTCAATGGCTACCTCCCATCCTCTCAGTGAAAATGTTCAACGCGCTCTGTCACAGCACGGCTATTCATCTGTCGGTTCTCGATCATGTCGAAATAAAATCCAGTGATTCTTTTGCGTCTGTCACTAACGCCCCACAATTGCGAGTTTGAAGCTCGTCACAGTCATTCAATCCTTGAATCCTACTCAGAATACCACAGACAAGGTTTAGACCTTCCGGATTCTCAAGAATGCCGCCATCAATTCTAGCTTATACCACGAAGATTCTGATTAAGGAATCCAACAGATATCCACTCAATCTAAGGTAGAACGGAGGTGGTTGTCAGACACACGTTCATGGGTGAGAATGATGATAAGTGTCACGGATCATCACATTCATCAAGTTGAGGAACAAGTGATATCTTAGAACAAGAATAAGTTGAATTGAATAGAAGAACAATAGTAATTGCATTAATACTTGAGGTACAGCAGAGCTCCACACCTTAATCTATGGTGTGCAGAAACTCCACCGTTGAAAATACATAAGAACAAGGTCTAGGCATGGCCAAGAGGCCAGCCCCCATGATCTAAGAACTAGACGTCCAAAGATGAAAATACAATAGCAAAAGGTCCTATTTATAGAGAACTAGTAGCTTAGGGTTTACAAAAATGAGTAAATGACGTAAAAATCCACTTTCGGGCCCACTTGGTGTGTGCATGGGCTGAGAATTGAAGCATTTTCGTGTAGAGACTTTTCTTGGAGTTAAACGCCAGCTTTTGTGCCAGTTTGGGCGTTTAACTCCCACTTCTGTGCCAATTCCTGCGTTAAACGTTGGGCAGTCTTGAGCTGATTTGGAATGACGGTTTGGGGCATCAAATCTCGGGCAAAGTATGGACTGTTATATATTGTTGGAAAGCCCAGAATGTCTACTTTCCAACGCATTTGAGAGCGTGCCAATTGGGCTTCTATAGCTCTAGAAAATCCACTTCGACTACAGAAAGGTCAGAATCCAACAACATCTGTAGTCCTTTTTCAGCCTCTGAATCAGATTTTTGCTCAGGTCCCTCAATTTCAGCCAGAAAATACCTAAAATCACAGAAAAACATACAAAATCATATTAAAGTCCAGAAAAGTGAATTTTAAATAAAAACTAATAAAAAATATAATAAAACTAACTAAAACATACTAAAAACATACTAAAAACAAGGCCAAAAAGCGTATAAATTATCCGCTCATCACAACACCAAACTTAAATTCTTGCTTGTCCCCAAGCAACTGAAAATCAAATAGGATAAAAAGAAGAGAATATACTATAGACTCCAAATTATCAATGAAACTTAGCTCCAATTAGATGAGCGGGACTAGTTGCTTTTTGCCTCTTAACAGTTTTGGCATCTCACTTTATCCTTTGAAGTTCAGAATGATTGGATTCTATAGGAACTCAGAATCTGGATAGTGTTATTGATTCTCCTAGTTAAGTATGATGATTCTTGAACACAGCTACTTTATGAGTCTTGGCCGTGGCCCAAAGCACTTTATTTTCCAGTATTACCACCGGATACATACATGCCACAGACACATAACTGGGTGAACCTTTTCAGATTGTGACTCAGCTTTGCTAGAGTCCCCAATTAGAGGTGTCCAGGGTTCTTAAGCACACTCTTTTTGCTTCAGATCACGACTTTAACCGCTCAGTCTCAAGTTTTCGCTTGACACCTTCACGCCACAAGCACATGGTTAGGGACAGCTTGGTTTAGCCGCTTAGGCCAGGATGTTATTCCTATAGGCCCTCCTATCCACTGATGCTCAAAGCCTTGGATCCTTTTTATTACCCTTGCCTTTTGGTTTAAAGGGCTATTGGCTTTTTCTGCTTTTTTTTTTGAATTCACTGCTTTTTCTTGCTTCAAGATTCATTTTTATGATTTTTCAGATCCTTAGTAACATGTCTCCTTTTTCATCATTCTTTCAAGAGCCAACAATTTTAACATTCATGAACAACAAATTCAAAGACATATGCACTGTTCAAGCATACATTCAGAAAACAAAAAGTATTGTCACCACATCAAAATAATTAAGCTAGTTTTAAGGATGAATTCGAAATCATGTACTTCTTGTTCTTTTGTAATAAAAACATTTTTCATTTAAGAAAGGTGATGGATTCATAGGACATTCATAACTTTAAGGCATAGACACTAAGACACTAACGATAATGTCTCTTCCTTGCCTTTGTTGCTCCTCTCTCATGATTCTTTGGTCTTCTCTAATGTCGTAGAGGAGGATGGAATGTTCTTGGTGCTCTACCCTTAGTTGTCCCATGTTGGAACTTAATTCTCCTAGGGAGGTGTTGATTTGCTCCCAATAGTTTTATGGAGGAAAGTGTATCCCTTGAGGCATCTCAGGGATTTCATGATGAGGAATTTCCTCATGTCCATGGTGGGATCTCTTGTTTGCTCCATCCTCTTCTTAGTGATGGGCTTGTCCTCATCAATGAGGATGTCTCCCTCTATGTTAATTCCAACTGAATTACAGAGGTGACAAATGAAATGAGGAAGGCTAACCTTGCCAAGGTAGAGGACTTGTCCGCCACCTTATAAAGTTCTTGGGATATAACCTCATGAACTTCTACTTCCTCTCATCAAGACCATGATCACTAAGCTAAGGCTCATCAAGACCATGGCTCCCAAAGGAAAACAAACTAATTTAAGAGGCAAGAAAGATAATACTCCAAGGAATCTTTGTTGTCAAGAGAGGTTCTTAACCAAAGAACATGCAGACCATTACCACGAAATAATGGGTCTAAGGTCAGTGATCCCGGAGGTTAAATTCGATCTGGAAGAAGACGAATATCCGGAGGTCCAAGAGCAAATTCGAAATAGAGGATGGGAAATTCTAGCCAATCCTGAAACAAAGGTTGGAAGAAACATGGTTCAAGAATTCTACTCAAATTTGTGGTTGACAGATAAGCAGAGAATGACTAGAACTGCTTTCCATACCTTCAGAACCATGGTTAGAGGGAGAACTATTTACTTCCATCTGGACAAAATAAGAGAGGTCTTTAAACTGCCTCAACTACAAAATGATCCTGAATCCTTTAATAGGAGAATGGTGAGAGTAGATAAGGGGTTGGATCAATTTCTAGAGGACATATGCCTCCCTAGAACTAAGTAGATAACCAATTCAAAAGGTGTCCCAAACCAACTCAAGAGGGGAGATCTCAAACCAGTTACAAGAGGTTGGCTAGACTTCATTGGGCGTTCCATTCTGCCCACTAATAACCGTTCTGAGGTCACTATCAAGAGAGTAGTGATGATTCATTGCATTATGCTGGGAAAAAAAGTGGAGGTTCATCATCTGATTGCTTGTGAGATTTACACAATTGCAAACAAGAATTCCACTGAAGCCAAACTGGCTTACCCAAGCTTAATCTCTTTGCTATGTAAATATGCTGGGGTGAGGATGGGAGTAGATGAATTCATCCCAATTGAACATCCAATCACCAAGAAGTCAATGGAAGGACAAATGTAAGATAACTCTATCAAAAAAAGGGCACAGGAGTTCCTCCCTGAACTTCCTGAAATTGACTACTTGACCCACCTAGAAGCATCTGTTGCCAAGCTGCAAGAAGCTATGGAACAACTTAAGAAAGAACAGCAGAATCAAAACTGTATGCTCTGCAAACTGCTGAAGGAACAAGAGAAGCAGGGGCATGAGCTACAGGAGCTGAAGCGCCAGAAGCTCTCCCTTGAAGGGTCAAACACCCCACAAGTTGAGGGAGCATCCACTTCTCAAAATCAAGGTTGTTGAGTCCTAACTCTGTGACAACCTCAATCATTAGGAATCAATTTTAGAGTATGCAATTGATTTTATTGAGCTACACTTTGACGTCCTATGCAATTTTCAAAGCTAACCTAACTACCCATTCTTCACTTTTCACATACTCATGCATCCCTTTTTCATTTCACAACACTCATGCATTGATTTTATTGAGCTACACTTTGCTTTGGGGCATTTTGTCCCCTTTAATGCCTTTCTTTTTCTTCTCTTCTCTTTTTTTTCTTTTTTTTTCTATATATATATATATATTTTTTTTTTCATATTGTTTTTTTTCTCTTTTATTTATTTTTTTTCTTTATATACAAGAGCATCAATGCATAAGGTCTATACATTCGATCAATACATGAGCATGTACCCAATTCCCAATATTTTCAACAAAAATGTAAAACTACCCTTTTATTCACCCGTTGTCCCAAGATTCCCACACTCGAATGATACTCACACACACTCGCCTAAGCTAATTAAGGATCCAAAGAGGGACATTTATTGTTTTCCGGTTTAGGCTTGTAATGTGCTAATTTAAAGAACAAATGGGTTAGGCATAAGCTCAAATTTGTTAACAAGGGGAGATAAAGGGTAAGGCTATTTGGGTAAGTAGGCTAATGAAATAATGGCCTCAATCATATAAATGCATGAATACAAGGAATAATGGACATATAGACTCAAATAAAGCAAGGATCACACTTATAGAGGGAGAACAATTGCACACAAGAAGGAGAATAAGTGACTATAAGATGTAACCACAAAACAAGGCTCAAAGCTCACAAGCTTGTGTTCTTAGCTCAGAATCCATGTTCTAAAGTACAATCTTCAAGCAAGTTTAACATTAAAATATTCAAAATTGGCAATGTCAAGGTTGGCCCAAAATCTTGATTTTGCCCTAAAGTATTAGTTTCCTAAGAGAAAGTTCATTGTTCCAACCAAGTAAATTATCATGCAAATGGTGTCGAAGAAAACCTAATCATGCAACCTATCCTAACTATAACGGAGTTCAAAAATTTATTCGGGTGTTACCTACGGAGATCGATCGGCCGACCTCCCCACACTTAAAACGTAGCACGGTCCTCCGTGCTATAGGTGATGCGCAATGGGTGGCTGAGTTCCGAGTGTCCTTCATCTCCGTTGTCATCACTATGTCCGCTTGAAGTAGCGGTAGATGTGGAGATATCCGGTTCCTCCATAGGTGGGGTGACAATGCTTAGAAGCTGCTTCATGTGAGCATATCGGCGCTGGTTACGCCTCTCATAACGGTCCAACTTCTTGTGAAGGTCTTCAAGGCGTTGGGCGGCTGATTTTTGTGGTGCGGATGAAGTAGTGGTGTTGCGAGTTGGGGTGGTCAGTCCAAGGTCCTTGGTGACTTCCGGCGGCTTGAGGCACCTCTTGGTCGGAATAACATCACCCTCGACCGGGACTGAGGTCCTCCTATCCTTAGCCTCCCGGTGGACACCGGCTACCGCCACTAATTCGGTCACCATAGCGGGGAAGGGTAAGTTTCCCTTAACATGAATGCGCTCCATGGATTGGCGAATGGCATGCGGAATGTCGACCGGTTTCTCGGTTAGGATGCACCATACCAATAAGGCGAGCTCGGCGGTAATGGACGACCCATGGGTGCTCGGGAGCACATAGTGAGCTAGGATTTGAGCCCATGCCGCGGCTTCTTGAGTGAGGAAACGTGCATCTAAACCTTTTGGTCGTCGCTTTATGGTCCCCCGAATCCAACATGCTTTGGGTAAAGCTATTACGCGGAGGACCGCGCTCCAATCGAACTCATGTTCGTTGCATGCTGACAAGACTTCTTGATAGGCGTCATATCCATCCGTCAATGGCCCAATCTTAAGTACTCCTTGGATGGCTTCCACCGTGACTAACACTTGCTTTCGGCGCACAAAGATTGATGTGAGGAGGGGTGAGTGGTAGTTGGAGTAGAACTCCACCACCCATGTTAAATTGACCTCCTTAGGTTGCCTCAAGAGGAACCTCCATTGCCTCCGGTCAATGTGTGGCATCACTATCGGAGTGAAGTGAGCTGGTAGGACTAGAAGGGGGTCCGGGTGATAATTCCGCTCAATCATCCTTGAGTGAACAAGTTCGCAGTTGCGGTTAGGGAACTTGGTTGAGTCCTTTGGAGGGTTGTCCTTCTCTAAAGCATCAACGGGGCCCTTAGCCTTCTTGAGGAGGGCTTAGCTGTTGGTTCTTGGCCCGCTCTGCTGGTGGTTGGTCTCTTCGGGGCTTTTCCTTTGTTCTTTTTGATGACCATCCTGCGATAGTAAAGAAGGAGATGACATCAAACTCAAGGAAGTGTAATGAAATGGGATCATGCGAGTGAGAAATTGTGCCGTAAGAGTATGGGTATCGTCATTACATGACAGCTGCAACATGTAACTAAGATAATATTTGATAAGCAAGGCAAATCACTGGCATGTGGTATAGGGGTAGTGTAAGCATGCAAGTAAAAGGCATGAGAAGTATATACCTACAAATACCAAGAGTGGAAAGCAACTTATGATAAAGTGAGTGGGTGGATTGTAGAATGTGAGGGTGCACCAAAGAGTGACTAAAGTATTGGGAAAAAAACACATAGTTAAGAAGCAATGAGTTACAATGAGCTCAAAAAATCATGTATGCTTTTTCTCAACTACTTGGCGTGCATCCTTTATGTAGTATGCAAATAGGTGAGGAGGTGGCAATGTGACATTCCACAAACCAATATTAATCACTACAATGTACAATGGTTGTAAGAAAATCATGTAACATATTTCATCCACCAATGCAAAAGAAGTTATAACCAAAACGCCCATAAAGACTAATTAGAAATGAAGCAAAAACACCCTAAAGAAGTGAGGGGCTCAAAAGTGGAAGGAAAAAAGAAAAAGGCTACCTAAAAGAGAATGAAATCAACTAACTAAGAGACAAAAGAGAGATGTAGAGCAAGAGGGAAGCATAGTATAGTACCTTGAGAGAGATGGAAAGGGGGGTATGGGAGAGGAAGTTGTAGAGTAGAATGATGGAGAATGAAGGGAGCAAAGTAGGGACCACCGGAGGTGGGTGGTTGCCGGAAATCCTGGTGGGAGGTAAATGTTTGGAAGGAAAAATGGTAGTGGATAGTAGAGGAGGCAAGAAGAGAAGGGAAGAGGAGAATGATGGGAGCAAGTGTGCTCCCCTGTTATATTCATGTCGGACATCCACGCGTGCGCCCACGGTGCGCGCCCGCGCAGGAAAGTAGGATGGGGTAATGGCGCGCGCACGCACAATGCGCGTGGGCGCCCATGTGCTTGTGCTGGTGGCACAAGGTTGGCTCAGAGGTGGCACAACTTTCTGGAAGAAGTACCAGAAGTTGGCTGCAGGGATGTTGGTGCGCGCGCGGCAGGTGCATGTACGCGGTAATGATGTTATGCCTCAGGCATGAGATTGGCCTGGGATTGGCTCAACTCTCTGGAAAAATGGCCCAGAGGTTGCTGCAGGACTAGGGATACGTGCGCGGCATGGGCGCGGGCGCATCCCTAGCGTCATGAGCGGACTGACGCGTCGGCGCCTAGTGTGCGCACGCGACAGAGGTGGTGTGCTGGGGGCTCAGTACAGGCGCGAAAGTGGCCCAACTCTCTGGAAGATGTACCAGGAGTGCACAGGGGCGATCGGCGGGCGCGCGCAAGATGCACTGGCGCGTCGATCCGTGAGTTGCCAAAAGAGTGCGTACGCGCCATGTGCGCGCATGCGTGAGTGGCCTGTGCCTCAGGCATGGTGCCGGCGTAGTGTGGGCGCAACTTTCTGGAAAATGTATGGAGGGTAATTCTCGCAATCCACGCGTCCGCGCACGTGGCGCGCTCACGAGGATGGCCGAAAATGCCTCATACGCGCGTACGTGCCAGGTGCGCACATGCGGGGAATGGTGTTTTTGCAAAGTTTTCAGGTTCTTACACCAATTCAAGCATTCCACCCCTCCAAACGACCACTCAAGCACTATAGAAGCCTTGTTTAACATGATAAAGTACCAAACGAACGCAACAAATGAAACAAACTTGAAATTAAACCTAGCTACAACTTCATCAAATACCTAGCTACCAAACATGAAGTTAAGTATTGAGCAAGTATCAATTAAAGAAGGATTCAATGGCTATGTACAAATGGTAGATCTTACCATGGTGGGGTGTCTCCCACCTAGCACTTTTATTTACCGTCCTTAAGTTGGACTTCCACTGGCTCAAAGTTCTTGTTCAAGAGGTGCATCCCTCAAGAGGAACACTTCCAATTCCTTGGAGTTCTTTCTTTGCTCACCATGGTACAATTTGAGACGGTGCACATTTACCTTGAAAATGTCCGGACTTGATGGGTGGCGCAAGTGGTAGACCCCGTAAGGTTCTACTTTCTCTACTTGGTAAGGTCCATCCCATCTCGATCTAAGCTTTCCGGGTAGCAATCTCAACCTTGAGTTGTAAAGGAGGACTAGCTCACCGGGTCTAAATTCCCTTCTCCTAATGTTCTTGTCATGAATGGCTTTCATCTTTTCCTTGTAGAGTCTAGAATTGTCATAGGCTTCTAATCTCAAGCATTCTAATTCCGCCAATTGAAGCTTTCTTTCCACTCCAGCTCCACCCAAACTCAGATTGCATTCCTTTATGGCCCAATAAGCTTTGTGTTCGATTTCTACCGGTAAATGACATGCTTTACCATATACAAGCCTAAAAGAGCTCATGCCAATGGGTGTTTTGTAAGCCGTTCGGTATGCCCAAAGTGCATCGGAGAGCTTAGTGCTCCAATCCTTCCTATTCGGCTTCACAATTCTTTCCAACCCATGTTTAATTTCCCGATTAGAAACCTCAGCTTGGCCGTTTGTTTGCGGGTGGTAGGTCGTGGCAATTTTGTGTGTAATGCCATACTTTCTCATGAGGCCGTCCATTTTTTTGTTGCAAAAATGGGATCCTTGGTCACTTATGATTGCTCTTGGGGAGCCAAAACGACAAATGATATTGTTCCTCACAAAAGAAAAAACAACATGAGCATCATCCGTCCGGGTGGGGATTGCCTCCACCCATTTTGACACATAATCGACGGCTAACAAAATGTAGAGAAAGCCATTGGAATTTGGAAATGGTCCCATGAAGTCGATTCCCCATACATCAAAAATTTCACAAAAAAGCATATTTTGTTGGGGGATTTCATCCTTCTTAGAAATATTTCCAAATCGAATACATTGGGGACAAGATTTGCAATGGAAAGAAGAGTCTTTGAGAAGGGTTGGCCACCAAAATCCGCAATCAAGGACCTTTCTTGCCGTTCTTTGGGGGCCGTAGTGGCCACCGCCTTCGGAAGAATGGCAAGCGTCCAAGATTGCTTGGAATTCGGTTTGGGGTATGCACCATCGCACTATTTGGTCCGCTCCACACCTCCACAGATAGGGATCGTCCCAAACATAGTATTTGGATTCGCTTTTCAGCTTATCCTTTTGATGTTTGTTGAGGTTGGGAGGGAAGGTGTGTGAAACCAAGTAGTTTGCTATTGGGGCGTACCAAGGAACTACTTCCGAGATTGAGTGCAACCCATCTAGAGGAAAAGAGTCATTGATAGGAGTGGTGTCACTTTTTGAGTGTTCGATGCGACTTAAATGGTCCGCTACTAAGTTTTGGGAACCACTCCTATCCTTGATCTCCAAGTCAAATTCTTGTAACAAAAGCACCCATCGAATTAATCTCGGTTTTGATTCCTTTTTGGTCAACAAGTACTTTAATGCCGCGTGATCCGAGTACACTACTACCTTGGAACCAAGAAGATAGGATCGGAACTTGTCCAAAGCAAAAACGATAGCTAGGAGTTCTTTTTCGGTAGTAGTGTAGTTGGATTGGGCCCCATCTAGTGTTTTGGAAGCATAAGCTATAACATAGGGAATCTTACCCTCGCGTTGTGCTAACGCAGCTCCTACCGCATAATTCGAAGCATCGCACATGATTTCAAATGGTTGAGTCCAATTCGGTCCTCGCACAATAGGAGCTTGTGACAATGCCACTTTAAGCTTGTCATATGCTTCCATACACTCTTTGCTCAGCTCAAATTCAGTGTCCTTTTGTAGTAGTCGAGAGAGAGGTAAGGCTACTTTGCTAAAGTCTTTGATGAACCTCCGGTAGAATCCTGCATGTCCAAGAAAGGAGTGGACTTCCCTCTCAGAGGAGGGATAAGGTAAACTAGATATGACATTTATTTTTGCCGGATCTACGGAGATGCCTTCTTTTGAAATAATGTGTCCCAAAATAATGCCTTGTTTAACCATGAAATGACATTTTTCAAAATTTAAGACAAGGTTTGTTTTGGTGCATCTCTCTAAGACTTTTTCAAGGTTGCCTAAGCAATGATCAAATGAGTCACCATACACGCTAAAATCGTCCATGAAAACTTCCATACATTGCTCTAGGAAATCCGCAAATAAACTCATCATGCATCTTTGAAACGTTGCCGGTGCGTTGCATAGGCCAAATGGCATACGCTTGTATGCATACGTTCCAAAGGGGCAAGTAAATGTGGTTTTTTCTTGATCCTCTAGAGCAATGTGTATTTGGAAGTATCCGGGGTAACCATCAAGAAAGCAATAATATGATTTACCGGCTAATCGATCAAGCATTTGATCAATGAACGGTCGTGGAAAGTGATCTTTTCTTGTGGCCGCATTCAATCTTTGGTAGTCTATGCATACCCTCCAAGAATTTTGCACCCTTGTTGCTATAAGTTCACCGCTTTCATTTTTGATTGTGGTCACCCCAGATTTCTTTGGCACCACTTGGACCGGGCTTACCCACTCGCTATCCGAGATGGGATAGATGATGTCCGCCTCAAGTAGCCGAGTGACTTCTTTTTTCACAACCTCAAGAATGGTTGGATTAAGTCTCCTTTGAGGTTGTCGGACCGGTCTTGCTCCTTCTTCAAGAAATATGTGGTGCTCGCATACTTGGGGGCTTATTCCCACTAGATCCGCCAAACTCCACCCGATTGCCCTTTTATTTTTCCTCAAGACATCTAGCAACTTTTCTTCTTGTTGAGGGGTTAGCTCTTTTGCAATTATCACGGGGAGCTTGTGGGATTCATCAAGATATGAGTACTTAAGGTGGGGTGGTAGTGGCTTCAATTCCATCTTTTTGTCATGATTTGAAGTTTGAATTTCCGGATGGTTTGTATGGTGTGTCGTGTTTAGTTTGCTTGGATCTTCATTTGCTTCTTCAATCATGTGCTTCTCATCTAACTTTGCAAGGTGCACTTCGGCAACAATGTTGTCGATTGGATCACACCGAAATAGAGAGTGATTCTCCGGTGGATGCTTCATTGCTTCTTATAGGCTAAAACTCACGATTCTCCCATCTATCTCAAATGAATAGGTTCCCGAGTAGGCATCTAGCTTAAATCTAGAAGTTCTCAAAAATGGTCTTCCAAGTAAGATATATGATGCTCTCTCGGGTTCATTTGATGGCATCTCAAGGACATAGAAGTCAATCGGAAACACCAACCCTTTAATATTCACCAATACATCTTCCGCCACACCCGCTACGGTTATTATGCTTTTATCCGCTAGGACAAATCTCACCGCCGACCTCTTTAGCGGTGGTAACTTCAATACCCGGTAGACGGAGAGCGGCATGATGCTAACACATGCACCGAGGTCACACATACAATCTAGGGATTGAACTCCATTGACGGTTCAAGTCACTATACAAGGGCCCAGGTCATCACACTTCTCGGGCAATGCTCCCATTAAAGCGGAAATAGAACTCCCCAATAGGATGGTTTCCAATTCAAGAATTTTGTCCTTGTTCATGCATAGATCTTTAAGGAATTTTGCATATCTAGGAACTTGATGGATAGCATCGAAGAGGGGGATGGTTACCTCGACTTTTTTGAATATTTCTATCATTTTGGGGTCGAGCTCTATGCGCTTCTTAGCCTTCTTTGCAAGTGTTAGAAATGGGAGTGGTTGAGCAATTTCTTCTTCCAAGGTTCTCTTCGTCTTGGGGGTCTCTTTTGTTGGTTGAGCTTCTTCATTCTCAACTATGACTTGTGGTGTCTCCTCTTTCACTACCTCTTCTATATCTATTCCCTCCTCCCCTTGAATGGTTGGGATAGAATTTGAATCCTTTGCTCCCTTCTCTTTTAATTGTGTTCCAGATCTTAGGGTGATGGCATTGATGCCTCCCTTAGGATTGGGTTGAGGTTGAGAGGGGATGACGCTTTGGATTGGGGGTTGAGGAGTGGGATTTGATGATGGATCCATGCGTGCAAGAAGGGCTTGTAGTGTAGAGGTGAGGCCGGTGAGACCAGAAGCAAGTGTGTTTTGTAGTTCCTTTTGGCCTTGAATGATGGTCCGGAGTGTATCATCTTGGATAGATGGGGAGGTCAGGTATGTGAGTTGAGGGGCTTGTGATTGGTTGGGTGGTGGTCTTTGATGTGATGGTTGGTATGTTTGGTAGTTTCTTTGTTGGTTTTGTTGGTTGTATGGTTGGTTTTGTTGGTTGTATAATTGGTTTTGTTCGTTGTATGATGGCCGGTTTTGTGAGTTGTTGTTGTTCCATCTTTGACCTCCTCCGTTGTTGTTGTTGTTGTCCCTATTTCCTTGTTGGTGATTGTCCCTCCAATTTTGATTTTGATTGCTACTCACTTGATTGTAGCTTCCTCCTTGATAAGGGTATCCTTGGTTAGGATTACCGCCTTGGTAGTACCTTTGATTTGGGCGGTCATAGAAATTGTGAGTAGCCGCCAAGGTGTTGTCTTTTTGAAGGCTTGGGCACTTATCCGTGTAGTGGGAATAGCATGAACAAATGCCACACACTTTCTGCGGGACCAATTGTTGATTGTATTGTTGAGGGGGTGGAGGTTGTTGGTATGGTTGAGGTTGTTGTGGTTGTTGTTGGCTCAATTGGAGTTGCTTCAAGATGGATGTCATTTCGCTCAAGGATTTGGTTAGAGCGATGGTTTCGCTACTAGTTGATACCTCATTCACGGTTTTTGGGCGGTTGACTCTTCGTCTCATATGTTGATTGGATTAGGCTAAGTCGATGATAAGTTGCCATGCCTCCTCCGCTGTTTTATATTTAGACAAAGAGCCATTGCTAGAAGTGTCCAAGAGAGTTCTATCTTGTTCTCGCATCCCTTGACATATGTATCCAAGCAACACTTGAGTGTCAATCATGTGATTAGGGCATGCGTCTAGTAGCTTACGAAACCAAACAACCATATAGCAACCTCATCGGATCCTTCCCGTCTAGTTGTTGAGCATATACGATGAAAATCTTTGAGATGTCGAATAGGGTCTTGTGCGGGAAGTCCATGGAACTTAGGTAGGAGGTTGATCAAAGCAGTCTTAAGTTCAAAGTTTGCATTCAAGTTGGGGTGAGTTACATGAAGGGGTTGAAGGACATAATCCGGTGCACCCGCTTCCTTGATAGTAACTCTCCTCGGAGCGGCCATGGTGTTAGTACCTAAAGCAAAAGAAGAGTTGTTAGTGATATTGATGGGAGAATGGTTATTGCCTTCTTCGAGTGACGGTTCAATGTTTACTTTTAGTAAGGTGGGTAAGGTGGTGAAAACCTTTCCCCCTTCCCCAAAACTTAACCGCTTCCGAGCTTGTCTAATATGAAGCGAAGTTCGTTCTATTTCCGGATCAAATGGGACTAAGCTCGGATTTGGTTGTGAACGCATCATGCAATGAAGAAGAAGTAAAAATCATGGTAATGATGGGGGTTTAGTCACTTGAACAAAGAATCACAATGAAAAGCACTATGTACATATACACTTATTTACTCTAAACAATAACATGGCACACTAAGCAATTCCCCGGCAACGGCGCCATTTTGATAAACGAAAATTAGCATGCCGATTTAGAATTCAATAATGGATATGATCGTGAGTATAGTCTAATCGACATTCAAAACTTTGCATCAAACAATCCTACAATCTATAACCGAGATTACTAGTCTCCCGAGTCGTCCTCCCTTGGAATTGCTAGAGAATGCATATTATTGATTAGGAAGCTTTGTTATAGTTCTTTTAGATGTTTAGCGAGAATAGGTGGTAAACTATCAATGTTGAAAGACTTGGCCTAGGGTTGGCATTAGAAATTCTATCATTACAGTTTCTTCAATGATGATAACAATTAGGCTTTGCTTCATTTAGTTAACCCCTAGGTATAGAGGAAAGTTAAATGAGATTAACCAACTTGAGTCACAAGTCCTAGTTTTACCCTAGGGAAATCTAGCTTTAGTGCACTCAAAGTCAATTAGCAATTCCTAATTCCCAATCAACAATTGACATAAGCTATTCAACATTCTCTAATGGTCCAAACCCCTATGCCAAGTAAGAAACTTTTACTCCATAACTAGTATTGGCATTTTATCAAACACTTGATGAGCAAGGATGAAAGACATAGTAAGAATGAGAAGAGATTAGAATTAAAAGCACTTCAACGCAAGAAATTAACAACAATTAACAAAGAACAACAATAGAAATGAACTTCTCAGGAAATTGATAGAATCCAAAACTACAAAATTGAATCTAGGATCTATGAGAATTGATCAATTACAAGCACTAATTGAGATTAGAGAAGAAGATCTATAACATGGACAAAGTAAATTGAGAATTGCAAGTTGATCTCACCAAAGAGTGATTGAGAATTCAGAAATTGAAGAAGATGAACCCTAATGAGAGCTTGAGATCTCTCTCTCTACCCAAGAGTGTAACTACCACAAGGAGAAAATTCTAGAAACATGTAAAAATGAGCTAAAAGTCCTTTAACCCTTTAACCCCTGGTCTTTTTAAGATTTTCCCGCCAAGGCACTTCCCCAAAATGGGACCTCCAACTGTCTCCACGCCCAGGTCACGTGACCCCTAAAAAAAATCATATTCGAACATCGGCGCGCTCGCACAAAGTACGCGCGCGCGCCACTGAGCCATCTCGCAATTCGAGCGGACGCGTGACGTACGCTTGCGCGTCCATGGTGGTCATGGCTCAGCCGCTACACGTGCCGGCTCGTAGCTTGGCCTCTGACTTTGGCTTCTGGCTGCGCAATCCACGCGGGCGCGCCAAGTACGCGCACGCGCCCTTGCTGAAGTTTCCAAGCCTCAATTTCTCATGCTCCCCTCTTTTTCACCCACTTTCCTTTTCTCCTCCGGGTCATCCATGCCCTATATCCTAAAACCACTTAACACACAGGTCACGGCATCGAATGGCACCAATAGAAGAATAGCAATGTATCTAGTTTAGTGCAAAATAGGCATGCTTTCATCCATAAGGCAAAAACTAGGGAAGAAACACAAAACCGTGTATTTTCATATGAAAAGCGTATGGAATCGTTGATAAAACCCCTGAAATCGATACAAGATAAACCCTAAAATTGGGGTTTATCAGGAAGAAGCAGTGATCGCCACTGAGGAAGACTTCAATGGACGTCCACTGACCTCCAATGAGTTCCTTAATGAGGAACCATGGGAATCTAAGGCTCACATTGAGACCATAGAGATTCCATTGGATTTACTTCTACCATTCATGAGCGCTGATGAGTAATCTTCCTCTGAAGAGGATGAAGATGTCATTGAAGAGCAAGTTGCTAAGTACCTTGGAGCAATCATGAAGCTAAATGACAATTATTTGGTAATGAGACTTGGGAGGATGAACCCCCTTTGCTCACCAAAGAACTGGATAACTTGACTAGGCAGAGATTACCTCAAAAGAGATAGGACCCTGGGAAGTTCTCAATACCTTGTACATTAGGCACCATGACCTTCAAGAAGCCTCTGTGTGACCTAGGGTCAAGCATAAACCTCATGCCTCTCTCTGTAATGGAGAAGCTAGGGATCTTTGAGGTACAAGCTGCAAGAATCTCACTAGAGATAACAGACAATTCAAGAAAACAAGCTTATGGACTTGTAGAGGATGTTCTGGTAAAGATTGAATACCATTACATCCCTGCTGATTTCATAGTCTTAGAGACTGGGAAGTGTATGGATGAATCCATCATCCTTGGCAGACCCTTCCTAGCCACAGCAAAGGCTGTGATTGATGTTGACAGAGGAGAATTGATCATTCAAGTGAATGAAGAATCCTTTGTGTTTAAGGCTCAAGGATATCCCTCTGTAACCATGGAGAGGAAGCATGAAGAGCTTCTCTCAAAACAGAGTCAAACAGAGCCCCCACAGTCAAACTCTAAGTTTGGTGTTGGGAGGCCACAACCAAATTCTAAGTTTGGTGTTGAACCACCACATTCAAACTCTAAGTTTGGTGTTGGGAGGTTCCAACATTGCTCTGAACATCTGTGAGGCTCCATGAGAGCCCACTGTCAAGCTACTGACATTAAAGAAGCGCTTGTTGGGAGGCAACCCAATGTTATATTTATCTATTTTCCTTTTGTTATTTTATGTTTTCTGTAGGTTGATGATCATGTGAAGTCACAAAATCAATTGAAAAAGCAAAAATAGAATGAAAAATAGAAAGAAAAATAGCACACCCCGGAGGAAAAGCTTGCTAGCATTTAAACGCCAGTAAGGGCAGCAAATGGCCGTTTAACGCCCAGTCTGGAACCATTCTGGGTGTTTAACGCTAGAAAGGGGCACCAGACTGGCGTTTAACGCCAGGAATGGGCAAGAAGCTGGCGTTAAACGCCAGAAAGGGGCAGCAGCCCGGCGTTTAATGCCAGGATTGGCAGAAAGGGCATTTTTGCACGCCATTTGGTGCAAGGATGAGTTATCCTTGACACCTCAGGATCTGTGGACCCCACAGGATCCCCACCTACCCCGCCACTCTCTCTCTTCTTCACCCACTCACCAATCACCTCAATACCTCTTCCCCAAAAACCCCTCACCTATCAAATCCCACCATTCTCTTCACCACTCACATCCATCCTTCATAAAACCTACCTACCTCACCATCCAAATTCAAACCACTTTCCCTCCCAAACCCACCCATAATGGCCGAACCCTACCCCTCTCTCCACCCCTATATAAACCCTTCTTCACTCCTTCATTTTCACACAACCTAATCACTACTTCTCACCTTTGGCCGAAACAAAAAGGCCCATATCCATCTCCTATCTTTCTTCTTCTTCTACTCTCTTCTTTCTTCTTTTGCTCGAGGACGAGCAAACTTTCTAAGTTTGGTGTGGTAAAAGCATTGCTTTTTGTTTTTCCATAACCATTTATGGCACCTAAGGCCAGATAAACCTCTAGAAAGTGGAAAGGGAAGGCAAAAGCTTCTACCTCCGAGTCATGGGAGATGGAGAGATTCATCTCAAGGGTGCATCAAGACCACTTCTATGAAGTTGTGGCCATGAAGAAGGTGATCCCCGAGGTCCCTTTCAAACTCAAAAAGAGTGAATATCCGGAGATCCGACATGAGATCCAAAGAAGAGGTTGGGAAGTTCTTACCAACCCCATTCAACAAGTCGGAATCTTAATGGTTCAAGAGTTCTATGCCAATGCATGGATCACCAAGAACCGTGATCAAAGTGTGAACCCGGACCCAAAGAATTGGCTTACAATGGTTCGGGAGAAATGCTTAGATTTTAGTCCGGAAAATGTAAGGTTGGCATTCAACTTGCCCATGATGCAAGGAGATGAACACCCCTACACTAGAAGGGTCAACTTAGATCAAAGGTTGGACCAAGTCCTCATAGACATTTGTGAAGAGGACGCTCAATGGAAGAGAGATTCAAGAGGGAAGCCGGTTCAACTGAGAAGGCATGACCTCAAGCCCGTGGCTAGGGGATGGTTGGAGTTTATCCAATGCTCAATCGTTCCCACTAGCAACTGGTCCGAAGTTACTATAGACCGGGCTATCATGATTCATAGCATCATGATTGGAAAGGAAGTAGAAGTTCATGAGGTTATGTCCCAAGAACTTTATAAGGTGGTGGACAAGTCCTCTACCTTGGCAAGGTTAGCCTTCCCTCATCTCATTTGTCACCTCTGTAATTCAGTTGGAATTAACATAGAGGGAGACATCCTCATTGATGAAGACAAGCCCATCACTAAGAAGAGGATGGAGCAAACAAGAGATCCCACTCATGGACATGAGGAATTTCCTCATCATGAAATCCCTGAGATGCCTCAAGGGATACACTTTCCTCCACAAATAGAAGGATGGAGTGTTAGTCCATAAATAGAAGGATGTGAGAAGAGGGGAAGAATTTTTGAAAATAAATTAAAAAATTTTGAAGAAATTTTGAAAAATTGAAGAATGATTTTTCAAAAATTAAAGTTGGGAAAGAAATAAAGTGATTTTTGAAAAAGGTTTTGAAATTAGAAATCAAAAAGATATGATTGAAAACTATTTTGAAAAAGATGTGATTAAAAAGATATGATTGAAAAACAATTTAAAAAGATTTGATTTTTAAAATTAATGACTTGGCTAACAAGAAATTTAAAAGATATGATTCAGACATTAAACCTTTCTCAACAGAAAAGGCAGCATACTTGAAATGTTGAATCAAATCATTAATTTTTAGCAAGTATTTTTGAAAAATGAAAGAAATTGATTTTGAAAATATATGATTGAAAAGATATGATTTGAAAAAGATTTGATTTTGAAAAATTATGAAAACTTGAAAAAAAATTTGAATTAAAAACAAAATATTCTCTCTTGTGCCATCCTGGCGTTAAACGCCCAAAATGGTATCCATTCTGGTGTTTAACGCCCAAAATGCTACCCTTTTAGGTGTTAAACGCCCAACCAGGTACCTTGGCTGGCGTTTAAATGCCAGTTTTCCTTCCTCACTGGGCGTTTTGAACGCCCAGCTTTTTCTGTGTAATTCATCTGCTGTATGTTCTGAATCTTCAATTCTCTATATTATTGACTTGAAAAGACACAAATTAATTTTTTTTTGAATTTTTAATGATGAGAAATAATCAAAATACAACTAAAATCAAATAAACAATGCATGCAAGACACCAAACTTAGAAGTTTGTTTACTATTGACACTAACAAATTGAGAATGCATATGAGAAACAACAAAACACTCAAGACAAGAGAATTTAAAGATCAGAGCAAGGAAATCATCAAGAACAACTTGAAGATCAATGAAGATCAGAGCAAGGAAATCATCAAGAACATCTTGAACATCAATGAAGAACATAATGCATGTAATTTTCGAAAATTAGAAGACTAAAAACATGCAATGGACACCAAATTTAAAATTCGACACTAGACTCAAACAAGAAACATAAAATTATTTTTGGTTTCAGATTTTATAATTTTTTTTTTGGATTTTTCGAAAATTGAGTGGAAAAGAAAATAAGGATATCAAAATTCTTAATAAGAATTTCCAGGAATCATGCAATGTTAGTCTAAAG
>NC_029772.3:64528594-64548785 GCF_000817695.3 Arachis duranensis | reverse complement strand
TCCCGGCAACGGCGCCAAAAACTTGGTGCACGAAATTGTGATCATCAATGGCGCCATCAACATGGTACGCTCAACTACAATCTCAACTCTTTATCACAACTTCGCACAACTAACCAGCAAGTGCACTGGGCCGTCCAAGTAATAAACCTTATGCAAGTAAGGGTCGATCCCACAGAGATTGTTGGTATGAAGCAAGCTATGGTCATCTTGTAAATCTCAGTCAGGCGGATTCAAATGGTTATGGAGGATTGATAATTAAAAGATGAATAAAACATAAAATAAAGATAAAGATACTTATGTAATTCATTGGTAAGAATTTCAGATAAGCGTATGGAGATGCTTTGTCCCTTCCGTCTCTCTACTTTCCTACTGTCTTCATCCAATCCTTCTTACTCCTTTCCATGGCAAGCTGTATGTTGGGCATCACCATTGTCAATGGCTACAGTCCCGTCCTCTCAGTGAAAATGTTCAACGCGCTCTGTCACAGACGGCTATTCATCTGTCGGTTCTCGATCATGTCAGAATAGAATCCAGTGATTCTTTTGCGTCTGTCACTAACGCCTCACAATCGCGAGTTTGAAGCTCGTCACAGTCATTCACTCCTTGAATCCTACTCAGAATACCACAGACAAGGTTTAGACCTTCCGGATTCTCAAGAATGCCGCCATCAATTCTAGCTTATACCACGAAGATTCTGATTAAGGAATCCAAGAGATATCCACTCAATCTAAGGTAGAACGGAGGTGGTTGTCAGGCACACATTCATAGGTCAGAATGATGATGAGTGTCATGGATCATCACATTTATCAAGTTGAGGAACAAGTGATATCTTAGAACAAGAATAAGCTGAATTGAATAGAAGAATAATAGTAATTGCATTAATACTCGAGGTACAGCAGAGCTCCACACCTTAATGTATGGTGTGTAGAAACTCCACCGTTGAAAATATATAAGAACAAGGTCTAGGCATGGCCGAGAGGCCAGCCCCCATGATCTAAGAACTAGACGTCCAAAGATGAAAATACAATAGCAAAAGGTCCTATTTATAGAGAACTAGTAGCTTAGGGTTTACAAAAATGAGTAAATGACGTAAAAATCGACTTCCAGGCCCACTTGGTGTGTGCTTGGGCTGAGCATTGAAGCATTTTCATGTAGAGACTTTTCTTGGAGTTAAACGCCAGCTTTTGTGCCAGTTTGGGCGTTTAACTCCCACTTTTGTGCCAATTCCGGCGTTAAACGCCGGGCAGTCTTGAGCTGATTTGGAACGCCAGTTTGGGCCATCAAATCTCCGGCAAAGTATGGAGTATTATATATTTCTGGAAAGCCCAGGATGTCTACTTTCCAACGCAATTGAGAGAACACCAATTGGGCTTCTGTAGCCCCAGAAAATTTACTTCGAGTGCAGGGAGGTCAGAATCCAACAGCATCTGTAGTCCTTTTTCAGCCTCTGAATCAGATTTTTGCTCAAGTCCCTCAATTTCAGCCAGAAAATACCTGAAATCACAGAAAAACACACAAACTCATAGTAAAGTCTAGAAAAGTGAATTTTAAATAAAAAACTAATAAAAAATATAATAAAAACTAACTAAAATATACTAAAAACATACTAAAAACAATGCCAAAAAGCGTATAAATTATCCGCTCATCAGTGGACCTTTACGTGACACTCAATACCCACCACAACACGTCTATGAACCCCTTCCTCAACATAGCTTTGAACCACCATACTCACAAGCCCCTTTCCACCATTCACCTCCATATGACCCTAATCCATATCCACCATACCAACCACCTTATGAGCCAAACGAACCATACAAAGAACCACCCCAATTCCAATCCAACTATTCCCAAGAACCACCACCTCAATATATACCACCTCCATATCCCTATCAAGATGGACCATCTCCATATCCTTATCAAGATGAACCACCTTCCTATCATGAACCCTTTCTCTGAAGTAATGAACCCTCATACCCACCCCAATCTCCAATGAATGAAACCCTCGGTGTACTTCTTCAAGGGCAAGAAAGGATGAATAAGAAGGTACTAGAATTCACAGTTGCCTTAACCGAGGTAGTAAATCAATTAGCCTCCCAATACTTAAATATTCCAAATACACCCATGGCCACTTGTAGAGAATCAAGTGAGGAGCGTAGTATGAAAGAGAGATTGGAAACTCCGGTGGAAACTGAGGATTGTGATTTTGTATTAGAGCAAGTGGAGAAAGTCAAAATTATCGAAGAAGAGGAAGTGGTTGAAGACTTAGGAGATGCGAAACCTTCATGGGAAAGTCAAGCCATAGAGCCTCCTTCCAAGATGTTTGAAATTGATGTTGAGGAGGGTGTACTACCTCCAAGGCATATCATGGTTGAAGACTTTGAGGAGATTGATCAAGAGACAAATTCAATGATTGATGAATCCTTATCTACAATTGAATCCTCTCCCATTGGACTTGATATGGAGATTAAAGAAGAAGAAGCACAACCTCCCATGCCCTTGGTGAGCAATGAAGATATTGAATTGGAAGAAAGCTACCAAGAGGAAGAGGTTGAAGTTAAAGAGGCTTGTAAAGAGGTGGAAGTTGTTAAGGAAGAGCTCAAGGAAATGGAGCTGGAAATCACCTTGCCAAATTTGTTGGAGACCTCTCCTCTAAAGCCATCACCATCTATTCCTTTATTCAAGGGGGTAAATCTTTCATCTTTAAGCTTAAGTAGTCCACTTGAATATGCCTTGCTTAAGACGGATGGGTAACTCAGAGCTCTTTGTGGGTATAAGAGTAAGAGGGAGATGGTCAATGGTAAGAGTTGTCATGCAAAGTTCAATATGGTTGCACATACCAAGTTGAAGTGCAAGGATTGGTGTAGAGCTCAATTAAATGGGTCTAGGAAGTTGTTTGGACGCTTCACTGAGAATTCAAATTGCTTGCCACCTAGTTGGAACAATGATGATAAACAAGAAGACGGGTGCAAAGGCAGGGTTTGGGACCCCGGAATTCCTCTCAACAATCAACACTCTTGGGGCCTTATCACTTGCTTTAATTTGCTCAAGGGCTTTATGTGCCTAGTTTTGGACCCCGAGGCTATTGGAATTGCAAACATTGGTGGAGATTCCGGGATGAGTTCAAGCACAAGCCACTATGACAAGGAGCTCACTATATGTCCAACTTAAGGACTTTAACTAAAAGTGCTAGGTGGGAGACAACCCACCATGGTATAATCGTTCCTTTTAGTCCTAGTTTATTTTATTTTAATTTTATTAGTGTCATTCATAATGTTTGTATTATCATCTGCATACTGAATTCTGCATTTTGCATAATAAAAAAAGGGGGCAAACCACGCGTGCGCGCAGGCCATGCATGGGCGTCGATTGCAGTTTCATTCCCCATCCAACGAACAGAAAGTTGCGATGAAATCGTGCAGCTGGTGTGCTCTGCGCACAAATCGACCCACGTGCACGCATCTATGACGTGAGTACGTCAATTTGCCACAAGGGAAAGCCACGCGTACGCGTCACGCACGCGCACGCGTGGATAGGGAAATCGGTGTAAATAGCATGTCAGACAGAAAGTTGTGCTGCCCCCACGCTGGAACTGTGCTAGAGGCACAAGGTCATCCACGCGTACGCATTCCTGACGCGTGCGCGTCCTTTTTCCTTCCAAGACCACCCACGCGTACGCATGTGCGACGCGTACGCGTCGCATGGCAAATACAGTTCTCACGAGCACACGTGATGCACGTGGCGCGTCGCGTCCCGATTTTTCATTCCCTTCTCCTTTCTTTCTTCATTTTTCTTATTGTATTTAACAATTTTTCTCTTTCATGCTTAGTTATTTATGGTTTCTTTTCCATTCTTTTCTTTTTCTTCACGCATTAATTTTTATATTGGTGTTGGAGCTTTATTTGGGTCTTATATTATTATACTTGACCTTGTGGATATCATCAAAGAGTGATTTGACAATTAATATTAATTTTTGGATTTTTACATGCATACCAAGTGTTTGTGAAAAGCCCGTATAGCATTGTGCATCCTTCATTATTCTATCCTTCTACTCTAATGCCTGTTTTTCACATAACCCTTCCAATATTTTATTAATTAAATATAATTGTCAATACAAATATTATTGTTAGTTTGTTACGATTGATAATACATTTTGGCTTTTAATGCTTGATCTATGCTACTCATGCCTTTGCCAGCATGCCAATAAACATCTTTCATTTAATTGCCTCAATTTATCATACTATATTTCCATTGATGTCCTAATTTCATGGAGTCGCAACCATGTGTTAACGACATTCTTGTTTACTTTGGCATGATTATCACTCGTACTGCCACCTTCCTTGCTCTATCCTTTTGACTTCATGTCCCTTTCTCTTCTCCCTTTTCAAGATGGCCACCAAGAAGGGTAAAGAGAAAGCATCTATAGAAAGCACCAGCTGAGGAACCACAATCTCCGCCCACCTGCACAGCTTTGCATGCACCGAGGACAGTGCAATCTTTAAGTGTGGGGAGGTCGATACCGACTTCCGTGGGTTAGTTATTTTCTTCTCAACACCAATATTCAATTTTCTATGTTAATTTAGTTGTTGCATTTGCATGTTTGATTGCATATTTGTTTGATTTTGTGCATGTTGTTCTACTACTACTTGGTTGAAGCAATATTTTCTTTTTTCAAGACTCTTTTTATAGTATTTCACTAATTTAAATCAAAATTTTTGTGTTAAAACTTGTTGGAAGTTGTGTTTGGAACATGAATTATAATTAAGAATACACAATCCTGTGAGATTTGAGCTTAATTACATGGTTACATTATTTAACCATAATATCTTATTCTTATGTGTTTCCTTCTCTATGATTACAATCTTTACTTTGTTCCATTCTATATGTCTAATGTTTAGTATATTTAAATGTTTGAATATGATTGAGACCATTATTTGATTATTAGCTCACTTGTCCCAATTAGCCTACCCTTACATTTACCTTTGTTAGCCACTTTGAGCCTTTTAATCCCCATTTGTTCTATATTTTACCACATCACTAGCCTTAAGTGGAAAAATAATTAAATACCCCAATTGAATCTTTGGTTAGCTTAAAGATAGGGATTGTGTATCAACTAAGTGTGGGAAAACTGTGGGAACATGCATTAATAAGGGAATGTCTTATGATTATCACTTTGATAAAATATTGGGAAATTAGGTATCTACTCATGTAAGACCAAAAAAATTAAAAACCACTGTGCATTGATGGCTTATGTTTACTTTTATATTTTTAATAAATAAATAGAAAAAAAAGAAAAAAACCAAAAATATTCAAGTAATTAAGTAAATAAATAAATAAATAAGGGGACAAAATTATCCTAATGTTAAGTTTAATGAAAGGTCAATGAATATGTGATAAAATCAAAAGAAATATTTGGTACATGAGTATGTGATACAAAAGTGGGAATTATGGGTAGCTACACATGATTTTAGAGTTACATAGAATATGTGTGTGTGTTAGGTGAAAGCTTAGGTTAGTCAAAGATTCATATTTTGGCTCACTTAGCCATACATATATCATCACCCTCACCTTAGTCCCATTACAACCCTAAAAAGACCTCATAATGTTTGCATTGGTATACTAAATATTTTTTGATTGGTTAGATGAAGAACAAAGTTTTAGAAAGCATGACTAGAGAAGAGTAGAGTGATCAATCCTAGACACTAGAGAGATTAGAGTGCATATACACTACCAGTGAGGGTTCAATGCTTAATTCTATGTTCCCTGCTTTCATGAGCTATCTTCTTACAAGTTTACTTGTCTTTTATTGTATGATTTGAATTAGTAGAATCTGATCTACTTTTTGTCTTGAAAAACTTGTTTACTTTTGACCAAGTAGATAGAACCATCTTAGCATATAGTTGCATTCATATATAGGTTGCATTTCATGAGTCTTACTTTCCCCCATTCATTCTTTTTGTCTCCTTGAGCTTAGCATGAGGACATGCTAATGTTTAAGTGTGGGGAGATTGATAAACCACTATTTTATGGTTTATCTTATGCTAATTTGAGTGGTTTTTATCAAGCCTTTGCACACTTATTCATACTATTTGTATGGTTTTACATTTTCCCTTCCTAACTTTGTGCTATGATTGAGAACATGCTTCTTTGGCCTTAAATTTGCTATGTTTAAATCCCCTCTTATTACCATTCGATGCCATGATATGTGTGTTAAGTGTTTTCAGAGATTACAGGGCAGGAATGTCTTAGAGGATGGAGAGGAAGCTTGCAAAAAATGGAAGGAACACAAGAAACTAAGGAGATAACCAGCGAGCAGCGACGTGCACGCATGGCTCACGCGTGCGTGTGACATGGAGAAAATTGCAGTGATGCGTGCGTGTGTCTAACGCGTACGCATGGATTGGAGTTCTTGATGAGCGGATAATTTATACGCTTTTTGGCATTATTTTTAGGTAGTTTTTAGTATGATTTAGTTAGTTTTTAGTATATAATTATTAGTTTTTATGCAACAATCACATTTCTGGACTTTACTATAAGTTTGTGTGTTTTTCTGTGATTTCAGGTATTTTCTGGATGAAATTGAGGGACCTGAGAAAAAATCTGATTCAGAGGCTGAAAAAGGACTGTAGATGCTGTTGGATTCTGACCTCCCTACACCCGAAATGGATTTTCTGGAGCTACAGAATCCCAATTGGCGCGCTCTCAATTGCGTTGAAAAGTAGACATTTTTGGGATTTCCAAAAATATATAATATTTCATACTTTTCCCGAGATTTGATGGCACAAACTGGCGTTCCAAGTCAGCAAAAAATTCTGGCATAAAACGCCCAAAATGGCACCAAAATTTGAGTTAAACGCCCAAACTAGCACCAAAGCTGGCGTTTAACTCCAAGAAAAGTCTCTACACGTGAAATCTTCAATGCTCAGCCCAAGCACACCCCATGTGGGTCCAGGAAGTGAATTTCTGCACTATCTACCCTAGTTACTCATTTTCTGTAAATCCTAGCTACTAGTTTTAGTATAAATATTACTTCTTCTCATTGTATTAGACATCTTGGTTATTCTGGTTCCCCCTCTGGGGCCGAAGCCAATGAACACCATTATCACTTATGTATTTTCAATAGTGGAGTTTCTACACCTCATAGATTAAGGTGTGGAGCTCTGCTGCTCCTCATGAATTAATGCAAAGTACTATTGTTCTTCTATTCAATTCACGCTTATTCTTATTCTAAGATATTCACTCGTACTTCAACCTGATGGATGTGATGATCCATGACACTCATCATCATCCTTCCTTATGAACGCGTGCTTGACAACCACATCCGTTCTATCTGTGAAAGCTTGAGTGTGTATCTTTTGGCCTCCTGGTTCACGGCGCTTGGTTGCCTCTCCTGACAACAGAGCTTTCCATTCTGTGCGATCAGAGTCTTCGTGGTATAAGCTAGAATCAATTGGCAGCATTCTTGAGATTCAGAAAGTCTAAACCTTGTCTATGGTATTCCGAGTAGGATCTGTGATGGGATGACTGTGACGAGATTCAAACTCGCGAGTACTGGGCGTAGTGACAGTGCGCAAAAGGATCAATGGATCTTATTCCGACACGATCGAGAACCGACAAATGATTAGCCCTATGTAACTCGTAGCCGGACCATTTTCACTGAGAGGACGGACAGTAGCCATTGACAACGGTGATCCCCCAACATATAGCTTGCCATGGAAGGGAGTACGCATGATTGGGTGAAGGCAGTAGGAAAGTAGAGATTCAGAAGGAACATAGCATCTCCATACGCTTATCCGAAATTCCCACCAATGAACTACATAAGTATTTCTATCTTATTTTATGTTTTATTTATCTTTTTATCATCAAAACCTCATAACCATTTGAATCCACCTGACTGAGATTTACATGATGACCATAGCTTGCTTCAAGCTGACAATCTCCATGGGATTGACCCTTACTCACGTAAGGTATTACTTGGACGACCCAGTGCACTTGCTAGTCAGCTGCACAGAGTTGTGAGAGAAGTGTGAACTCACGATTTTGTGTACCAAGTTTTTGCTTCCGTTGCCAGGGATTGTTCGAGTTTGGACAATTGACAGTTCATCTTGTTGCTTAGATTAGGTAATTTTCTTTATTTTATTCTTCATAATTTTTAAGAATGAATTCTAGAGTTTCAGATGATGCTTTTATCATCACAGGAGCCTTTTTGATTCCCATCAATTTGGCTGTAAAATTTTGAGTTTCTTATTTCCTTTTCCAAAATAATTTTTGAAAAAAATTATAAAATCATAAAACAAAAAAATATTTTGTGTTTCTTGTTTGAGTCTAATGTCAAATTTTAAGTTTGTTGTCAATTGCATGTTTCTATTTTTTTTTTTGCAAATTTTTGAAAACTCATGCATGGTGTTCTTCTTGATCTTCAAGTTGTTCTTGATGATTTTCTTTGGTCTGATCTTTAAATTCTCTTGTTTTGTGTCTTTTGTTGTTTCTCATGTGCATTTTCAATTTGTTAGTGTCTCTAGTATGAAAACTTCTAAGTTTGGTGTCTTGCATGTCTTTCTTTTCTTAAAAATTTTTCAAAAAAAAATATGACCTTGATGTTCATCTAGACATTCAAAGTGTTCTTCCATGCATTGTTTATTTGATCTTAGTCTTTCATGCTTAGTTTCATTTTGTTGTTTTTCTCTCTCATCATTAAAAATTCAAAAAAATTTTCAAAATTATGTCTTTTCAAGTCAATAATACAGAGAATTGAAGATTTAGAACATACAGCAGAGGAATCATAGAGAAAAAGTTGGGCGTTCAAAACGCCCAGTGAAGAAGGAATTCTGGTGTTTAAACGCCAGCCAGGGTACCTGGCTGAGCGTTTAACGCCCAAGAAGGTAGAAAAGTGGGCGTTAAACGCCCAGAATGGTATCTATTATGTAAGGAGGTAAATTTCGTTTTCAAATCAAATATTTTTCAATTTTTCAAGTTTTAAAACTAATTTTTCAAAATCTTATCAATTTCATATCCTCTCTTATCAATCATCTCTTTTTCAAAACCAAATCTTTTTTATTTTTCTTTTAATATTTTAAAAAATCCTTGCTAACAGTTAATGTTGTGATTTAAAAATTTCATGTTTGTTACTTTCTTATTAAGAAAGGTTCAATATTTGAATTTTAGAATCATATCTTTTAATTTCTTGTTAGTCAAGTCATCAATTTTAAAATCAAATCTTATTTTTTTAAATTCTTTTTCAATCATATCTTTTCAATCATATCTTTTTAAAATCATATCTTTTTAAAATCAGATTTTTTCAATCATATATCTTTTAATTTGATTTCAAACTCTTTTTTTTAACTTCTTATCTTTTTAATATTATTTTCAAATCTTTTTCAACTAATCACTATTTCTTACCTTTTTCAAAACCACCTAATCACTTTTTCTCTCCAAATTTTTAAAAATCACTTACCACTTTTTCAAGAAACTTTTTTGTTATTTTTGAAAACTCTCTCTCTCATCTCCTTCTATTTAATCACTAACACTTATTGTCCTTTGATAATTCGGACCCCCTTTCTCTCTATAAGTTTGAATTCTCTACGTCACCCTTCTATTCTCCTTTTCCTCTGACACATCAAGGAATCTCTATACTATGACATAGAGAATTCCATACTTCCTTGTTTTCTTCTCGCCGATTTAGATTCCTATATATCCACTCATGCGGTACTTTATTGTGTGATATATATAAGATCCATTTGTATAGATTTCTATGTTTTCCTTGTTTGTGCTAGATTTTTAAAAACTTTTAGGATTTTATCTATTTTACATCTTTAATTGGTAACTATAAAAATCAAACATAGAAAATTCAAAAGAAAAAAATACCAACTCACGGGTGGAAACGGAAAGAGAGGGATTCGAACCCTCGGTACAAAAATTCGATGAGTAAGAACAAAGATAAAGGCATTCTTGTTAAAGCTGAACCTGAACCTGAAAGGACTCTGAAGAGGAAGTTAAGAGAAGCTAAAGCATAACTCTCTGGAGAGGACCAAATAGAAATTTTCGAAAAAGAAGAAGACATGGTAGCTGAAAATAACAACAATACCAACAATGCAAGGAAGGTGCTTGGTGACTTTACTGCACCTACTCTCAAGTTCTTTGGAAGAAGCATCTCTATTTTTGCCATTGGAGCAAACAACTTTGAGCTTAAGCCTCAATTAGTTTCTTTGATGCAACAGAATTGTAAGTTTTATGGTCTTCCATTGGAAGATCCTCATCAGTTCTTGGCTAAATTTTTGCAAATCTGTGACACTTTTAAGACCAATGGAGTTGATCTCGAGGTCTACAGACTCATGCTTTTCCCATTTCCTATAAGAGACAGAGCTAGTATATGGTAAAAATCACAACCTAGAGACAGCCGGAACTCTTGGGAAAAGCTGGTCAATGCCTTCTTAGCTAAATTCTTTCCACCTTAAAAGATGAGTAAGCTTAGAGTGGAAATTCAAACCTTTAAACAAAAGGAAGCTGAATTCCTCTATGAAGCTTGGAAAAGATACAAGCAATTGATTAGAAGTGTTATTCTAACATGCTTTTAGAATGGAGCATCATAGAAATCTTCTATGATGGTCTGTCTGAGTTATCCAAGATGTCATTGGACCATTCTGAAGGTGGATCTATTCATCTGAAGAAGACGCCTACAAAAGCCCAGGAACTCATTAAAATGGTTGCAAATCACCAGTTCATGTACACTTCTGAAAGAAATCCTGTGAACAATGGGACAACTCAGAAGAAATGAGTTCTTGAGATTGATACTCTGAATGCCATATTGGCTCAGAACAAAATATTGACCCAGCAAGTCAATATTATTTCTCAGAATCTGACTGGATTGCAAGCTGCATCTGGCAGTGCTAAAGAAGCCTCCTCTGAAGGAGAAGCTTATGACCCTGAGAATTCTGCAATAGAAGAGGTGAATTACATGGGAGAACCCTATGGAAACACCTACAATTTTTCATAGAGGAATCACCCAAATTTCTCATGGAAGGATCAAGAGAAGCTTCAATAAGGCTTCAATAACAATAATGGTGGGAGAAATAGGTTTGGCAATAGCAAACTTTTCCATCATCTTCTCAGCAACAGACAGAGAATTCTGAGCAGAGCCTTTCTGGCTTAGCAACCATAGTCTCTGATCTATCTAAGACCACACTAAGTTTCATGAATGAAACAAAATCCTCCATTAGAAATTTGGAGGCACAAGTGGGGCAGCTGAGTAAAAGAGTTACTGAAACTCCTCCTAGTACTCTCCCAAGCAATACAGAAGAGAACCCAAAAAGAGAGTGTAAGGCCATAACTATGACCAACATGGCCGAACCTGGAGAGAGTGAAAAGGCAGTGATTCCCAGTAAGGAAGACCTCATGGGACGTCCACTGACCAATAGGAAGTTCCCTCATGAGGAACCAAAGGAATCTGAGGCTCATCTAGAGACCACAGAGATTGCACTGAACTTTTTATTACCATTCATGAGCTCTGAAGAATATTCTTCTTATGAAGAAGATGAAGTTACTACTGAAGAGCAGATTGCTCAGTATCTAGGAGCAATCATGAAGCTGAATTTTCCCAAATTATTTTGTAATGAGACTTGGGAGGATGAACCTTCATTGCTCATTAATGAACTAAACACCTTGGCTCAGCTGAAGATACCTCAAAAGAAATCGGATCCCGAAAAATTCTTAATACCTTGCACCATTGGCACCATAACCTTTGAGAAGGCTCTGTGTGACCTGGGGTCAAGTGGAAACCTCATGCCACTCTCTGTAATGGAGAAACTAGGGATCTTTGAGGTGCAAGCTGCAAGAATCTCACTGGAGATGGCAGACAATTTAAGGAAACAGGCTCATGGACTTGTAGAGGATGTCTTAGTGAAGGTTGAATGCCTTTACATCCCTGCTGACTTCATAATCCTAGACACTGGGAAGAATAAGAATGAATCCATCCTCCTTGGCAGACCCTTCCTAGCCAAAGCAAAAGTTGTGATTGATGTTGACAGAGGAGAGTTGGTCCTTCAAGTGAATGAATGAGGACTACATTGTGTTTAAGGCTCAAGGATCTCCTTCTGTGCACATGGAGAAGAAGAATGAAAAGCTTCTCTCAGTACAGAGTCAAACAGAGCCCCCACATTCAAACTCTAAGTTTAGCGTTGGGAGGTCCCAACCATGCTCTGAACATTTGTGAAGCCCCATGAGAGATTACTATCAAGCTATTGACATTAAAGAAGCGCTTATTGGGAGGCAACCCAATTTTTATTTATCTATGTTCAATTTCTGTTTTCCATTTGTATTTTATGTTTTCTTTAGGTTGATGATCATGTGGAGTCACAAAAACAACTGCAAAAATCAAAGCAAATTAAAAAACATCATTAAAAATAGCACACCCTGGAGGAGGATCTCACTGGCGTTTAAACGATAGTGAGGGTAGCAGAATGGGCGTTAAACGCCCAGTCTGGCACCATTCTGGGCGTTTAACGCCAGAAAAGGGCACTAAGCTGGCGTTAAACGCCGGAAAGGGAAGAAAACCTGGCGTTAAATGCCAGAAATGGGTAGCAACCTGGCGTTTAATGCCAGGATTAGCACTCGGAGGGCATTTACACGCCAGAATAGTGCAGGGATGAGAATTCCTTGACACCTCAGGATTTGTACACCCCACAGGATCCCCACCTACCTCAACTCACTCTCTCTTCTTCACAAATTCTAATAATACCCTTCCCCAATACCCCTCACCAATCACCTCCATCTACTCTTCCCCAAATATCCCACCTACCCCACGATTCAAAATTCAAAAACTTTCCCTCCCAAACCCAACCCCTCACACACAGATACCCCTCTCTTTCACTCTTATATAAACCTCTCATCACTCCTTCATTTTCACACCTCATCTACACTTTTCCCCTCCTTGGCCGAACCCTTCTTCACCCTCCATCTCCTCCATCTCTTCTTCTTTTCTGTTCCCTCTTTCTTCTTTTGCTCGAGGACGAGCAAAACTTTTAAGTTTCGTGTGGTAAAAGCATTGCTTTTTGTTTTCCATAACCATTTATGGCACCAAAGGCTGGAGAAACCTCTAGAAAGTGGAAAGGGAAGGCTAAAGCTTCCACCTCCGAGTTCTAGGAGATAAAGAGATTCATCTCAAAGGTCCATCAAGACCACTTATATGAAGTTGTGGCCAAGAAGAAGGAGATCCCTGAGGTCCCTTTCATGCTCAAATAGAATGAGTATCCGGAGATCCAATATGACATTCGAAGAAGAGGTTGGAAAGTTCTCACCAACCCCATTTAACAAGTGAGAATCTTAATGGTTCAAGAGTTCTATGCTAATGCATAGATCACTAAGAACCATGATCAAAGTGTAAACCCAAACCCAAAGAATTGGCTTACCATGGTTCGGGGGAAATACTTAGATTTCAGTCCGGAAAATGTAAAGTTGGCATTCAACTTGCCAATGATGCAAGGAGATGCACGCCGCTACACTAGAAGGGTCAACTTTGATCAAAGGTTGGACCAAGTTCTGATGGACATATGTGTAGAAGGAGCTCAGTGGAAAAGAGACTCCAAAGGCAAGCCGGTTCAATTGAGAAGGCATGACCTTAAACCCGTGGCTAGAGGATGGTTGGAATTCATCCAACGCTCTATTATCCCTACTAGCAACCGATCCGAAGTAACTGTGAATCAGCTATCATGATCCGTAGCATCATGATTGGAGAGGAAGTGGAAGTTCATGAAATTATACCTCTAGAACTATACAAGGTTGCTGACAAACCTTCCACTTTAGCAAGGTTAGCCTTCCCTCATCTCATTTGTCACCTATACAATTTAGCTGGAATTGTCATAGAGGAAGATATCCTCATTGAAGAGGACAAGCCCATCACTAAAAAGAGGATAGAGCAAATAAGAGAGCCCACTCATGGACCTCAACAAGAGCATGAGGAAATCCCTCATCAATAAATCCCTGAGATGTCTCAAAGGATGCATTTTTCTCCACATAACTATTGGGAGCAACTCAACTCCTCTTTGGGAGATTTGAGTTCCAATATGGAGCAACTAAGGATGGAGCACCAAGAGCACTCCATTATTCTCCATGAAATTAGAGAGGATCAAATAGCCATGAGGGAAGAGCAACAAAGGCAAGGAAGAGACATTAAGGAGCTCAAGCACTCCATAGGATCTTCAAGAAGAAGAACTAGCCGCCATCACTAAGGTGAACTCGTTCTTTAATCTCCTTGTTCTTATTTTTCTATTTTTTTTATTTTTATGCTTGATGTTTTGTCTATGTTTCAGTTTTTATTACATGATCATTAGTGTCTTGTGTCTATGTCTTAAAGCTATGAATAATACCATGAATCCTTCACCTTTCTTAAATGAAAAATGTTCCTAATTAAAAAAGAACAAGAAGTACATGAATTTCAAATTTTATCTTGAAATTAGTTTAATTATTTTGATGTGGTGGCATTACTTTTTGTTTTCTGAATGAATGATTGAACAATGCATATTTTTTATAGTGAAGTTTATGAATGTTAAAATTGTTGGCTCTTGAAAGAATGATGAACAAAGAGAACTGTTATTGATAATCTGAAAAATCATAAATTTGATTCTTGATGCAAGAAAAATCAGTGAAAAACACAAGCTTGCGAAAAAAATGGTAAAAAAGAAAAAAAAAGAATGAAAAAGAAAAAACAAGAAGAAAAAGCCAATAGCTCTTTAAATCAAAAGGCAAGGGTAAAAGAAATCCAAGTTTTTGATCATTAATGGATATAAGGGCCCAAAGGAATAAAATCCTGGCCTAAGCAACTGAACCAAGCTGTCCCTAACCATGTGCTTCTGTCATGAAGTTCCATGTGAAAAGCTTGAGATTGAGTGGTTAAAGTCGTGATCCAAAGCAGAAAGAGGCAAAAGAGTGTGCCTAAGAACTCTAGACACCTCTAACTGGGGACTTTAGCAAAGTTGAGTCACAATCTGAAAAGGTTCACCCAGTTATGTGTCTGGGGCATTTATGTATCCATTGGTAATACTGGAAAACAAAGTGTTTAGGGTCACGGCCAAGACTCATAAAGTAGCTGTGTTCAAGAATCAACATACTGAACTAGGAGAATCAATAACAATATCTTAATTCTGAATTCCTAGAGATGCCAATCATTCTGAACTTCAAAGGATAAAGTGAGATGCCAAAACTGTTCAGAAGCAAAAAAGCTACTAGTCTCGCTCATCTAATTGGAGCTAAGCTTCATTGATATTTTGGAACTCATTATATATTCTTTTCTTCTTATTCTATTTTCTTTTCAGTTGCTTGGGGATAAGCAATAATTTAAGTTTGGTGTTGTGATGAGCGGATAATTTATACGCTTTTTGGCATTGTTTTTAGGTAGTTTTTAGTATGATTTAGTTAGTTTTTAGTATATAATTATTAGGTTTTATGTAAAAATCACATTTCTGGACTTTACTATGAGTTTGTGTATTTTTCTTTGATTTCAGGTATTTTTTGGTTGAAATTGAGGGACCTAAGCAAAAATCTGATTCAGAGGCTGAAAAAAGACTGTAGATGCTGTTGGATTCTGACCTCCCTGCACTCGAAATGAATTTTCTGGAGCTACAGAAACCCAGTTGGCGTGCCCTTAATTGCGTTGGAAATTAGACATCTTGGGCTTTTCAGCAATATATAATAGTCCATACTTTGCATGAGATTTGATGGCCCAAACTGGCTTTTCAAATCAGCATAAAAATTTTGGCGTAAAACGCCCAAAGTGGCACCAGAATTGGAGTTAAACGTCCAAACTGGCACCAAAGCTGGCGTTTAACTCCAAGAAAAAGCCTCTACACGTGAAAGCTTCAATGCTCAGGCCGTACACACACCAAGTGGGCCCCGGAAGTGGATTTCTGCACTATCTATCCTAGTTACTCATTTTCTGTAAACCTTAGCTACTAGTTTTAGTATAAATATTACTTCTTCTCATTGTATTAGACGTCTTGGTTATTTTGGTTCCCCCTCTGGGGCCGAAGCCAATGAACACCATTATTACTTATTTATTTTCAACGGTGGAGTTTCTACACCTCATAGATTAAGGTGTGGAGCTCTGCTGCTCCTCATGAATTAATGCAAAGTACTATTGTTCTTCTATTCAATTCACACTTATTCTTATTCTAAGATATTCACTCGTACTTCAACCTGATGGATGTGATGATCCATGACACTCATCATCATCCTTCCTTATGAACGCGTGCCAGACAACCACTTCCGTTCTATCTGCGAGAGCTTAAGTGTGTATCTCTTGGCCTCCTAGTTCACGACGCATGGTTGCCTCTCCTGACAACAGAGCCTTCCATTCCGTGGGATCAGAGTCTTCGTGGTATAAGCTAGAATCAATTGGCTGCATTCTTGAGATCCGGAAAGTCTAAACCTTGTCTGTGGTATTTGATAAACCCCTATTTTATGATTCATCTTGTGCTTAAATTGAGTGTTTTTATTAACTCTTCACCCACTTATTCATGTAAACTACATGGTTTTACCATTCCTTCCTTGTTTTGTGATATATGAGAAAACATGTTTCCTATGCTTTAAAAATATTAAATTTAATTATCCTTTATTACCATTCGATGCTGTGATTTGTGTGTTGAGTACTTTCAGGTTTTATGGGGCAGAAATGACTTAAAGGATGGAAAGGAAACATACAAAAATGGAAGGAAAGCACAAAATAGAATTTTTGAAGAAACTGGCAGTGACGCGTCTGCATGGACGACGTGAATGTGTGCTCTGTGCAAATTGGCATCTGCATGATCGCATGGATGACACGAACGCGTGACTCGTGAAACACAGATGACGCAGACGCTTGACTGACGCGACCGCGTGAAAGAGCAACACTCTAGATGACGCGACCGCATGACCTACGCGGACGCGTGACATGCGTGATCTGCAGAATTTGCAGAAGTCGGCCCCAATGACTTCTGAACCTCTTTTTGGTCCAGATCCAAGCCTAGAGAACACAAATTAAAGGCTATAAATTGAGGAATCCACCCATTCATCAAGGGGGAATACCGGATACAACATACATTCATACATAGTTTTAGGATTTAGATGTAGTTTTTAGAGAGAGGTTCTCTCCTCTCTCTTAGGATTAGGATTAGGATTTTTTTAGAATTTAGGAATATTTTCATCTTCTTTATCTCAGGTTCAATGTTCCTTTCATTTATTTTCCAACTTAATTTATGAATTCCCATGTTACATTTGATATCTTTATTAATTCAATTTGAGGTATTTCAGACTTATGATTTCTTTCTTCTATTTATTATATAAATAATTTAGATTTTTCCCTTTTGGCTTTGGTTGATTAATTGGTAACTCTTGAGTTGTCAAACTCATCGTGATTGATAATTGTTATCTTTGCTGATTAATTTAGATTCCTATAACTCTAGTCTTTCCTTAAGGAGTTGACTAGGACTTTAGGTGTTAAATTGATTTGTCCACTTAACTTACCTTCATAGTTAGAGGTTGACTTAGTGGTAGCAAAAATATAATTTGCATCACCATTGATAAGGATAACTAGGATAGGACTTCCAGTTTTCATACCTTGCTAAGAGTTTTATTAGTTATTAATTTATTGATTCCTGCAATTTATTTCTCTTATTCAAACCTTTTTAAAACCCAAAAATACTGTTTTTCATAACCAATAATAAATCATACTTCCCTGCAATTCCTTGAGAAGACAACCCGAGGTTTGAATACTTCGGTTTATAAATTTGTTGGGTTTTGTTACTTGTGACAACCAAATGTTTGTAAGAAAGGGATTCTTGTCGGTCTAGAAGCTATACTTACAACGGGAATTTATTTGTGAAAATTCTAGATCGCGTGAGAGTTTCGCTCTTCAAAATGGCGCCTTTGCCGGGGAATTGCAAACGTGTGCCTTATTATTAGTTATTGTAAATATTTTTCCTTTACTTGTTTATTTGTTTTTGTTTTCCCTTCCTATTTCTAATAGCTACTATGAGTTCTCACCCCTCTCGCTTTGAGTTTGGTTCTACTTTTGTTGAAAGCAATGGAAGCTATAACAGGACTATGCATCAAGGTCTAAGCAATCAAAGATGGATGGAGCCAATAGGATATGATCAACCCTTTAGGCAACAACACCTTCCTAGATATCATGGACGAGGACCACTCTACAACGCACACCAAGTATCTACCAACAAGCCCCACCCTGTGCTTATAGACCATCCTCTCAACATAGCTTCGAACCACCACACTCACAAGCCCCATTTTCACCATTCACCCCCATATGACCCTTATCCGCCCCAATTCCAATCCAATTACTCCCAAGAACCACCACTTCTCTATGTACCATGTCCATATCCATCAAGCCAAGAATCATAGGTTCACTTCGAAGAATCAGTAGATCAATTTCATGCAACCCTTCATCAACTGGAGCAAGCAATAAATCAATTATCTTCCAGATGTTCAGACACTCAAGGAACTCCCATGGCTTCATGTAGAGAATCTAATGGAGAACGTAGCATGAAGGAGACACTAGAAACTCCAGTGGACAGTATGGAGTATAACTTCATACTAGAACAAGTAGAGGAAGCTGTCATTATAGAAGAAGAAAAGTTGGTTGAAGATTTAGGAGATGCTGAACCTCCACAGAAATCCAGAGTTATGGAGAATTCCGTCAAGGATGCTACAATTGATGCTAAGGAGGATAGTGCACAACCTCTAAAGCAGGTACCTTATGATTTTATGAAGAACTGGATGGAATAACCCATGACACATGTTTCCTTGAGGATGATAATCACAAGTCAAGTTCTCCTAGCAATGAACTTGCATCTGCAAGTGAATTCTGTGAGATAGAAGAATCTTCCCCAAGTAAATACAAAGATGATGCAGAGGTAGACTTTTCTCAACCTCCCAATTATGACTCAAGTGATGAGAAAGATATCGAAGACCTTGATCAAGACATGGTTGAAATTGAAGAAATTTGCAAAGAAGTGGATGAATTCACTGAAAACCACAAGGGAGCAGAGCTTGTAGAGCCATCGGAAACACTTCTCCCAAGGCCGGGACCACCCAACTCCAACTTCAAGTGGGTAAAATCCTTGACCTTTATCTTTACTTTTTCACTTGAATATGGTTTACCTGAAATAGATGGCCAGCTTAGAGCTCTTTGCGGCTTTAAGAACAAAAGGGAAATAACTCGCACTCAGAGTTGGTATGCGAGATTCAATGAGATTTCACACTTCAATTTAAGGTGCAAGGATTGGTGTCAAGCTCAATTGAAAGGATCTCGGAAGCTGTTTGGTCACTACAGTGAGAATTCAAATTACCTATCACCCGGCTGGAAAAAATGCAAATCAAGACAAAAACGGGTGTAAAAGTAAAATTTGGGATCCTGGAATCTGTTCTGACATTCAACACCCCGGGAGCCTGGAAACCTGTTTGAAACTGCTCAAAGGCTTTAAGTGCCTTGTTTGGGTCCCCGGAGGATGCTGGCATTTCAAACACTGGTGGAGATTTCTGGATGAATTCAATCACAAGCCACTGTAACAGGAAGCTCATCAAATGTCCAACTTAAGGACTTTAACTAAAAGTGCTAGGTGGGAGACAATCTACCATGGTATGATCGTTCCTTTTCCATTTTACTCTATTTTTGAATTTTGATTAAACCTGGAATTTTTGCATGATATTCACTACATTTTGCATTTTGCATACTGCATCACAAAAAAAATTTTTTACCCCACGCGAGCGCACAGGCCACGCGTGGGCGTGGAATGGACATCGGCGTAAAGATCCAACGCCTAGAAAGTTGGGTTGGAATCGTGTGGCTAGTGTGCGTTTGGCACAAAACGGCCCACGCATTCGCGTCCCTGAATCAAACGTGTCTCTTGCACAAAAATCATCCCATGCGAAAGCGTGAGCGACGCGTTCGTGTCGCATGGATATTATGGCCCCTAAATGGAAACAGAGAGTTGCGCCAAAACGATGCTGGAACTGTGCGTCTAGCACAATTCACAGTGACGCGTTCGCATGCCTCACGCGTCCGCGTCACTCATCTCTTACCCAACTTACGCGATCGTGTCAATCACGCGACCGCGTTAACCCCTTTCACCCTAATCACGCGATCGCGTACTCCTCGCGTTCGCGTGGATTTGAATCCACTGAACCCAAAATCACGCAAAACCCTACCCATTGC
>NC_029772.3:64525702-64528548 GCF_000817695.3 Arachis duranensis | reverse complement strand
GGCTAACCTCAGCCCACTGCCGACCACCTATCCTTCCCAGCACCTCAACTCTTGACCCCATCTCCTTCCTCCACCCTCCCTCCCCTCCATCACCCTCAACCGCCCACCATACCATCCCTGCCACCACCTCAGCCCACCGCCGCGCCACCCCTTCCATCGTCGCCGCGTCAGCAACACCACCACCACTTTCTCACCATCTCTCTGCTCCACACCCCTGTTCATACACACACTAGGTTCTGCCGAACACCGTTCCCTTTATCAGTTCCGTAGTTAGTTTATTTTTCAGATTCTGTTCAAATTAGGATAGTTAGAAATGCATGATTGTAGTGGATTTTAGGTTGTTAGGTAGCTAGGATGTGGTTAGTGGATTTAGGCCTGATAATTGTGCCGTTCTTGTTACCTATTTTATCTATTTCGCTATTCTGATTTTGTTGTGATAATCATATTGTTCATATGTTGTTCTTCCATGCTTCATGCTGCTGTTACACTGTTCCTTCCTGTTCATGCTATTTGTGTCTCTTTGCAGCATTATTTATTTTTATATGAACTACTTTATCCTGCTATGTATTTCCCAGGAACATCCAATTTTAGCCGGAATACTGCCCAATTTTCTGCAGATTATTTCATTTTTTTCCATTCATGTCTTGGTTTTGGCAATTTTGATTTTTGCAATACTCAGCTACCACCAAACCAATTCATGAATGCACAGGGCTAGCATTCTTATTCCATTTGATTCCCTGGTTAACACTTTGCATTATTGATGATTTCATTCTCCTTTTCCACTTCCCCTATCTATATGAATTATCATCAATTAACTGCAAACCTTGCTTGAATATGAGTTGCTTATTCTTTTAATCTATGGATTTCTTGTTAACTAGGAAACCCATCATCATGCCACTTACCTTAACTGTCTTTTTCCTAACTCACCGCTTTTACTTTCTAACTTCCTTTTTACCTATTAACCATTCCAAATTTCTGACTTCTCTTTTTACTTCACTACTTTGATTTTCTAACTCAAGGCTTGATCATTGCTTTTCCTATTTAACATAAATTCCACTTATCATGTATTTTGGATTGTCATTTTCATTTTCAGACTTTTTCACTTGACCATATTCCAAAATGCACATATATTTAACTCATTTCATGCTCCTCTTACCCTTTTTCCACTCTGTGCTTATATTGCTATCATTCTATTTGCTTACGTGTTTTCCTACTTTTATTCTTCAATTATATCCTGGAATTTCTGCTTTTCAAGATGTCTGACTCTCAAAGCAGAGGAAAGGGTGGTGCACGAAATTGTGATCATCAATGGCGCCATCAACATGGTACGCTCAATTGCAATCTCAACTCTTTATCACAACTTCGCACAACTAACCAACAAGTGCACTAGGTCGTCTAAGTAATCAACCTTATGCGAGTAAGGGTCGATCCCACGAAGAATGTTGGTATGAAGCAAGCTATGGTCATCTTGTAAATCTCAGTCAGGCGGATTCAAATGGTTATGGAGGATTGATAATTAAAAGATGAATAAAACATAAAATAAAGATAAAGATACTTATGTAATTCATTGGTGAGAATTTCAGATAAGCGTTTGGAGATGCTTTGTCCCTTCCGTCCCTCTGCTTTCCTACTGTCTTCATCCAATCCTTCTTACTCCTTTCCATGGCAAGCTGTATATTGGGCATCACCGTTGTCAATGGCTACAGTCCCGTCCTCTCAGTGAAAATGTTCAACGCGCTCTGTCACAGCACGACTATTCATCTGTCGGTTCTCGATCATGTCGGAATAGAATCCAGTGATTCTTTTGCGTCTGTCACTAACGCCCCACAATCGCGAGTTTGAAGCTCATCACAGTCATTCAATCCCTGAATCCTACTCAGAATACCACAGACAAGGTTTAGAACTTCCGGATTCTCAAGAATGCCGCCATCAATTCTAGCTTATACCACGAAGATTCTGATTAAGGAATCCAAGAGATATCCACTCAAGCCTTGTTTGCATGTAGAACGGAAGTGGTTGTCGAGCACGCGTTCATAAGTGAGAATGATGATGAGCGTTACATAATCATCACATTCATCAAGTTCTTGAGTGCGAATGAATATCTTGGAACAAGAATAAGCTGAATTGAATAGAAGAACAATAGTAATTGCATTAATACTCGAGGTACAACAGAGCTCCACACCCTAATCTATGGTGTGTAGAAACTCCACCGTTGAAAATAAATAAGAACAAGGTCTAGGTATGGCCGAGAGGCTAGCCCCCATGATCTAAGAACTAGGCGTCCAAAGATGAAAATACAATAGCAAAAGGTCCTATTTATAGAGAACTAGTAGCTTAGGGTTTACAAAAATGAGTAAATGACGTAAAAATCCACTTCCGGGCCCACTTGGTGTGTGCTTGGGCTGAGCATTAAAGAATTTTCGTGTAGAGACTTTTCTTGGAGTTAAACGCCAGCTTTTGTGCCAGTTTGGGCGTTTAACTCCCACTTCTGTGCCAGTTCCGGCGTTAAACGCCGGGCAGTCTTGAGATGATTTGGAACGCCGGTTTGGGCCATCAAATCTCCGGCAAAGTATGGACTATTATATATTTCTAGAAAGCCCAGGATGTCTCCTTTCCAACGCAATTAAGAGCGCGCCAATTGGGCTACTGTAGCTCCAGAAAATCCACTTCGAGTGCAGAGAGGTCAGAATCCAATAGCATCTGCAGTACTTTTTCAGCCTCTGAATCAGATTTTTGCTCAGGTCCCTCAATTTCAGCCAGAAAATACCTGAAATCACAGAAAAACACACAAACTCATAGTAAAGTCCAGAAAAGTGAATTTTAAATAAAAACTAATAAAAATATAA
>NC_029772.3:64524972-64525555 GCF_000817695.3 Arachis duranensis | reverse complement strand
AACTACTTTATGAGTCTTGGCCGTGGCCCAAAGCACTCTGTTTTCCAGTATTACCACCGGGTACATCCATGCCACAGACACATAACTGGGTGAACCTTTTCAGATTGTGACTCAGCTTTGCTAGAGTCCCCAATTAGAGGTGTCCAGGGTTCTTAAGCACACTCTTTTTGCTTTGGATCATGACTTTAACCGTTCAGTCTCAAGTTTTCACTTGACACCTTCACGCCACAAGCACATGGTTAGGGACAGCTTGGTTTAGCCGCTTAGGCCAGGATGTTATTCCTGTAGGCCCTCCTATCCACTGATGCCCAAAGCCTTGGATCTTTTTTATTACCCTTGCCTTTTGGTTTAAAGGGCTATTGGCTTTTTCTGCCTTTTTTTTTTGAATTCATTGCTTTTTCTTGCTTCAAGAATCATTTTTATGATTTTTCAGATCCTCGGTAACATGTCTCCTTTTTCATCATTCTTTCAAGAGCCAACAATTTTAACATTCATGAACAACAAATTCAAAAGACATATGCACTGTTCAAGCATACATTCAGAAATCAAAAGTATTGCCACCACATCAAAATAATTAATCTGT
>NC_029772.3:64520972-64524882 GCF_000817695.3 Arachis duranensis | reverse complement strand
AACATTTTTCATTTAAGAAAGGTGATGGATTCATAGGACATTCATAACTTTAAGGCATAGACACTAAGACACTAATGATCACAAGACACAAACATGGACAAACGTAAGCATAAAAATTCGAAAAATAGAAGAATAAAGAACAAGGAGATTAAAGAACGGGTCCACCTTAGTGATGGCGGCTTGTTCTTCCTCTTGAAGATCTTATGGAGTGCTTGAGCTCCTCAATGTCTCTTCCTTGTCTTTGTTGCTCCTCTCTCTTGATTCTTTGATCTTCTTTAATTTCATGGAGGAGGATGGAATGTTCTCGGTGCTCCACCCTTAGTTGTCCCATGTTGGAACTCAATTCTCCTAGGTAGGTGTTGATTTGCTCCCAATGGTTTTGTGGAGGAAAGTGCATCCCTTGAGGCATCTCAGGGATTTCATGATGAAGAATTTCCTCATGTCCATGAGTGGGATCTCTTGTTTTCTCCATCCTCTTCTTAGTGATGGGCTTGTCTTCATCAATGAGGATGTCTCCCTCTATGTCAATTCCAACTGAATAACAGAGGTGACAAATGAGATGAGGGAAGGCTAACCTTGCCAAGGTAGAGGACTTGTCCGCCACCTTATAAAGTTCTTGGGATATAATCTCATGAACTTCTGCTTCCTCTCCAATCATGATGCTATGAATCATGATAGCCCGGTCTATAGTAACTTCGGACCGGTTGCTAGTGGGAATGATTGAGCGTTGGATAAACTCCAACCATCCCCTAGCCACGGGTTTGAGGTCATGCCTTCTCAGTTGAACCGGCTTCCCTCTTGAATCTCTCTTTCATTGAGCACCCTCTTCACAAATGTCTATGAGGACTTGGTCCAACCTTTGATCAAAGTTGACCCTTCTAGTGTAGGGGTGTTCATCTCCTTGCATCATGGGCAAGTTAAATGCCAACCTTACATTTTTCGGACTAAAATCTAAGCATTCCCCCGAACCATTGTAAGCCAATTTTTTGGGTCCGGGTTCACACTTTGATCATGGTTCTTAGTGATCCATGCATTGGCATAGAACTCTTGAACCATTAAGATTCCGACTTGTTGAATGGGGTTGGTAAGAACTTCCTAACCTCTTCTTTGGATCTCATGTCGGATTTCCGGATATTCACTCTTTTTGAGTTTGAAAGGGACCTCGGGGATCACCTTCTTCATGGCCACAACTTCATAGAAGTGGTCTTGATGCACCCTTGAGATGAATCTCTCCATCACCCATGACTCGGACGTGGAAGCTTTTGGCTTCCCTTTCCTCTTTCTAGAGGTTTCTCCGGCCTTAGGTGCCATAAATGGTTATGGAAAAACAAAAAGCAATGCTTTTACCACACCAAACTTAGAAGGTTTGCTCGTCCTCGAGCAAAAGAAGAAAGAAGAGAGTAGAAGAAGAAGAAGAAAGAAAGGAGATGGATGGGGGGCTTTGTGTTTCGGCCAAAGGGGAGAAGTAGTGATTAGGTTGTGTGAAAATGAAGGAGTGAAGAAGGGTTTATATAGGGGTGGAGAGAGGGGTAGGGTTCGACCATTATGGGTGGGTTTGGGAGGGAAAGTGGTTTGAATTTGGATGGTGAGGTAGGTAGGGTTTTATGAAGGATGGATGTGAGTGGTGAAGAGAATGATGGGATTTGATAGGTGAAGGGTTTTTGGGGAAGAGGTATTGAGGTGATTAGTGAGTAGGTGAGGAAGAGAGAGAGTGGTGGGGTAGGTGGGGATCCTGTGGGGTCCACAGATCCTGAGGTGTCAAGGATAGCTCATCCCTGCACCAAGTAGCGTGTAAAAATGCCCTTTCTGCCAATCCTGGCATTAAACGCCGGGCTGCTGCCCCTTTCTGGCGTTTAACACCAGCTTCTTGCCCATTCCTGGCGTTAAACGCTAGTCTGGTGCCCCTTTCTGGCGTTAAACGCCTAGAATGGTGCCAGACTGGGCGTTAAACGCCCATTTGCTACCCTTACTGGCGTTTAAACGCCAGCAAGCTTTTCCCCCAGGGTGTGCTATTTTTCTTTTTGTTTTTCATTCTATTTTTGCTTTTTCAATTGATTTTGTGACTTCACATGATCATCAACCTACAGAAAACATAAAATAACAAAAGGAAAATAGATAAATATAACATTGGGTTGCCTCCCAACAAGCGCTTCTTTAATGTTAGTAGCTTGACAGTGGGGTCTCATGGAGCCTCACAGATGTTCAGAGCAATGTTGGAACCTCCCAACACCAAACTTAGAGTTTGAATGTGGTGGTTCAACGGCCTCCCAACACCAAACTTAGAGTTTGAATGTGGGGGTTCAACACCAAACTTAGAAGTTGGTTGTGGCCTCCCAACACCAAACTTAGAGTTTGACTGTGGGGGCTCTGTTTGGCTCTGTTTTGAGAGAAGCTCTTCATGCTTCCTCTCCATGGTTACAGAGGGATATCCTTGAGCCTTAAACACAAAGGATTCTTTATTCACTTGAATGATCAATTCTCCTCTGTCAACATCAATCACAGCCTTTGCTGTGGCTAGGAAGGGTTGCCAAGGATGATGGATTCATCCATACACTTCCCAGTCTCTAAGACTATGAAATCAGCAGGGATGTAATGGTCTTCAATCTTTACCAGAACATCCTCTACAAGTCCATAAGCTTGTTTTCTTGAATTGTCTGTTATCTCTAGTGAGATTCTTGCAGCTTGCACCTCAAAGATCCCTAGCTTCTCCATTACAGAGAGAGGCATGAGGTTTATGCTTGACCCTAGGTCACACAGAACCTTCTTGAAGGTCATGGTGCCTACTGTACAAGGTATTGAGAACTTCCCAGGGTCCTATCTCTTTTGAGGTAATATCTGCCTCGTCAAGTCATCCAGTTGTAATCTCTGCCTAGTCAAGTCATCCAGTTTTTGGTGAGCAAAGGGGGTTCGTCCTCCCATGTCTCATTACCAAATAACTTGTCATTTAGCTTCATGATTGCTCTAAGGTACTTTGCAACTTGCTCTTCAGTGACATCTTCGTCCTCTTCAGAGGAAGAATACTCATCAAAGCTCATGAATGGCAGAAGTAAATCCAATTGAATCTCTATGGTCTCAGTGTGAGCCTCAGATTCCCATGGTTCCTCATTAGGGAACTCATTGGAGGCCAGTGGACGTCCATTGAGGTCTTCCTCAGTGGCGATCACTGCGTCTTCCTCCTCTCCAAATTCGGCCACGTTGATGGCCTTACACTCTCCTTTTGGATTCTTTTCTGTATTACTTGGAAGAGTACTAGGAGGGAGTTCAGTAACTTTCTTACTCAGCTGACCCACTTGTGCCTCCAAGTTTCTAATGGAGGACCTTATTTTAGTCATAAAACTTTGAGTGGTTTTGATTAGATCAGAGACCATGGTTGCTAAGTCAGAGTGGCTCTGCTTAGAATTCTCTGTCTATTGCTGAGAAGATGATGGAAAAGGCTTGCCATTGCTAAACCTATTTCTTCCACCATTATTGTTGTTGAAACCTTGTTGAGGTCTTTGTTGATCCTTCCATAAGAGATTTGGATGATTTCTCCATGAAGGATTATAGGTGTTTCCATAGGGTTCTCCTATGTAATTCACCTCTTCCATTGATGGGTTCTCAGGATCATAAGCTTCTTCTTCAAATAAAGCATCCTTAGTACTGCCTGGTGCAGCTTGCATTCCAAACAGACTTTGAGAAATCATATTGACTTGCTGAGTCAATATTTTGTTCTGAGCCAATATGGCATTCAGAGTATCAATCTCAAAAACTCTTTTCTTCTGATTCGTCCCATTCTTCATAGGATTCCTTTCAGAAGTGTACATGAATTAGTTATTTGCAACCATTTCAATGAGTTCTTGAGCTTCTGCAGGCGTCTTCTTCAGATGAAGAGATCCTCTAGCAGAGCTGTCCAATGACATCTTGGACAGTT
>NC_029772.3:64520446-64520810 GCF_000817695.3 Arachis duranensis | reverse complement strand
TCTGAAGGTTTGGACTTTCACTCTAAGCTTACTCAATTTTTGAGGTGGAAAGAACTTTGCCAAGAAGGCATTGACTAGCTTTTCCCAAGAGTTAAGGCTTTCTTTAGGTTGTGAGTCCAACCATATCCTAGCTCTGTCTCTTATAGCAAAAGGGAATAGCATAAGTCTGTAGACCTCAGGGTCAACCCCATTGGTCTTGACAGTGTCACAGATTTGCAAGAATTCAGCTAAAAACTGATGAGGATCTTCCAATGAAAGTCCATGGAACTTGCAATTCTGTTGTATTAGAAAAACTAATTGAGGCTTAAGCTCAAAGTTGTTTGCTCCAATGGCAGGGATAGAGATGCTTCTCCCATAGAAGTCG
>NC_029772.3:64446921-64520267 GCF_000817695.3 Arachis duranensis | reverse complement strand
TATCCTTTCAGGTTCAGGGTCAGCCTCAACAAGAATGCTTTTGTCTTTGCTCCTGCTCATATGAAAGAGAAGAGAACAAGAAAATATGGAATCCTCTATGTCACAGTATAGAGATTCCTTGACGTGTCAGAGGAAAAGAAGAATAGAAGGAGAAGGTAGAAGAATTCGAACTTATCAAGAGGGATAGAGTTCGAATTGTGCATTGAGGAGGAGTGTTAGTCCATAAATAGAAGGATGTGAGAAGAGGGGAAGAATTTTCGAAAATTAAAGTTGGAAAAGAAATAAAGTGATTTTTGAAAAAGATTTTGAAATTAGAAATCAAAAAGATATGATTGAAAACTATTTTGAAAAAGATGTGATTAAAAAGATATGATTGAAAAACAATTTAAAAAGATTTGATTTTCAAAATTAATGACTTGGCTAACAAGAAATTTAAAAGATATGATTCAGACATTAAACCTTTCTCAACAGAAAAGACAACATACTTGAAATGTTGAATCAAATCTTTAATTGTTAGCAAGTATTTTTGAAAAATGAAAGAAATTGATTTTGAAAATATATGATTCAAAAGATATGATTTGAAAAAGATTTGATTTTGAAAAATTATGGAAACTTGAAAAAATCTGAATTAAAAACAAAATCTTCCCTCTTGTGCCATCCTGGCGTTAAACGCCCAGAATGGTATCCATTCTGGCATTTAACGCCCAAAACTCTACCTTTTTGGGCATTAAACGCCCAACCAGGTACCCTGGCTGGCGTTTAAACGTCAGTTTTCCTTCTTCACTGGGCGTTTTGAACGCCCGGCTTTTTTTGTGTAATTCCTCTGCTGCATGTTCTGAATCTTCAATTCTCTGTATTATTGACTTGAAAAGACACAAATTAAAAAATTTTTGAATTTTTAATGATGAGGAATAATCAAAATGCAACTAAAATCAAATAAACAATGCATGCAAGACACCAAACTTAGAAGTTTGTATACTATTGACACTAACAAATTGAGAATGCATGTGAGAAACAACAAAACACACAAAACAAGAGAAATTAAAGATCAGAGCAGGGAAATCATCAAGAACAACTTAAAGATCAATGAAGAACATAATGCATGTAATTTTTGAAAATTGGAAGAATAAAGACATGCAATTGATACCAAACTTAAAATTAGACACTAGACTCAAACAAGAAACATACAAATATTTTTTATTTTAAGATTTTATAAATTTTTTTGGACTTTTTCGAAAATTATGTGTAGAAAGAAAAATAAAGGATTCAAAATTCTTAATGAGAATTCCAGGAATCATGCAATGTTAGTCTAAAGCTTTAGTCTAAAGAGATTAGACATGGCTAGCCAAGCTTCAGTAGGACATTACATTCAACAGCTAAATTTTTGAGAATCAATCAGCTTTTGTGATGATAAGAACATCACCTTCAAACTCTAGAATTCATTCATAAAAATTCTAAAGAAAAATACCTAATCTAAGCAACAAGATGAACCGTCAGTTGTCCAAACTCGAACAATCCCCGGCAATGGCGCCAAAAACTTGGTGCACGAAATTGTGATCATCAATGGCGCCATCAACATGGTACGCTCAATTGCAATCTCAACTCTTTATCACAACTTCGCACAACTAACCAGCAAGTGCACTGGGTCGTCCAAGTAATAAACCTTACGCGAGTAAGGGTCGATCCCACGGAGATTGTTGGTATGAAGCAAGCTATGGTCATCTTGTAAATCTCAGTCAGGCGGATATTGATAATTAAAAGATGAATAAAACATAAAATAAAGATAAAGATACTTATGTAATTCATTGGTGAGAATTTCAGATAAGCGTATGGAGATGCTTTGTCCCTTCCGTCTCTCTGCTTTCCTACTGTCTGCATCCAATCCTTCTTACTCCTTTCCATGGCAAGCTGTATGTTGGGCATCACCGTTGTCAATGGCTACAGTCCTGTCCTCTCAGTGAAAATGTTCAACGCGCTCTATCACAGCACGGCTATTCATCTGTCGGTTCTCGATCATGTCGGAATAGAATCCAGTGATTCTTTTGCGTCTATCACTAACGCCCCACAATCGCGAGTTTGAAACTCGTCACAGTCATTCAATCCTTGAATCCTACTCAGATACACATTCAAGCCTTGTTTGCATGTAGAACAGAAGTGGTTGTCAGGCACGCGTTCATAAGTGAGAATGATGATGAGCGTCACATAATCATCACATTCATCAAGTTCTTGAGTGCGAATGAATATCTTGGAACAAGAATAAGCTGAATTGAATAGAAGAACAATAGTAATTGCATTAATACTCGAGGTACAGCAGAGCTCCACACCCTAATCTATGGTGTGTAGAAACTCCACCGTTGAAAATACATAAGAACAAGGTGTAGGCATGGCCGAGAGGCCAGCCCCCATGATCTAAGAACTAGGCATCTAAAGATGAAAATACAATAGCAAAAGGTCCTATTTATAGAGAACCAGTAGCTTAGGGTTTACAAAAATGAGTAAATGACGTAAAAATCCACTTCTGGGCCCACTTGGTGTGTGCTTGGGCTGAGCATTAAAGCATTTTCATGTAGAGACTTTTCTTGGAGTTAAACGCCAGCTTTTGTGCCAGTTTGGGCGTTTAACTCCCACTTCTGTGCCAGTTCCGGCATTAAACGCAGGGCAGTCTTGAGAAGATTTGGAATGCCGGTTTGGGCCATCAAATCTCGGGAAAAGTATGAACTATTATATATTGCTGGAAAGCCCAGGATGTCTACTTTCCAACGCAATTCAGAGCGCACCAATTGGGCTTCTGTAGGTCTAAAAAATCCACTTCGAGTGTAGGGAGGTCAGAATCCAACAGCATCTGCAGTCCTTTTTTAGCATCTGAATCAGATTTTTGCTCAGGTCCCTCAATTTCAGCCAGAAATTACATGAAATCACAAAAAAACACACAAACTCATAGTAAAGTCCAGAAAAGTGAATTTTAAATAAAAACTAATAAAAATATAATAAAAACCAACTAAAACATACTAAAAACATACTAAAAATAATGCCAAAAAGCGTATAAATTATTCGCTCATCAAAGGGCGAAGTAACCTCTGGCAAAAGGAAAAGAGGTGAATCTTGCATGATGATTCCTGGCGGGAGAAGAATTTTACCCCGCAGGAAAAAGCTGATCAGTTGGTCCCTGCAGCTGACCCAGTGAAATTTGGAAACAAATACTGTGAGCTGAAGTACCCAGTTTTTGCCACATCCAGGAACTTGTACCTGGAAAGGATAATCAAAATTCCAGAAGAACTCAGGCAGTACACTTCAGACCAAATTAAACAGAGAGGCTGGTTCTTCCTGGAGAGAAACTTGACTAATATCAACTCATCCTGAGTCAGAGAATTCTACTATAACTACTTTCTATCATCCCTGGAAGCAGTACAGCTCAGAGGCAAACAAATTCTGGTTATTGAGGAAGCCATAGAAGACATCCTCCAACTCCCACCTAAATCAGATCAGCCAGATGGTTACCAAAGAGCTGAGGAGGATATGAGATTCATGAGATTTGACTGGGATGCAGTGAAACAGGCTATCTTGATCCTACTGTTCCATGGGTCATGGGAAAGAGCACAGTGGTACCCAAGGGAATCAGGCTCATATATCTGAATGATGAGGCTTGGCTATGTCAACAGATTCTGAGTAACTACGCAATGCCGAGCACTCATGAGGCGGAGGTGCCAGCTGCTATGATTACCCTCATCTGGTGTGTGATGATGGGTAAGGACCTATTTCTACCCCGCTTCATCCGACATTACATGGCCAGGGTCCATGTTAGAGGTACCCTCCCATTTCTATTCCTGATTACTCAATTGGGTCGCCAAGCTGAGGGTACCTTGGGAAATCGCTGATGAAAAGCCATCCACCGCAGACTGCAGAAAGATCATTCTCCACAGTAGGAAGTTTCAAGCTCTTGGCTACCAACCTCCGTTTCTCACTGACTCTGCTGAGGCAGCTACATCTTTAGCTGCTCCTTCCACTTCCACTGCCCCAGTCCCATCCACTGTACCCCCACCTGCTCCTGAGCCCGTCTATCTTCTAGTACACCGACTCTTTGACTGCTTAGACCAGATGGAGCGCCGCCACCAGCAGCACTTTGAGAGGTCTGAACGTCGTAACAAGCGATGTTATGAGAGGTCTGAGCGTCGCCATATGCGACGCTATGAGCACCTCAAGCTGATGATCTGATCCGGTGGCGACATCCCCTCCGAGCCCAACACACCATCAGACACATCTGAGGAGGAGGCGAGTGATCATGAGGAGGAGGCACCTACCCAGGCTGAGCAGGAAGGACCCGAGCATACTACCCCACATCATGAGGAGCACCACCAGCAACAGACCGCTGATCCGAAGATTCCTCTATAGACAGAGCCTCCGTTTCAGCAGACCGCTCCTCCTACACTCACAGAGACTGTAGACCTTCCGACTACCACTGAGACACTGGCAGCCCATCCTTCCGGAGATGATGCCTCTTCACACCCAGTTTGAGTGAGCATCGAGGACGATGCTATTATTTAAGTATGGGGAGGTTGCCATCTCTAGCATATTTTTTTGGTGAACCACTACAGACTCTTATCTTATTTTGTTTAGTTTCTGTATTTTATTTGCACATTTTTCTCCTTTTTTTTACTTTTGTTGTATTTCTACATTCTGCACTTTGGGCTGTATATATCTCAGATATTCTAGCTTAATTTGCACTCTTAGTTTACTAGTTATATATTAAGTGGATTAATTGGTATAGCTTGCCCTTTTAACATATGATAAGTTGGTTTAATTGAAAATAAAAGAGTAAGCTAGGAACTTTAGTAAATTAAAACAATCCACACACCTTGTATATATAGCATTACATGTTAGTTAGATAACAACATTTCCTCAAGGAGAAATACTAAGATTTTAAGGGGCACCTTAAGATTTACATTGAGTTGAATGGAAGCTCTTGATTTCTACTTGCCTGACATACATAACTGATATATGATTTCTGAGCTTGAGAACACACAGCCCGTGAGTTTTGAGCTTAATTGTATGGTTACTTCAAACCATAAATTTCATTCCTGTGTGTTTCGCATTTCTTTTCTATGCTTGCAATCTTTATTTTGTTTTAACCTATATGTCCAATTATAGAATATAGATACATACCAAGAGATGATTAAGGCCATTATTTATAATTTTGCTCACTTATCCCAAAAGGCCTACCCTTTTACATCACCCTTGTTAGCCCCTTGAGCCTTTTGACCCCTCTTCTATTTTATAACCACACTATAAGCCATAAGCAGAAAAACAAAATAAAAATCCCAAGTTGAATCCTTGATTAGCTTAAGATAGATATTGTGTATAATTTAAGTGTGGGAAATTTTATTGGAACATGGGATGATAGAAAAAGGTAAAGAATTAAATTGAACAAGTTATTTCAAAATTTGGGAAGCATGCTCATATGAAATCAAAGTAATTAAATTACCATGTGCATAAAAAAATAGAAAAATTTCCCCAAATGCAAAATAAAAAGAATCAATGCACATGGGACAAAATTCAAAAGATAAATTTGGTGCATGAGCATGTAATACAAAAGTGGAAAAATTTTGGTATGTAGGTAAGAGAACTCTGAAATTATGTAAAGTGTATATGTTAGGTGAGATCTTAGACTAATTAAGGATTCACTTTGTTAGCTCACTTAGCCTTATATGCACACCTTTACCCTTACCCTGACCTCATTATAACTTGGAAAAGACCTCATGATTTTTGTATGTCTATATTCAATATTTTGTTGATTGGTTAGATGAAAATAAGGTTTTAGAAAGCATGACTAGAAAAGAAGAGAGTGATTAACCCCAAACACTGAGTTATTAGAGAGCAAACACAAAATCCAGTGACGGTTCAATAGCTCATTCTCATATATCCATGCTTAATTATTAATTGTCTAGCAAGTTGTGAACTACCTTAACTAAACTCAATTGTAACTGTGCTTTACTATGATTTGGCCCTAATTGTATATATATGATTCCGTGAAGATATGAATTAATTTAACTACATGTAAGCCTTATATACAAATGAATAATAACTAGAATTGCATGACTCATTTAGGTAGTTGCATTTAGAATAGATTGCATTGCATATGATTCCACCATTTTACCTTTACTCTTTTCTCTTGGATTTAGCATGAGGACATGCTATTGTTTAAGTGTGGGGAGGTTGATAAACCCCTATTTTGTGATTCATCTTGTGCTTAAATTGAGTGTTTTTATTAACTCTTCACCCACTTATTCGTGTAAACTGCATGGTTTTACCATTCCTTCCTTGTTTTGTGATATATGAGAAAACATGTTTTCAATGCTTTAAAAATATTAAATTTAATTATCCTTTATTACAATTTGATGCCGTGATTTATGTGTTGAGTACTTTCAGGTTTTATGGGATAGAAATGACTTAAAGGATGGAAAGGAAACATACAAAAATGGAAGGAAAGCACAAAATGGAATTTTTGAAGAAACTAGCAGCGACGCGTCCGTATGGACGACGCGAACGCGAGCTTTGCGCAAATTGGCATCTGCGTGATTGCATGGATGACGCGAACGCGTGACTCGTAAAACACAGATGACGCGGACGCATGACTGACGCGACCGCGTGAAAGAGCAACACTCCAGATGACGCGACCGCGTGACTGATAGGCAAAATTGTGATTTACACTTTTTGTAACTTGAACAATTCTTAGTAATGGCTCCAAAAACTTGGTGCACACTACTTTGGTTCACTCACATTCTTCACAACTTTGCACAACTAACCAGCAAGTGCATTGGGTCGTCCAAGTAATAAACCTTACGTGAGTAAGGGTCGATCCTACGGAGATTGTTGGTATGAAGCAAGCTATGGTCATCTTGTAAATCTCAGTCAGGCAGATTATAATGGTTATAAAGATTTTCAAAATTAATAATAAATAAAGCATAAAATAAAGATAGAGATACTTATGTAATTCATTGGTGGGAATTTTAGATAAGTGCATAGAGTTGCTTTGTTCTTGTTGAATCTCTGCTTTCCTACTGTCTTCCTTCAATAATTCTTACTCCTTTCCATGGCAAGCTGTATGTAAGGCATCACCATTGTCAATGGCTACTTCCCATCCTCTCAATGAAAATGGTCCAAATGCTCTGTCACAGCACGGCTAATCAGCTGTTGGTTCTCGATCATGTCGGAATAGGATCCATTGATCCTTTTGCGTCTGTCACTACACCCAACAATCACGAGTTTGAAGCTCGTCACAGTCATTCAATCCCTGAATCCTACTCGGAATACCACAGACAAGGTTTAGACTTTCTGGATTCTCATGAATGCTGCCAATGGATCCTAGCTTATACCACAAAGACTCTGATCTCACGGAATGGAAGGCTCGGTTGTCAGGCGAGGTAGACCATGCGTCGTGCATTAGGAATTCAAGAGATATACACTCTAGCTCTCGCTTGTAGAACAGAGGTGGTTGTCAGGCAAGCGTTTATAAGGATGGATGATGATGAGTGTCACGGATCATCACATCCATCAGGTTGAAGTGCATTGAATATCTTAGAATAAGAATAAGCTTGAATCGAATAGAAGAACAATAGTAGTTGCATTAATTCTCGAGGTACAGCAGAGCTCCACACCTTAATCTATGGTGTGTAGAAACTCCACCGTTGAAAATACATAAGTGATGAAGGTCCAGGCATGGCCGAGAGATCAGCCTCAAAGGTCTAAGAACTAAACGTCCAAAGATTTGCCCTAGTACAATAGTAAAAAGTTCTATTTATACTAAACTAGCCACTAGGATTTACAGAAATAAGTAATTGATGCAAAAATCCACTTCCGGAGCCCACTTGTTGTGTGCTTGGGCTGAGCTTGAGCTTTACACGTGCAGATGCTTTTCTTGGAGTTAAACGCCAAGTTGTAACATGTTTTTGGCATTTAACTCTGGTTTGTGATGTATTTCTGGCGTTTTACTCCAGAATGCAGCATGGAACTGGCGTTGGAAAGCTCTGGATGTCTACTTTCCAACGCCGTTAAGAGCGCACCATTTTGATTTCTGTAGCTCCAGAAATTTAATTTCGAGTGCAGGGAGGTCAGAATCCAACAACATCAGCAGTCCTTTGTTAGCCTGAATCAGATTTTTGCTCAGGTCCCTCAATTTCAGCCAGAAAATACCTGATATCACAGAAAAACACACAAACTCATAGTAAAGTCTAGAAATGTGAATTTTGCATAAAAACTAATGAAAACATCCCTAAAAGTTGCTAGATCCTACTAGAAACTACCTAAAAACAATGCCAAAAAGCGTATAAATTATCCGCTCATCATAACACCAAACTTAAATTGTTGCTTGTCCCCAAGCAACTGAAAATCAATTAGGATAAAAAGAAGAGAATATACTATAAATCTTAAAACATCAATGAATATTAGTTCTAATTAGATGAGCGGGACTAGTAGCTTTTTACTTCTGAATAGTTTTGGCATCTCACTTTATCCTTTGAAGTTTAGAATGATTGGCATTTATAGGAACTCAGAGTTTAGATAGTGTTATTAATTCTCCTAGTTAAGTATGTTGATTCTTGAAGACAGCTACTTTTATGAGTCTTGGCCGTGGCCCTAAGCACTTTGTTTTCCAGTATTACCACCGGATACATAAATGCCACAGACACATGACTGGGTGAACCTTTTCAGATTATGACTCAGCTTTGCTAAAGTCCCCAGTTAGAGATGTCCAAAGCTCTTAAGCACACTCTTTTTTCTTTGGATCACGACTTTAACCACTCAGTCTCAAGCTTTTCACTTAGACCTGCATGCCCCAAGCACATGGTTAGGGACAGCTTGATTTAGCCGCTTAGGCCTGGATTTTATTTCCTTGGGCCCTCCTATCCATTGATGCTCAAAGCCTTGGATCCTTTTTACCCTTGCCTTTTGGTTTTAAGGGCTATTGGCTTTTTTCTTCTTGCTTTTTCTTTTTCTTTTATATTTTTTTCGCCACTTTTTTTTCACAATCTTTGTTCTTTACTGCTTTTTCTTGCTTCAAGAATCAATTTTTTTATTTTTCAGATCATCAATAACATTTCTCTTGTTCATCATTCTTTCAAGAGCCAACAATTTTAACATTCATAAACAACAAGATAAAAAATATGCACTGTTCAAGCATTCATTTAGAAAACAAAAAGTATTGTCACCACATCAATATAATTAAACTAATTTCAAGGATGAATTCAAAACTCATGTACTTCTTGTTCTTTTGAATTAAAAACATTTTTCTTTTAAGAGAGGTGAAGGATTCATGGAATTATTCATAGCCTTAAGACATAGTTACTAAATACTAATGATCATGTAGTAAAGACACAAACATAGAAAAATATGAAGCTAAAAAAAAACCGAAAAATAGAGAAATAAGAACAAGGAAGTTAAGGAATGAGTCCACCTTAGTGAGGGTGGCGCCTTCTTCTTGAAGGACCAATGGTGTTCTTGAGCTCCTCTATGTCTCTTCCATGCCTCTGTTGCTTGATCCCTAGTGATTTTGGTGCTCCTATCCATAGTTGCTCCCAATAATTGTGTGGAGGAAAATGTATCCCCTGAGGTATCTCAGGGATTTCTTGATGAGAGAATTCCTCATGCTCTTGTTGAGGTCCATGAGTGGGCTCTCTTGATATGCAGTCAAATGCTCTATTACTGAGCTATGGACCTTTGAGATGAATCTCTCCATCTCCCATGACTCAGAGGTGGAAGCTGTTGTCTTCCCTTTTCTCTTTCTAGAGGTTTCTTCGGCCTTAGGTGCCATAAATGGTTATGGAAAAAGAAAAAAAGCTATGCTTTTACCACACCAAACTTAGAATGTTGCTCGCCCTCGAGCAAAAGAAGAAGGAATAGAAGAAGAAGAAGAAGATATGAGGGAGAGGGAGAGAGGTTTATGATTTGGTCATGTAGGGTGGGTTTGGGTGGGAAAGAGATTTTGAATTTGAAGGTAGGTGGGGTTTATGGAGAAGAGTGGATGGATGTGATTGGTGAAAGGGTAATGGAGAAGAGAGATTGACGTGATTGGTGAAGGGTATAGTGTTATTGGATTATGTGAAGAAGAGAGAAGTGGGATAGGTGAGGATTCTGTTGGGTCCACAGATCCTGAGGTGTCAAGGATTTATCATCCCTGCACTAATGAGGCGTGTAAAATGCCCTCTGCATGAAATCCTGGCATTCAACGCTAGATTGATGCTTGTTTCTGGCGTTCAACACCAGCTCTATGCTTGTTTTGGGCGTTCAACACCAATCTACAGCATGTTTCTGGCGTTAAACGCCAGTTCCATGCTTGTTTCTGGCGTTTAACTCCAGCTTTCCTCAGGGTGCAATCCTGGCATTTTAATGCCAGACTGCTGCTTATTTTTGGCATTCAACGCCAGATTCATGCTCTGTTCTGGCATTGAACGCCAGCCAGATGCTCCTTACTGGTGTTTAAACGCCAGTAAGCTCTTCCTCCAGGGTGTGCTGTTTCTTCTGCTATTTTTGATTCTGTTTTTAATTTTAGTAATTGTTTTGTGACTCCACATGATCATGAACCTAATAAAACATAAAAGAACAATAAAAATATAGATAAATAAAAATTAGGTTGCCTCCCAATAAGCGCTTCATTAATGTTAATAGCTTGACAGTGAGCTCTCATGGAGCCTCACAAATCCTCAGAGCATTGTTGGGACCTTCCAACACCAAACATAGAGTTTGAATGTGGGGGTTCAACACCAAACCTAGAGTTTGGTTGTGGCCTCCCAACACCAAACTTAGAGTTTGATTGTGGGGGCTCTATTTGACTCTGTATTGAGAGAAGCTTTTCATGCTTCTTCTCCATGGTTGCAGAGGAAGATCCTTGAGCTTTAAACACCAGGTAGTCCCTATTCAATTGAAGGACTAGCTGTCCTCTGTCAAATTCAATCACAGCTCCTGCTGTGGCTAGGAAGGGTCTTCCAAGAATGATGGATTCATCCTTATCCTTCCTAGTGTCTAAGATCATGAAATCAACAGGGATGTAAAGGCCTTTAACCTTTACTAACACGTCCTCTACCAATCCATAAGCCTGTCTTATTGACTTGTCTGCCATCTCTAATGAGAATGTGGCAGCCTATACCTCAAAGATCCACAGCTTCTCCATTACAGAGAGTGGCATAAGATTTATACCTAACCCCAGGTCACACAGAGCCTTCTCAAAGGTCATGGTGCCTATGGTATAGGGTATTAAGAATTTACCAGGATCTTGTTTCTTTTAAGGTAAAGTTTGTTGAACCCATGTATCTAGTTCACTAATGAGCAAGGGAGGTGCATCGTCCCAAGTCTCATTACCAAACAACTTGGCATTCAGCTTCATGATAGGTCCTAGATATTGAGCAACTTACTCTCCAGTTACATTTTCATCATCTTCAAAGGAAGAATAGTTTTAAGAGCTCATGAATGGCAGAAGGAGGTTTAAAGGAATCTCTATGGTCTCTATATGAGCCTCAGATTCCTTTAGGTCCTCAATAGGAAACTCCTTCTTGTCTGGGAGACATCCCATGAGGCCTTCCTTATTTGGATTCACGTCCTCCCCTTCCTCTCTAGGTTCAACCATTTTGATTATGTCAATGGCCTTGCACTCTCTTTTTCGATTCTATTCAATATTGCTTGGGAGAGTACTAGGAGGAGTTTCAGTGATTTTCTTACTCAGCTTGCCCACTTGTGCCTCCAAATTTCTGATGGATGACCTTGTTTCACTCATGAAACTTAAAGTGGCCTTAGACAGATCAGAGACTATGTTTGCTAAGCTAGAGGAGCTCTGCTCAGAATGCTCTGTCTATTGCTGAGAAGATGATCGAAAAGGCTTGTTATTGCTAAGCTTGTTTCTTCCACCATTATTAAAGCCTTGTTGGGGCTTTTGTTGATCCTTCCATGAGAAATTTGGATGATTTCTCCATGAGGAGTTATAGGTGTTCCCATAGGGTTCACCTATGTAATTCCCCTCTGCCATTACAGGGTTCTTAGGATCATATGCTTCTTCTTCAGAAGATACCTCTTTAGTACTATTGGATGCATTTTGCCATCCATTTAGACTCCGAGAAATCATGTTGACTTGCTGAGTCAACATTTTGTTCTTAGCCAATATGGCATTCAGAGCATCAATTTCAAGAACTTCCTTCCTCTGAGGTGTCCCATTACTCACAGAATTCCTCTCAGAAGTGTACATAAATTGGTTATTTGCAACCATGTGAATGAGTTCTTGAGCTTCTGCAGGCATTTTCTTTAGGTGAATGGATCCACCTGCAGAATGGTCCAGTGACATCTTAGAGAACTCAGATAGACCATAATAGAATATATCCAAAATGGTCCACTCTGAAAGCATGTCAGAAGGACATCTTTTGGTCATCTGCTTGTATCTTTCCCAAGCTTCATAGAGGGATTCACCATCTTTTTGTTTGAAGGTCTGAACATACACTCTAAGCTTACTCAGCTTTTGAGGAGAAAAGAACTTAGCCAAGAAGGCCGTGACCAGCTTATCCCAAGAGTCCAGGCTATCTTTAGGTTGAGAGTCCAACCATGTTCTAGCCCTGTCTCTTTCAGCAAAAGGGAAAAGCATAAGCCTGTAGACTTCAGGATCTACTCCATTAGTCTTAACAGTCTCACAGATCTGCAAGCATTCAGCTAAAAACTAATAGGGATCTTCTGATGGAAATCCATGGAACTTGCAGTTCTGTTGTATTAGAGCAACTAGTTGAGGTTTTAGCTCAAAATTGTTTGCTCCAATGGCAAGGATTGAGATGCTTCTTCCATCAAACTTGGAAGTAGGTGTAGTATAATCACCAAGCATTGTCCTTGCGCCTCTACCATTGTTATTGGTTTCGGCCATATCTCTCTTTTTTCGAGATTCTCTGTAAGGTTTTCTCTGGATTGTTGTGCTTTAGCTTCTCTAAGCTTCTTCTTCAGAGTCCTTTCAAGTTCAGGATCTGCTTCAACAAGAATGTTCTTGTCCCTGCTTCTGCTCATATGAAAAAGAAGAGAACAGAAAAAGAAGAGGAATCCTCTATGTCATAGTATAGAGATTCCTTTATGTTAGTAGAAGAAGAAAAGAATACAAGAAGGAAAAGAGGAGAATTCGAACTCAGAGAGGAAGGGGGGTTCGAATTTTTAAGATGAAGAGAAGTGTTAGTAATTAAATAAATAAATAGAAGAAGATGAGAGATGGAGAAATTCGAAAATAAATTTTGAAAAAGGGTTAGTGATTTTTGAAAATTAAGAGAAGAAATAAAATTAAAATTAAAATTTGAAACAATTAGTTAATTAAAAGAATTTTGAAAAAGAGGGAGGTAATTTTCGAAAATTAGAGAGAGGAAAGTAGTTAGGCGGTTTTGAAAAAGATAAGAAATAGTAAAACAAACAAAAAGTCAATTAGTTAGTTGAAAAAGATTTGAAATTCAATTTTGAAAAGATTGGAAGTTAGAAAAGATTTTTGAAATCAATTTTGAAAAAAAATTATGATTGAAAAATATATTTTGGAAAAGATTTGATTTTTAAAATTAAAATTGATTACTTGACTAACAAGAAACTAAAAGATATTATTCTAGAATTTAAAGATTGAACCTTTCTTAACAAGAAAGTAGCAAACTTTAAATTTTTGAATCAATCACATTAATTGTTAATAAAGTTTTTGAAAATCATGAAATAAAGATAAGAAAAAGATTTTGAAAATTAATTTAAAAAAATTCAAAAACAAATACAAAAAATGAAAAAGATTTTGAAAAGATAAGTTTTTTTAAATTTGAAAAATTGAGTTGACTTATAAGAAATAGCTAAGTTTTAAAAATTTTTGACTAAGTCAACTCAAATTTTTGAAATTTATGAGAGAAAAAAGGAATTTTTGTAAAATTTTCAAGAAAAGAAAAACATGCAAGACACCAAACTTAGAAATTTTTAATGCTTAGACACTATGAATGCAAAAATGCATATGAAAAACAACAAAAGACACAAAACAAGAAAATTTAAAGATCAAACAAGAATACTTATCAAGAACAACTTGAAGATCATGATGAACATCAAGAACTTATTTTTGAAAAATTTTCAAGAAAAGAAAACATGCAAGACACCAAACTTAAAAATTGACTCAAGACTCAAACAAGAAACACAAAATATTTTTTATTTTTATGATTTTATTAAATTTTTTTCTTTTTTTTTCGAAAATCAATTTTTTTTGAAAAACGAAAACAAAGAAGAAAAATTTTGAAAATTTTTTTAAAACTTTTTGGAAAACAAAATAAGAAGAAAATTACCTAATCTGAGCAACAAGATGAACCGTCAGTTGTCCAAACTTAAACAATCCCTGGCAACAGCGCCAAAAACTTGATAAGAAAAATTGTGATTTACACTTTTTATAACTCGAACAATTCTTAGTAATGGCTCCAAAAATTTTGTGCACACTACTATGGTTCACTCACATTCTTCACAACTTCGCACAACTAACTAGCAAGTGCACTGGGTCGTCCAAGTAATAAACCTTACGTGAGCAAGGTCGATCCCACGGAGATTGTTGGTATGAAGCAAGCTATGGACATCTTGTAAATCTCAGTCAGGCAGTTTATAATGGTTATAAAGATTTTCAAAATTAATAATAAATAAAGCATAAAATAAAGATAGAGATACTTATGTAATTCATTGGTGGGAATTTCAGATAAGTGCATAGAGATGCTTTGTTCCTGTTGAATCTCTGCTTTCCTACTGTCTTCCTCCAATCATTCTTACTCCTTTCCATGGCAAGTTGTATGTAAGGCATCACCGTTGTCAATGGCTACTTCCCATCCTCTCAGTGAAAATGGTCCAAATGCTCTGGCACAGCACGCCTAATCAGCTGTTGGTTCTCGATCATGTTGAAATAGGATCCATTGATCCTTTTGCGTCTGTCACTACGCCCAACAATCGCGAGTTTGAAGCTTGTCACAGTCATTCAATCCCTGAATCCTACTCGGAATATCATAGACAAGGTTTAGACTTTTCGGATTCTCATGAATGCTGCCAATAGATTATAGCTTATACCAAGAAGACTCTGATCTCACGGAATGGAAGGCTCGGTTGTCAGGCGAGGGCGACCATCCGTCGTGCATCAGGAATCCAAGAGATATACACTCTAGATCTCGCTTGTAAAACGGAGGTGGTTGTCAGGAACGCGTTCATAAGGATGGATGATGATGAGTGTCACGGATCATCACATCCATCAGGTTGAAGTGTAGCGAATATCTTAGAATAAGAATAAGCTTGAATCGAATAGAAGAACAATAGTAATTGCATTAATTCTCGAGGTACAACAGAGCTCTACACCTTAATCTATGGTGTGTAGAAACTCCACCAATGAACTACATAAGTATTTCTATCTTATTTTATATTTATTTATCTTTTTATCATCAAAACCTCATAACCATTTGAATCTTCCTGACTGAGATTTACAAGATGACCATAGCTTGCTTCAAGCTGACAATCTCCGTGGGATTGACCCTTACTCACGTAAGGTATTACTTGGACGACCCGGTGTTGGTCAGCTGCACGGAGTTGTAAGAGAAGTGTGAACTCACGATTTCGTGTACCAGTTCTACAATATGACGCGAGTGCATGCTTGACACGAATGCATGACACGCCAAAAGGACCAGCGACACGAATACGTGACTGACATGTACACGTGATGTGCGCGATCTGCAGAATTAACAAAAAATGCTGGGGGTGATTTTAGGCCGTGTTTTGACCCAGTTTTCGGCCCAGAAACATAGACTAAAGCAAGGGAACATGCAGAGACTCAGGACAACATTCATTATTCACAATTTTAGGTTTTAGATTTAGTTCTCTAGAGAGAGAGAGAGGCTCTCTCCTCTCTCTTAGGTTTTAGGATTAGAATTTCTTCTTCTTCTTCTCAATTCCAGGTTCAATGTTCTTTTAATTTAGTTTCTTTTTTATTTGTTTATAAACTCCATGTTAGATTTGATTTTTTGATTTAATACACATTGAGGTATTTCGGATTTATGATTGCTTTCTTCTATTTAGGATATAAATAATTTGGATTGTTCTCCTCCCTTTTCTTTGGTTGAGTAATTGGAGACACTTGAGTTATCAAACTCCTTGTTGATTGAAAATTGGAATTCTTTGCTGATTGATTTGAATTCCCCTAACTCTAGTCTTTTCTTAGGAATTGGCTAGGACTTGAGGAATCAAATTAATTTATCCACTTAACATACCTTCATCATTAGAGGTTGACCAAGTGGGAGCAAAATCTAATTCTCATCACAATTGATAAGGATAACTAGGATAGGATGTCTAGTTCTTATACCTTGCATTAGTTTTCATGATAATTAGTTTACTTCCTTGTCATTTACATTCCTTCTTCAAACCTTTCAAAAACCCAAAAAGATACTTTTCTCATAACCAATAATAACACACCTCCCTGCAATTCCTTGAGAGACGACCCGAGGTTTGAATACTTCAATTTATTTTTATTGGGTTTTGTTACTTGTGACAAACAATCTTTTGTACGAAAGGATTTTAGTTGGTTTAGAAGCTATACTTTCAACGAGCCTTTATTTGTGAATTCTAGACCACACTAGAACCCGTTCGTCAATGCGTCTACGCAACTCTTGGTACAAAAATCCGAGAGTTGTGCGAGATTTGGGCGAAAATGGAGCTAGGAGCACAATCCCTGTCCACTTGTACGCATCGATGAAGCTTAAGCGTCATTGGTCCCCTTCGCCAACCCCGTGCAAGCGCGGGCGACGCGTATGCATTGTTTGGCGAAATCGCAACTCTTGGTACAAAAACCAGATAGTTATGTGGGAGTGGCACTGTCACTGTTCCTAACGCACAACTTCACTCCACGCGTGCGCGTCATGTGACGCCTCCGCGTACTTTAATTCTCGTCTCCCCACGGGTAAGCATGGGCGACATGCACGCGTCGATTGCACAGTTTGCGTCCTTCAGTACATGAACCCGAGAGTTGTGCCGCCTCTATGCAAACTTTGTGCATGAAGCACAATTGCTCCCCACGCGTATGCGTGGGACGCACGTACACATCGTCGCTATTTCTTCCACCCACGCGCAAGCGTGGGTGGCGCGCACACGTCATGTCGCCAACGCAATTAATATGTAGCGCGCCCTGCTTCTTTTCTTTGCTTTGAACTCCCTCTTCTGTTCATTCTTCCTTGTTTCTCCTTACTTCCTTACCACCCCTTCATCTGCCACAACCATCGGTAACCACTATTTCTGGCGGTCCCATACCGTGCCTCTCCTCTCTTGCTCTTCTCTCTCGTTTCCATACTCTCACTAATACTCTACCTCATATTCTTCCTCTTTGCAAAGTTTCTAATTCTTTCTCTTCCTCTTTTGTCTTCATATTTCTTTCTTTATGATTGCATTTGATTACTATACTCTATTTCTCTTTAGTTTCATTTTTACTTTTATTGACTATAATCCATTGTTGTTTATATTTGTTTCTTTTCTCTATTTTTCATGGGTGTTGAACTTTGATTTTTCCTTACATTGGTAGATTGTTGTGTTATCTCTTGATTTACTTGTGTATGTGATGTTGCTTTGATGAGTGGTATTTCAACATAGGTTCATTACATTCTTGAATTTTTCATGGTTTCTTGTTGTATGGAAGTTGCACACCAAGTGTTCGTTAAAAAGCACCAATGACATTTGGTTCAAATTTGACATTATGCTTTCAACTTAATGCTTTTTCTCATTACACTTGCTTGTCTTCATGTGCATTAAATCTATTGTGCTTCATTTTTACCTTCCATGTATTCATTACTTTTGACTTGCTTCTCTGTAACATATAGCAATATTATGATTCCTTTTTTTCTCTAATTCCACTTTATGCGAATTGCATGCTTCATTGTCGTGGGATTAGACTAGATGAATAATTTTCTTGTGCTTATTATCTTTCTTGCATATGTTACTTAGTGTTGTTATTGATGCTTGAGTCCATTCTTCTCATACTTTACACTTGCATGCCTCTCTCACTCTTGCATCTCATACTAGTGACTTGCCCCCAGGATTGATTTTCTTTTCTTACTTACATGTTGTAGCTATCATGTATGTAGGACACTTTATTCCTTTATGGCATTACTTCTCTTATGAGCGGATAATTTTTACGCTTTTTGGCATTGTTTTTAGGTAGTTTTTAGTATGATTTAGTTAGGTTTTATTATATTTTTATTAGTTTTTATTCAAAATTCACATTTCTGGACTTTACTATGAGTTTGTGTGTTTTTCTATGATTTTAGGTATTTTCTGGCTGAAATTGAGGGACCTGAGCAAAAATCTGATTAAGAGGCTGAAAAAGGACTGCAGATGCTGTTGGATTCTGTCCTCCCTGCACTCGAAATGGATTTTCTAGAGCTACAGAAGCCAATCAGCATGCTCTCAATTGAGTTGAAAAGTAGAAATCTTGGGCTTTCTAGCAATATATAATAGTCCATACTTTGCTCGAGATTTGATGGCCCAAACTGGCGTTCCAAGTCAGCATAAAAATTCTGGCGTAAAACACCCAAACTGGCACCAGAATTGGAGTTAAACGCCCAAATTGGCACCAAAGCTGGCGTTTAACTCCAAGAAAAGCCTCTACACATGAAAGCTTCAATGCTCAGCCCAAGCACACACCAAGTGGGCCCCAGAAGTGGATTTCTACATCATTTTTACTTATTTCTGTAAACCCTAGGTTAGTAGTTTGTTATAAATAGGACCTTTTACTATTGTATTTTCATCTTTGGATCATCTTTTGATCTTTTGATCACTTTTGGGAGGCTGGTCATTTGGCCATGCCTGGACCTTTATCACTTATATATCTTCAACGGTGGAGTTTCTACACCTCATAGATTAAGGTGTGGAGCTCTGCTGTTCCTCATGAATTAATGCAATTACTACTGTTTTCTATTCAATTCAAGTTTATTCTTGTTCTAAGATATCCATTTGCACTTCAACATGATGAATGTGATGATCAAGTGACACTCATCACCATTCTCACTTATGAACGCATGCCTGACAACCACTTCCGTTCTACCTGAAAACAAGCTTGAATGCATATCTCCTAGCCTCCTGGTTCACGATGCATGGTTGCCTCTCCTGACAACAGAGCCTTCCATTCCGTGAGATCTGGGTCTTCATGGTATAAGCTAGAATCAATTGGCAGCATTCTTGAGATCCGAAAAGTCTAAACCTTATCTGTGGTATTCCGAGTAGGATCTGGGATGGGATGACTGTGACGAGCTTCAAACTCACGAGTGCTGGGTGCAGTGACAGTGCACAAAAGGATCATTGGATCTTATTCCGACACGATCAAGAATCGACAGATGATTAGCCATGCGGGAAATCGTAGAGGACCATTTTCACTGAGAGGACGGATAGTAGCCATTGACAACGGTGATCTTCCAACATACAACTTGCCATGGAAAGGAGTATGAATGACTGGATGAAGGCAGTATGAAAGCAGAGATTCAGGAGGAATAGGCATCTCCATATGCTTATCTGAAATTCCCACCAATGAATTACATAAGTATCTCTATCTTATTTTATGTTCTATTTTGTTCTTTTAATTATCAAAACCCTAAAACCATTTGAATCTGCCTGACTGATATTTACAAGATGACCATAGCTTGCTTCATGCCGACAATCTCCATGGGATCGACCCTTACTCACATAAGGTATTACTTGGATGACCCAGTGCACTTGCTGGTTGGTGCACGAAATTGTGATACACAATGGCGCCAACAATTTGTACGCACAATTATAATCTCAACTCTTTTTCACAACTTCGCACAACTAACCAACAAGTGCACTGGGTCGTCCAAGTAATAAACCTTATGTGAGTAAGGGTCGATCCCACGGAGATTATCAGCTTGAAGTAAGCTATGGTCATCTTGTAAATCTCAGTCAGGCGGATTCAAATGGTTATAGAGTTTTGATAATTAAAAGATAAGTAAAACGTAAAACAAAGATAGAGATACTTATGTAAATCATTGGTGGGAATTTCAGATAAGTGTGTGGAGATACGTTATTTCTTCTGAATCTCTGCTTTCCTACTGCCTTCATCCAATTCTTTATACTCCTTTCTATGGCAAGCTGTATGTTGGGCGTCACTGTTGTCAATGGCTACTTCCCGTCCTCTCAGTGAAAATGGTCCTTTACGGTTTCCCGCATGGCTAATTAGCTGTTGGTTCTCGATCGTGTAGAAATAGGATTTACTATCCTTTTGCGTCTGTCACTATGCCCTACAGTCACGAGTTTGAAGCTCGTCACAGTCATCCCATCCCAGATCCTACTCGGAATACCACAGAGAAGGTTTAGACTTTCTGGATCTCAAGAATGCTGCCAATTGATTCTAGCTTATACCACGAAGACTCTGATCTCACGGAATGGAAGGCTTTGTTGTCAGGAGAGGCAACCATGCGTCGTGGACTAGGAATCCAAGAGATATACATTCAAGCTTGTCTTCATGTAGAACGGAAGTGGTTGTCAATCACATGTTCATAAGTGAGAATGGTGATGAGTGTCACATAATCATCACATTCATCATGTTCTTATGTGCGAATGAGTTTCTTAGAACAAGAATAAGCATGAACTGAATAGAAAATAGTAGTACTTTGCATTAATTCTCGAGGAACAGTAGAGCTCCACACCTTTAATCTATGTTGTGTAGAAACTCCACCGTTGAAAATACATAAGTGATAAAAGTCCAGGCATGGCCGTAAGGCCAGCCCCCCAATGTCTAAGATCGCATAAACTGATCAAAGATAGATACCAAGATATAAATACAACAGTAAAAAGTCCTATTTATACTAGACTAGTTACTAGGGGTACATAAATTAGTAAATGATGCAGAAATCCACTTCTGGGCCCACTTGGTGTGTGCTTGGACTGAGCATTGAAGCTTTCATGTGTAGAGGTTTTCCTTGGAGTTAAACGCTAGTCTGTAACTTGTTTCTGACATTTAACTCTGCTTTGCAACTTGTTTCTGGCGTTAAACGCCAGAATAGGGTAGAAAGCTGGCGTTAAACGCCAGTTTGCGTCATCTAAACTCGGGCAAAGTATGGACTATTATATATTTCTGGAAAGCCCTGGATGTCTTCTTTTTAACGCAGTTAAGAGCACGCTATTTAGACTTCTGTAACTCCAAAAATTCCATTTCGAGTGCAGGGAGGTCAGAATCCAACAACATCAGCAGTCCTTTGTCAGCCTCTGAATCAGATTTTTGCTCAGGTCCCTCAATTTCAGCCAGAAAATACCTGAAACCATAGAAAAATACACAAACTCATAGTAAAGTCCAGAAATGTGAATTTTTCTTAAAAACTAATAAATATATACTAAAAAGTAACTAAATCATACTAAAAACTATGTAAAAACAATGCCAAAAAGCATATAAATTATCCGCTCATCACTGGTCAGCTGCACGAAGTTGTGTATCACGATTTCGTGTACCTGTTGTTTCCTTGAGTTTACTGTTTTCTCTTTTCCTTCCCTTTTCAGGATGGCCATCAAAAAGGACAAGGAAAAAGCTCCAAAAAAGCCACCAACCAAGAGGGCACCTCGAAGAACAACTGCTAAGACGCTCCCTGCACCAAAAGTTAAGCCTCTTTCCAAGAGGGCAAAAGGCATCATTCATATTGATGAGCAAGAGAAGGGCAACCCTGTGAAGGAACCCACAAGGTTTCCCAACCGCTTTTGTGAGCTCATGTTCCTTAGTATAGTTGAAAGGAATTACCACTCTGAACCTCTCCTCGTTCCTCCGGAGCATCTTGTTCAGTGTATCTTACCCCGCATTAAGCGGTGGCAATGGGGATTTCTCATGCGGAGACCGGAGGAAGCTAATCTTTCTTGGGTGGTGGAGTTCTACTCCAACTATCACTCACCTTCTCTTCAATCCATCTTTGTGCGCCGGAAGCAAGTCCCCATCTTGGAAGAAGCCATTCAAAGAATACTTAAGGTCTTACTAGTGGTGGATGGGATTGATGGTTACCAAGAGGTCCTGTCACAACGATGCACACGCGGTTTTGATTGGGATTCTATCCATAGGATCATCACCGAACCGGAATCACATCAGACCCAAGGGAGACTCAGGCTCTGGCCTAAGTGCATTGGCGCACGCACACTTACTGTGGAAGCTCGAGAGTGGGCCCAAATCCTATCCCACTATGTGCTTCCGAGCACGCATGAGTCATCCATCACAGCGGACTTAGCCCTCCTTGTCTGGTGCGTACTCACTGAGAGGCCTATCAACATCCCTCTCCTCATCAGACAAGCCATCGGTCATGTGCATGCTATGGGTAACCTCCCATTCCTCGCTTGGTAATGAATTTGGTTGCTGCTGCTGGTGTCCCCCACGAGGCTAAGGACATAAAGGCGATAATTCCAGTAAAGGGCAACATCGTCCCGACTGAAAAATATCTTAGGCCTTATGCGGACATCGGAAACCTTGACGTGGCTATCCCTTCTGACACTCCTACCACTTCATCCACATCACAGTAATCAACACACCAGTTGCTTGTTGAGCTCCATGAAAAGGTAGACCAAAATGAGCGATGGAACAAACACCGCTTTGCTTACGTAATGAAGTTCTTGGGTTGTGCTAACCTACCTACGGAGGGTCCGGACACTTCAACATCCACTTCAGACCATAGTGAAGCAAGCTCTCAGGAGTTGGATGGTAGAAGTAACGCTCTCAAGCCCATCTTGCGCCTTACCTGTAGCACGGAGGACCGTGCTAATTTTTAAGTGTCGGGAGGTTGTTCGACCGATCTCCGTAGGTAGCGACCCTTTTCTTTCCAACACCCAAGTTTTATTTTTCTTTTTTTCAATTAGGGTAATCTGCATTGCATGGCTAGTTTTTGTTTTTGAACACTTTTTGCATGATAGTTGTCTCTTACTCGGACTACTTGGTTAGGGTGATGAATTCTTTTCCAAGAAACTGTGTTTTCAGGGCACCGTACCAATTTTGAAAAATCTTTTGTGATAAACTTGCTTGAAGAATATATTTTGGAACATGGTTATTGAGCTAAGAACACACAAGCATGTGAGTTTTGAGCCCAACTGTGTGGTTACATCTTATAAGCACTTATTTTCATTCTTGTGTGCATCGTTCTTCGTCTATGATTGTAATCCTTCCTTTGTTCGATTCTATATATCCACTATTTTATGTATGAATGCATTTACATGATTGAGGCTTATTTCAATAGTCACTATCCCAAATAGCCTTAACCTTTTTATCTATAATTGCTAACCAATTTTGAGCCCATGAAAACCCCCTTTGATCTTTAATTTAGCACATCAATACCCCATAAGTGAAAAACAATAATGTCCTCGGATTTGGATCTTTGATTAGCTTAGGCGAGTGAGGATGCGTGTCATTCAAGTGGGAGGGAAAATTGGGAACTTGAGTAGATGTAAAAGTGTGTTTTGTATTTTTTTATTGAAAAATTGGGAATTGGGAACATACTCATGTATTGAAGAATTTAACCATATGCATTGGCACCATTGTACATAAGTCATCAAAAGAGAAAAAGCGAAAGAAAAATGAAAGTAAAGTATACATATAGAAAAAGAAATAGAAAAATAAAAGAAAGAAAAATACATAAAAAAAGAAAGCAATAAAAAGGGGACAAAAATGCCTCAAGGCAAAGCCAACAATACCGAATGCATATGGATTGTGAATTAAAAGAAAAAAATGCACGAGTGTGTGAAAAGTGAATAAATGGGTAGTTAGGCCATGTATTAGAATTGTATAGGTTGTTGTATGTGTTAGGTGAGAGCTTAGGCTAATCAAAGATGCAAATTTTAAGCTCACATAGCCATATGTGCAACCTTACCCTTACCCTAGCCCCATTACAACCAAAAATAAGACCCCATGATGAATGTACGCATGCACCGAATAATTGTTGATTGTTAGATGAAAGACAAATCTTGGAAAGCATGATTAGAGAAGGATTGAGTGACAAACCCTATACACTTTAGCGAATAGAACGGATACACTTCCAGTGAGGGTTCGATGCTCAACTCCTTATTCTCGGCTTTCACAAGCTTTCGTCTTGTAAGTTATATGCACTTTATTTTGATGTTTGAATTGGTAGAGTTCGTAAGTATTATCTTACCTTAGCCCTATTCGTTCATGTATGATTCTAGGGGGTTGATTCACCTTTGACCAAGTAGGTAGGAACATATGTATTAGTTGTATTCATATAGGAAAATTGCATCTCATAAAACCCTATTCTCCAATGATCTTTGGTTCATTTTATGTTAAGCATGAGGACATGCTTAGTTTAAGTGTGGGAAGGTTTGATAAACCCCAATTTTGTGGTTTATCTTGTGTAGTATTTGGGGGGTTTTATCGATATTTTCCACACTTATTCATATAAAATGCATGATTTTGTGTTTCCTTCCTAATTTTGCCTCATGGTTAAAAACATGCTTCTTCAACCTTAAAAATGCTATATTTCAATTCTCTTCTATTGCGATTCGATGCCGTGATACGTTTGTTCAGTGATTTCAGAGTTTATAGGGTAGAAATGGCCTAGAAAATGGAAAGGGAAGCATGCATAAGTGGAAAGAGACATGAAAAATGGAGCTTTGGAGAATTGGTTGTGACGCGCACGCGTGGCTGACGCGCACGCATGGATACAAGCAGCTGAAACCAACGCGCAATAGCTGGCATGTTCGCGTGGTGAGGCAAAATCCCACCCACACGTACGCATTCCTGACACGTACGTGTGATCGTAGAACTCAGGCGACGCGCACGCGTGGCTGACGCGCACGCATAACGCTCAACACGTGAAAATGACCCAAGGAACTAATGGGGAAAAATTAGATTTTCACACAAAATCACCGGCAAGTATACCGGGTCGCATCAAGTAGTAAACTCACAATAGTGAAGTCGATCCCACGAAGATTGATTGGATCAAGCAACTTTAGTATGGTGATATATTTAGTTAAGCTAATGTTGATGAATTGAGTGATTTGTGATTGACAGAAAGTAAATAGCAAGAAATTGTAAATTGCACGAAAGATAAATTGCAGGAAATGTAAATGGGATTGGGTGCTGGGAAATTAAAGGAAGCAGTAAATTCAAAGACAATTAAAATGAAGATCAACAGAATGAAAGATTCATTAGGGATTGGAGATATCATAATCCATCATGAATCAAATGGGTCTCAACTTCTTTCTCAATCATATAAGTAGATCTATGATGGATTGAAATTAATTGGATCCCAATTCCTTGGCACTCCAATCACTCTAATCACAATCAATCTTGCCAATTCCTTGATCCAATTATCATGAGAAGAGATTAAGTGCATATCTCTCATTCACAAGCCACACAATCTCTCAAGATCTCAATTCCTCCCGAATGGTGTTGATCAAGAGAGTTGTGAGATATAGAGCTTCAGTTCTAATTTCCATGATTCCCCTTTCGAGGCTCACATGGAAATTCAATAGATCCAAACCCCCTTCCGAAGTGAATGGATCAAATCAACACATAAGTTAACTCTCAGCTATTCAAGTGGATTGAGAAGAAGAAGATGTTCATCAATCCATTAGAATTATAATAGAGCTCCTCCCCCTAATAAAGTGGGGTTACTAGATCATTGCTCTGAGAACAGGTGCAGAGAATTTAAATTGCATGAAAATAGACTCAGTTTAAGGTAAACTCAAAATTGCAGAAGAGCAGAAGTGCAGGAAGTTGAATTTCATAAAACTAAACCAAATTCCATACAATTGAAATGTAAAAGTACAGAAAAGAGCATAAGTGTATTCTAAAATTCTATACTACACTCTCTGGAGTCTTTAATCCTCCAAGAGAGCTCCGGAGTCTCTAATCTTCCAGCCTTCTGAGCCTCATTTTCATAATGAAACTGATGCCTTTATATAGGCTTTCCTAAACTATCAATTGAAATGAAATTCAAAACAAATTACAATTAAATGAAATTCCTATTCTAGATGATCCTTGTGGTCTTCATTCAGTGATCTGAGTGGGCTTGCTTGCTTGTAGTTCAAACAGGCTTGGAATGAAGCTAATTTGAGCAGAAATACACTTCCAGGAGAGCGTAGCGTTTATTTGGAGAACTGAGCATTCGGGCACCCACGCGTATGCGTGCTATACGCTTGCGCGTCCTTGGTGTTTTGGCTTATCGACGCATACGCGTCACCCATACGTGTGCGTCCCTTGCAGCGTTCGCTTTGAGAGCATAGCGTTCGCGAAATGAACGCTCCTTCCACGCGTATGCTTCACCCATGCGTACGCGTGGATTGCAAAATGTCACATCTACGCTCCAGTATCATGTACGCATTTGCGCAAACCATTACTTTTGTCACATCGACGCGTACGCGTAATGCACGTATACGCGTACCTTGCCAATTTTCTAATCCAAATTTCAAAGTATCGCAGGCTCTCATTCAAAGTGAACGTAGCGTTCATTGCTGGTGAACGCTGATCCTCCTTCCACGCGTGCGCGCCATGCGTGCTTACGCGTGGATCTCCAAAAGTGTCATCCTACATGTAAGCTTCTTGTACGCGTGCGCGTCACTTGTGAACGTAGCGTTCATCAAATGAACGTAGCGTTCTCCTGCACTGCTTGTTTCTTGCTTTTTCTTACCTATCATCAACCAAATAGAATGCATCAAAGTCTCACCAAAATCATAAGATTTTGCATCCTTCCATAATAATCAAATAAACCTTACGAAAATCTCGTGTTAATGCATAAAGTTAATAATGTTTGATTGAATCAAGACAAGCATGAAATTCTTATTCAAACACTTACTTATTGCCTAAGAAATGTATGAAAACTAGCTAAAAATGAAGGAAAAAGGCTTGTGAAACTAGCCTAAGATGACTTGTCATCACAACACCAAACTTAAATCTTGCTTGTTCCCAAGCAAGCAAAGAATCATGCAATATAATTTGGCAATCCAAGGTGTGAAGAATAGCAACTTAATGTTCATGGTTGGCTAGTTTTCTATACATGCTACAATCCGAAAAGAAATTCAAATGATTTATGCTTCTTTCTAGCTCATTTTATGAAATCTTTTCTTTATGTTCCTTCCTTGAAATAAGCTTTTAATTCTCTTCTTCCCTTATCATTTTGGGTGCTTTGCACCATGAAGTTAAAAGCCACAACTCTAAATGCTTTGTTTTCAAGTATTACCACTTGATACATAAGCACCACAAGCATTTAATTAGAAGACTTCTTTAAGCTCATTTGTTTCTTTTTCTTTGCTCTCAAATCATTGATGCTCAGAGCCTTTAGCTTTGAGGGTGTGCTTTCGCACTTGAGCCTAGCCTGGACTCTGTTTTGTTTTCAAGCTTTTTGCTTGATACGTAAACACCACAAGTACTTGACAATTGTCATTGGTATTCAGAGCCTTCAGCTTTTTCATTCTTTCCCTTTTCTTTTCTTACCTTATTTGCATTTGCTTTTTCAAGGTTTTGATGATTCCAAAAACTTCATAAAATGTCCTAGATGAAAACTTCAATCAAACAAATTCAAATGCAATTGAGCAATAACAATTAATCATGCTAGTCTTCCAATACTTATATGCCCATGCTAAGTTCTTCTTTAATGACCTTGTTTGTTTATGATCATGATTCCTTAATTACTTTGACTTACAAAATTCAAGATGGTAGTCATAATGTCACAGCAACATGTTACAATTCAAAATTCAGGCTATGCTTTATTCACAAAGAGCAACCACACATGCATTGAAAGGAATAAAAGACAATCATGCAATTTAAAGTGCTGGAAACAAGTAAGAAGAAAAAGGAACGTTACCACCTTGTAGTTCATCTTCATTGTTGTTATCCTTTTCCTCTTATTCTTCCCCTTCCCATACCAAACTTAGAATGCTAGCTTATCCTCAAGCAACAGTTAAAACAGTGGTAATGGAGTCTATGATGGATCATGAGTGTTTTACACAATAAAATGTGAGTAATGCATGTGCTTAAGCAAGAAAAATTAGGGATACAATAAAGGCACAAGAAACAGAGACATTGTGATTGCAAAAACAAGTGGTGCGTGCATGATACATTGCATGAAAGATAAGTGGCACACCAAACTTAATGTGACAATTTCACTTGGACTTGATGTAAGTATCCAATAAAGATTGGGAATCAATTTTGTTGCATAGCAACACCAAACTTAGAATGCAATCACATGTCAATTCATTTGAACTAAAACTAAACAAAGGAGACTATTCTGTGCTAATAACACACTCACCAAGTGAAAAATTTGCAACAAGTAAGGATTTCTTGGTGAGGTATTAACAAAAACAGTTAAGGAGCAAAATAAAAGAAAGTATTAAAAACAAAAGAATGACTAAAACCAAGAGAAAGAAAAAATGCCACAGCGAAAGAAAAATAACACTGCAGAGGCATTATGATTATACAAACAAGTGATGTTGCTGGCCTCATTGCATAAAAAAAGTAAATGGCACACCAAACTAAGAAACTTAGTGTGACACTTTCTCTTGAAATTTATGCAAGTGTCCAGAAAGATTAAAACAGATTGTTGCAGGGCAACACCAAATTTAGAATATAATCATATACCTAATTATTGGAAATAGACAAAGTAAAGAAAGGAAATGTTACCTACGGTTGGGTTGCCTCCCAACAAGTGCTCTTTAAGTGTCATTAGCTTGACATGTTGTTCTCAACTTTCTTCCTCTTCTTCTAGTTTGTTAAGAGGAATGACCTCAAGGGAAAAGAAGAGTCAGTCAATATCCCCTGTCTTGGCCTCTTCCCAGCAAGCTTTCTTTGTTTGCTTGATTTACTTTGCTTGTTAGGGCAGGGGTTGGATTGTTTGTAGTTGACCTTTTCTTTTTCATGGATATGATCACTTGTATCTTGGTCACAATCCTCTTCTCGGTGTTGTTGTGGTTTGCCTTCACGTCTTGGATATCAAGACTTGGTAGTTGTGTGATTGTTGGAGTGTTCCCTTCATCAAGAGCTTCTTGCATTGGTGGTTCAATGAGCCCTTCTTCTATGCAACTTTCTGCCTTACTTGAGTATGGACTTCCTTGATTGTCTTCCTCACTTTCTTGTTCTTTCACTTCCTCCGTTGCTCTCAACATCTGGGTTTAACATCACTTTTATGGAGGAGGTTTGTTGTTCTTCCCAAGATTTCTTCATCTCCTCTTCATATCTTTCAATCACAGATTCAAGTGTTGAGAGTCTTTGGTTCAGTAAGGTTTGTAGTGGTTGTGAGTTTTCATGTTCCCTTGTCATCTCAAGTGGCCTCTGTGGATATGAAATCCTTGGCTCATATACCTCCACCACCTCATTCTTCATTGAAATCTCACTTGATACAAGAGTTTTTCTTCCACTTCCTCACTCACAAATTGGTCTTCATCCTCAATGCTTGGTAATCCTAAGTTTCTCCTTATTTTTTCTAAGTGCCTATCCATCTTCTTGAAGAAAGTTTCTTGTTCTTGTTCTTTCCAGGATTATTTTTGTCTTTCTAAGAATTGTTCTTGTCTTTCCAAAAATTCCCTGGACCATTGAAGGTAATCCTCAACTGCTGGCTCAAGAGATGAAGGTTGAGAGTAGTTTTGTGGACATGGATGTGTTGTGGTGAAGTTGTTTCGAGGGGTATGGAATGAATTTTGTGAATACTGAAATGAGTTTTTTGTGTGGTGAAATAATTCTGTGGTTGGAGAAATGAGTTGTATTGATTTTGAAGGAAACTTTGTGTTGAGGCATAGTCAAATGATGAAGAATTTTTAAATGAAGGTTTGCTCAAGTGATGATGGTTCTTAATAAGTGGAGTATGAACCGTCAAATGCTCTCTGGTTTTGCTCCTCCCATTCACAATGTGAGCCACTATTGAATTCATCACAATGTGGATCATTTTGTGGTATTGGGAGCAATCTTGCATGATTGTATTCTCAGAATGATCAAATGATGATGTCTCTTGATTAGCAAAATATGGATCATTAAAATCTCTTTGGTTTTGACCCTCCCAGTCACAGCCTGAATAGTTGTCATAGCAATATGAGTCATTTTGTGGCTCTGGGAGGTGTTCATATTCTATCATTCCTTGTTGATACTCCCATCCACCATTAGGATAATGACATAAATCATTTTGTGGTGTTGGGTAGTATCTCATGGAATTGTCTTGACTATTTTGTGGCCCTAGAGCATATCCCCATTGGTTGGATTGCTCATAATCTGTCATTTCTTGGTGATATTCCCAGCCATCATTAGAATAGTCATTTGGTGATGGTGGGCAATATCCCATGAAATTTGTTTGATCAAAAGATGAAGTAAACTCATTTGAATTTTGTAAAACACAGTCACCAATGAAAGTTGAAATTCATGTCACAGAAGAGAATTTCTTAGTGAGGCAATAACACAAACACCTTAGTGTCAAGAGAAAACAGAAAATTAAAAGAACTTAAAAGAACAAAAACAAAGAAAAATGTTTAATCTAAACTTATCACCACTTAATCATTGTCGATCTAAATCAATTCCCAGTAACGGCGCCAAAAACTTGATGGGGAAAAAATTAGATTTCCACACAAAATCACCGGCAAGTATACCGGGTCGCATCAAGTAGTAAACTCACAAGAGTGAGGTTGATCCCATGAGGATTGATTGGATCAAGAAACTTTAGAATGGTAATAAATTTAGTTAAGCTAATGTTGATAAATTGAGTGATTTGTGATTGACAGAAAGTAAATAGCAAGAAATTATAAATTGAACGAAAGATAAATTGTAGGAAATGTAAATGGGATTGGGTGCTGAAAAATTAAAGGAAGTAGTAAATTCAAAGACAATAAAAATGAAGATCAATAAAATGAAAGATTCATTAGGGAATGGAAATATCATAATCCAATATGAATCAGATAGGTCTCAAATCTTTGAATAAGTGCATATCTCTCATCCACAAGCCACACAATCTCTCAAGATCTCAATTCCTCCTGAATGGTGTTGATCAAGAGAGTTGTGAGAGATAGAGATTCAGTTCTAATTTCCATTATTCTCCTTCTGAGGCTCACATTGAAATTCAATGGATCTAAACCCCTTTCTGAAGTGAATGGATCAAATCAACATAGAAGTTATCTCTCAGCTACTCAAGCGGATTGAGAAGAATAAGATGTTCATCAATCCAATAGAATTATAATAGAGCTCCTCCCCCTAATGAAGTGGGGTTACTGGATCATTGCTCTGAGAACAAGTGCAGAGAATTTAAATTGCATGAAAATAGACTCAGTTCAAGGTAAACTCAAAATTACAGAAGAGCAGAAGTGCAGGAAGTTGAATTGCATAAAAGTAAACTGAATTCCATACAATTGAAATGAAAAAGTGCAGAAAAGAGCAGAAGTGTATCAAACTAAAATTCTACACTACACACTCTGGAGTCTCTAATCCTCCAGCCTTCCGAGCCTCCTTTTCCTAATGAAACTGATGCCTTTATATAGGCTTTCCTAAACTACCAATTGAAATAAAATTCAAAACAAATTACAATTAAATGAAATTCCTATTCTAGTGATTCTTGTGGTCTTCATTCAGTGATTAGAATGGGCTTGCTTGCTTGTAGTTCAAACGGGCTTGGAATGAAGCTAATTTGAGCAGAAATACACTTCCAGGAGAGCGTAGCAATCATTTGGAGAATGGAGCGTTCGGACACCCACGCGTATGCGTGCTATACGCTTGCGCGTCCCTGATGTTTTGGCTCATCGACTCGTACACATCACCCACGCGTACGCGTCCCTTGCAGCGTTCACTTTAAGAGCGTAGTGTTCGTGAAATAAACGCTCCTTCCACGCGTACGTGTCACCCACATGTATACGTAGATTGCGAAATGTCACATCTATGTTCCAGCATCATGTATGCATTTGCGCAAATCATCACTTTTGTCACATCGACGCGTACACGTGATGCACGCGTACGTGTCCCTTGCCAATTTTCTAATCCAAATTTGAAAGTATCGCTGGCGCTCATTCAAAGTGAACGTAGCGTTTATTGCAGGTGAACGCTGATCCTCCTTCCATGCGTGCGCACCATGTGTGCGTACGCGTGGATCTCCAAAGGTGTCATCTTGCGCGTAAGCACCTTGTACTCGTGCGCATCACTTGTGAACGTAGCGTTCATCAAATGAACGTAGCATTCTCCTGTACTGCTTATTTCTTGCTTTTTCTTACCTATCATCAACCAAACAGAATGCATCAAAGTCTCACCAAAATCATAAGATTTTGCATCCTTCCATAATAATCAAATAAATCAAATAAATCTTACAAAAATCTCATGATAATGCATAAAGTTAATAATGTTTGATTGAATCAAGACAAACATGAAATTCTTATTCAAACACTTACTTATTGCCTAAGAAATGTATGAAAACTAACTAAAAATGAAGGAAAAAGGCTTGTGAAAACTTGCCTAAGATGACTTGTCATTAGGAACCAAGGAGGAAAGGGGGGATCATTCATTCACACTTGACACACCATTTTTAGCTAGTTGTTTGTTCTTGTTCTTCTAGAGAGAGAAACTCTTATTCCTCTATAGATCTAGTTTGTTTTTTATCTTCTCTTATTGAAATCCTGAATTGGATCTTGTTAATTTTAATTTTCATTACTCAATTTGAATTCTTTAGTTATAATTTTGTTTAGATGTTGTGTTGAATTTGAATTCTCTTATTAATTTCTCTCTTCTACTCATTTTATGAATTTATGGATCTTGAATTTCTATTAGTGCATTGATGTTTCCTATGATTGATAGTGTTATTCTAGTTGTTTCTATTGATAATTGTTAGTGGGTAATTGTAATTTCCAATTAATTTGCAATTTGAATATGTCTTTTGTTAATGCATACCATATGTTTGATGAAAAGTTTCCTTTAATTATGGAGTAGTTTCCTTTACTCTTGGCCTAGGCTAAGGAAATTAGGTAAACTTGAGTCATTGGGTGTAATTGATTTGGTGATTTGAGAACCTTAGTGGTCAAGTTGATACCCATTGACACTAATCCACTATTAAGCCCATTAGTAGTTGGATTAGGGCTTATGGTTTGAGATTGACCAAGCCATTTGACGTACCTAATGTGTTGAGGTAGACATGATATGTATTTCACGCATAGGGGTAGACTTAATGAGCTTGGTTCCTCATAATTGTCAAGATATAGTTATTAGACAAGGATGGTGACCCCAATTCCCATGCCTAGCCAATAGTTCCTTTTATTATTCATACTTGAAACCCAAAAATCTCAATTTCTTAGTTCTTGTTATAGTTAGTTAGTTTCTTGCACATTAAGATTCTTTACATGTTAAGTCTAGTAGTTTAAATTCTTGATCATGACTCCTAACCCCGAAATTCTAACCAATATTAATGCACATGTTTGCCCATTTCTTGAGAGATGACTGATAAACCCCATTTTTAGGATTTATCTTGCATGGATTTTTGGAGATTTATCAATGATCTTCTACACCTATTCACATAAAAATGTATGATTTTGTGTTCCTTTCCCAATTTTGCTTCAGAGATGGAAACATGCTTCTTTTACACTAATTTAGACACATTTTTAACCCCCTCTATTACCACTCAATGACGTGATCCGTTTGTTAAGTGATTTCAGAACTTACAGGGCAAGGATTGCCTAGAAGGAGGGAAGGAAGCATGCATAAAGGGAAGGAGTATGAAAAAAATGGAGCTTTGGAGTTTGAGCAGCGGCACGAACGTGTACCTTGCATGTATGCACGGATGTGCACTACAAGATTGGCGTGAAGAAGCCAAATGCCTGAGCCGGCACGATTACATGGCTAAGCCAAATCCTCAGGGACGCGCACGCATGCTTGACGCCTGTGCGTGGATTGTGATGCTCTAGGAATGCGTACGCGTACTGATGAGCGGATAATTTATACACTTTTTGGCATTGTTTTTAGTATGTTTTTAGTATGTTTTAGTTAGTTTTATTATATTTTTATTAGTTTTTATTTAAAATTCACTTTTTCCTTTGGGACTTTAGCTTTCATGATTTCTTCTATGAATGGGTCTTGTTCTCTGTAAGGACTAGCTTCACGATTGGATCGAGTAGTCCTGGTCTTGAGGTCGGCTTCGAGCTTCTGGAGTTTTTCTTCAAGCTCTCTACGCCATCTTGTTTCTCTTCGCAGGTCTCGCTCGGCCTCCCGTTTCCGTTCGGCTTCTTGTTTAAGCTGTTTGAGGCGATCTTGTTGTTTGCGGATGGCATCTAGGATTTCCATGTATTGAGGTTGTTTATCCCCCTTAGAGTGGTGTGTCTCCTTTGGTGAGGTTGGTACGGTATCTGTGTTTTTTATTGGTGTAACGTCTTCTAATCTGGAGGTGTGATCGTTTTTAGGAGGCTTGTTTGCCATGACGTTGGGATGACTTCAAGATTCCCCTGCAACGATGCCAATGTTTCAAGGGTTACCTGAAACGTTGAGGTCGATCTTGGACGAGATCTTCTGGCTTGATTGAGTCTGTCATGTCGGACTTGTTGGAGTGCATAGTGAAGCCGTCCTCCGTTCACCAGGTGGTGGTGGTAGCTGCAAGAGACTCCGATGTTTAAGTTAGTACGAGCTTTAGGCAGGTTTTTCATAGAATTGGAGTATGAGTTATACATGGGTGCTCCAGTGTATTTATAATGGTGTTTGACGATCTCCTTTTGAGATAAGTTTGTTATCTCATCTTTATCTTTTGCGGGTGAGATCATAGCTTTTGGCCAATAGCCTTCTAGTAGGCAGTGGTTCTTTTATTTTGGGCCTCCTTCGGCCTCTTGGGGGATTGTCCGAGCTCTTATCAAAGAGGACGGTAGCAGGCCAACTTATCATTGAGGTCAATCCCTTCGTCATTAGCCAACCCGACCCTATAGCTCGGACCAGTGTATGAACAAATCCAAAATCAACACATTCAATCAATTTTACCATAAATTCAGGAATCAACCAATTCAATAATAAACAAAACATATCAATCTCAATAGAAAATCATTCATATCACAAACATTTATCAGGTATTCAAAGCCCAAAGCATTTTCTTATTAAAACAAACACCTACCTCAATTAGCCGAGTTCGTATAAACTTATTGTGACAATTCCCTTTTTTTAATTCATGGCAGCAACGATAGCATTAACCCCACGAAAACAGCTTCAAGAAACCCAGACAAGGACATATATAAAAATTGAATTAGAATAGGCATCGCAAGGATAGTAAAATATGTAAATGGCCTAGAATTGAAAGAGATATCCAACTAGAATCATTAAGAACAGCTCCGTTGTCGGCTCCTAGCTGCGGAAGAATAGAAATCAAACCCAGGCATCCATCCTAGTGACAGTAGCATCACTTCGAGTGATTAAGACAACAGAGACACCAACAATAATTAGAATAGTGGAACAAAATAAAAGCGGAATGGATTTTAAGAAAAGAAGAAAGAGAGTTACCGGTGAATCTGTCCCGGTTTCGATGACGGTCGTGGATAGTGGCGGCATGTTCACCGGTGACGGATCACAATGGTGGCGAGACGTTGCTCCTGCGACGGCGGCTGAGTAGTGACGGAGCTCCTACGAAGCCCCCTGTTCTCTCTCCTATATGCGTTTCCTCTCCTTCAGACCGACGGTAGATTCAACCCCACCAACGATAGTAAGGGCTCGCGCCGAGGGCGATGATGTCGAGGCTCAAGACAACGATGGTAACTTCGCACAGCACAGCGGCGGAACACAAATTTAACATCCCTCACGAGTGCTCTCTCTCTCTCTCTCTATCTCTCTCTCTCTCCAGCTTCAATGGCGATGACGGTGATGAAATAGAATGACAGCCGTCCTTCACCCACATCTCCTGTCTCGCGCTTATTCCCTCTCTTGGACGCATCTCTCTCAATTCTGGCCTCGGATGGTGACGCGACGGACGGCAGTGACGGTGCAACAAACGGTGGCGGCGGTCCCTGATAAACCCCATTTTTAGGGTTTATGTTGTGTTGAATTTAGAAGTTTTTGTCAACTTTTCTCCTATTTATTCACTAAAATAGCATGGTTTTGTAAATTCTCCTTTAATTGTGCTTAAGAGTGAAAACATGATTTTTGGGTCTTAAAATAGCTAAATTTAATTCACCTTGATTCCATTAGATGACTTGATATGTTTGTTAAGTGATTTCAAGTTTAGGAGGCAAAGATTGGAATTGAGGGAATGAAGAAAAAGCATGCAGAAATGGAGAACTCATAAAGAAATGAAGGAATCGCAAAGCTGTCAATCATGACCTCTTCGCACTTAATCAATCATAACTTGAGCTATAGAGGTCTAAATGAGGCAGTTTCTGTTGTGTTGGAAAGCTAACATCCAGGGCTTTAAAATGATATAAGATTTGTCATAGTTTCCTGGCGTTTAGAGATGCATACGCGTGGGAAGCTACACGTAACTCACTAAAGGAAACTTGTGGCCAGCGATTTCTGAAGCATTTTGGGCCCAATCCAACTCATTTCTGATGCTATTTAACCCAAGATTGGAGAGGAATAAACCACTTAGTAATTAATTATTCTTAGAAGTAGTTAGAGTTAGTTTTAGAGAGAGAAGCTCTCACTTCTCTCTAGAATTAGGATTAGGGTTTTAGTTCTCTTCTCTTAGATCTAGATCTCTCTCTTCTCTTTTGCTTTAATTTTCCTTCTTCATCTTTAATTGTTCTCTTGTAGTTGTAGTATTCTACTTCTCTTGTAGTTCTTTGTATTATAAGTTGTAGTTTGTGGATTCCTTTGTAGATATACATTTCTTCTTCAATGCAATTGGTAAGCTCTTTGTTGTTTCATAGTTGTTTTGGCTTTCTATTGTTAATCTCTTTCTTTTGTAGTTAGATCTCTCTTTAATTCTTACAATTCATGTTGTTTACCTTTGTTTCCTTTTATGTGTTTTATGAATGCTTCTTTTAGTTATGAGGTAGATATTGTTCCTCTTGACTTCGTGAAGAACTGAGGATTGATGGTTTAGAAGTTATAGTAAACTTTCGTTGTAAGTATAGTTACTAAACCAAGCAATCAACCTTTCTTACAAACGTTTTGGTTGTCACAAGTAACAAACCCTTTTAAAATTGATAACCAAGTATTCAAATCTCAGGTCGTCTTCTCAAGGAATTGCAAGGAGGTATGTTCTTATTATTGGTTATGGGTTTTGTAAATTAGGGTTTTGAAAGTGGGGAACAAGTAAATTAAAGGACAAATAAAATAAATAATTAACTATAAAATAAACTCTTGGCAAGATATGAAAATTCGGAAGTCCTATCCTAGTTACTCTTATAAGAATGGAAGTTAATCCCACTTAGTTAACCTTTGCGTAAGCAAGGGAAAGTCAAGTGAACTAATTGGTTAGATTTCCCAAGTCCTAGCCAACTCCTAAGGAAAGACTAGAGTTAGTGGAATTCGAGTTAATTAGCCGACATAACAATCAATCATGAATAGTTGATAACTCAAGAGCTTCCAGTTAATCAATCAAAGCCAATAATATAAAAAGCTAAATAAGAATCTTAGATCTGAAATACCTAAAAATCATGAATTAATAAGGATATCAAATGTAACATGGGCAGTTGTAGCCAAATAAAGAAGTTGAGTTGAACATAGAAATCCATAAACTAAATTGAGGAAATAAATAAAAGGAACATTGAACCTGTAATTGAAGAAGATGAAAATATTCCTAAATCCTTTAAGAGGAATCCTAATCCTAAATCCTAAGAGAGAGGAGAGAGCCTCTCTCTCTCTTAAAACTACATCTAAAACTAAAAATTATATGAATTATGAAAGCCTATTGAGTCTCTGCATGTTCCCTGACTTTAATCTGTGTTTCTGGGCCAAAAATTGGGTTGAAATGCGGCCCAGAATCTCTGCCAGCGACTTTTGTAATTCTGCAGATCGTGCACGTCACGCGTCCGCGTCATCCACGCGATCGCGTCACTTAGCGTTTTTCGTATCACGCGTGCGCGTCGTCCACGCATTCGCGTCGTTCGTGCAGCTTCCAATCCGCACGGTTGCGTCAGGCACGCGAACGTGTCACTCTGATTTCTTCCATTTCGCGCGGTCGCGTCAGCCATGCGACCGCGTGAATTCCCGCTGGTCATCTCCTCAATTCCTTGTGTTCCTTCTATTTTTGCACACTTCCTCTTCATTCTCTAAGCCATTCCTGCCCTATGAAGGCTGAAACACTTAACACACAGATCAAGGCATCGAATGGTAATAAGAGAGGATTAAGATTAGCTAAATTAAGACCAAAGAAGCATGTTTTCAATCATAGAACTAAACTAGGAAGGAATTGTAAAATCATGGAATAACTTGTAAGAAGAAGATAGCTCATGAAAGCAGGGAACATAGAGTTAAGCACTGAACCTTCACTCGTAGTGTATATCACTCTAATCTCTCAAGTGTCTAGGGTCAATCACTCTATTCTTCCCTAATCATGCTTTCTAAACGTTGTCCTTCATCTAACCAATCAACAAATATTTAGTATACCCATGCACACATCATGAGGTCTTTTCAAGGTTGTAATGGGGCCAAGGCAAGGGTGAGGATATATGTATGGCTAAGTGAGCTATAAATTGAATATTTGAGTAACCTGAGCCATCACCTAACATACATACATTCTATATAATTTCTAAAATCATGCCTAGCTACCCATAATTCCCACTTTTATATCACATACTCATGTGTCAACTTTTCTTTTGTGTCACAAATGCATTGATCTTTTATTAACTTAACATTGGGGTAATTTTGTCCCTTTATTTATTTATTTATATTATATATTTTTTTCTTTTCTTTTTTTATAGAGACATAAAAACTAAAATAACATATCAATGCATATAGAATTTTTTTAATTTTCTATTTTACATGTAGATACCCAAATTTCCCAATATTCAGAATTAGAAACATGATACACTCCCTTATTAACCCATGTTCCCACAGTTTCCCCACACTTAGTTGATGCACAACCTCTATCTTAAGCTAACCAAAGATTCAATTGGGATATTTAATTTGTTTTTCTGCTTAAGGCTAGTGATGTGGTTATAGAACAGAAGGGGATTAAAAAGCTCAAAGTGGCTAACAAGGGTGACATAAAAGGGTAGGCTTATTTGAGATAAGTAAGCTAAGACAAATAATGGCCTCAATCATATGCAAGCATGTAAATACACTAAATATTGGACATATAGATTGGAACAAAATAAAGATTACAATCATAGAGAAGAAAACACACAAGAATAAAAATTTATGGTTAAATAATGTAACCATACAATTAAGCTCAAAATCTCACAGGTTGTGTGTTCTTTGGTTCAAAAACCAAGTTCCAAATGCAACTCCAAAAAAATTTAACACATAGAAAATTGGAGACTCTTGAGTTATCTAATTCCTTTGATGATTGATTAATTGGAAGTTGCTAATTGACTTGAATGTCACTATAGCTAGTCTTTCATCTAGATTTGGTTAGGACTTGTGATATCAAGTTAATTCATCCACTTGACTTTCCTTCATGGTTTGAGATTAACCAAGTAGGAGCAACGAACAATTCTCATCATAATTGATAAGGATAACTAGGATAGGATTTCTAGTTCTCATACCTTGCCAAGAGCTTTCTTACTTGCTAGTTTATTTCTTTTGCAATTTGCTTTTCTTGTTTCTTATCTCAAAAACCCCAAACATACTTCATAACCAATAGCAAGAACACTTTATTGCAATTCCTAGGGAGAATGACCCGAGGTTTGAATACTTCAGTTATTAATTTTAGGGGTTTATACTTGTAACAAACAATCTTTTGTATGAAAGGATTATTGTTGGTTTAGAAACTATACTTGCAACGAGATTTCATTTGTGAAATTCTTTACCATCAATCTTCCAATCATTAAAATGATGCCGTTGCCAAGGAATTGCAAATGTGCGCTTGTTATTGGTTATTGTACATATATGAATATTGTGAATATGCTTCTTTGTTGATTGTTGCTAGTTTTAGTAGTTTGTTTTCATTATTTCTTACTAGTTTTTGTTTTTATTTTCTCTTGCTATCATGAATTCTCACTGTGGCTATGAGTTTGGTTCTAACTATATTGTAGGAGATGTGAATTTCAATGACAACATGCATCAAGGATGGGATACTCAAAGGTGGGAGGAGCCATATGCATATGATCAATCTTCATGGCAACAACCTCCACCAATGAACTATGAACAAGAGCCATTCTATGATGCATACCAATCCAATGGCTATGGTGAATTTCCTTTTGACTCCCAAGAACCACCACCGTATGCCTATGAGTTATACCCTTAACATAACCCTCAACCATACTCATAAGCCCTTTTTCACCAACCACCTTTATATGACTCCAATCCATACCCACCATACCAACCACCTTTTGAACCATATATGGAACCACCACAACATCAAAACTTCTAAGAACCACCCCCTCCGTACTATCACCAAGATGAACCACCTTCAATGTATGAAAATTTTCAGCCACAAGATGAATTCTACCTTCCATCACAATCTTCTATAGAAGAATACTCATGTCCATTGATCCAAGAGCCATATGATCCTAATCATGTTATCCAAGCGGAACAAGAGTCAAGGGATCATCTAAACAAAGCATTGCATCAACTTCAAGCAACCATGGAGTCGTGTTATGCAACAAGCGGAAAAAGTGGAGAGTGTTGAACTGCCACATACCTATCAAGAAGAACCACCTTCTTATCATGAACCCTTTTCTCCAAAATGATGAACCCTCCTATCCACCCCAAACTCCAACGGATGAACATCTCACTTTGATATGTTAAGGACAAGAAGAAATGCAAAGGAAGGTACTAGGATTCACGGCCGCCTTGGAAGCAGTGATAAACCGATTGGCCTCCCAATGCTTGAACCCTCAAAGCACTCCCATGGCTACATGTGGAGAATCAAATGAAGAGCCTTGCATGAAAGAGAGATTGGGAATTCCAGTGGAAAATGAGGAATATTGCTTTGTGTTGGAACAATTGGAGGAAGCTTTGATTGTTGAAGAAGAGGAAGAAGTGGTTGAAGACTTAAGAGAAGCAGAACCTCCATGGGAACATAGAATTGAAGAAAACCCCTCCAAGAAGATTGAATTTGATGTTAAGGAGGAAAGTGCACAACCATCAAGGCATATTCCATATGAAGAATTGGATGGGATAGAGTAAGAATTGAGTTCTCATAGCAATGAAGATCAAGCATCAAATCCTTGTGGTGAATCCTTTGAACGTGAGTCCCTTTTTACTCTGGCAGTACTCTTCCTCTTCTCCCTTTCTTTTCTCTAATTCGCACCCTCTCCTCTCTTTTCTTTCTTTCTTTTGATTTCTGCTATTGCTATGTATTGTTAGCATTTTGGAAGAGAGGGAAAGGGGTGTGGCGGCTGAAGGGAATGGGAAAGTTAAGGTTAGGGTTTTGGGGAGTATTTAGTAATTTAGGGTTTTATTTTGGGGAGAATTAATAATTTAATTAGGGTATAAAGTAGTATTAAAAACTAATTTTAATCCAATAAAATTATCTTCAAAGAAAGTACTATTTGTTCATCAATGTACAAATTCTATTCAAATAACTACTAATTAAATGAAAATTAGAAATAATCAAATTAATTAATTTTTTTCTTTTATTTATAAAATAAAGTTCAACATCTAAATATTCAAGATATAGTAGATAAAATTCTCATTATTTTACAATTACTAAACTTTAAAATTTAAATATGGGAATTACCCAACGATTATAAAATTAGATAAAAATTTTAATTTAATCATCAAATTTGATTTAATTAGCTTTAATAAAATAATTTCTAAAACTAAAGTCTTAAATGAATAAGTAAATTAAAATTGACTCATAATAAGACTTTTGAAAAGTTCTGGGTCTTACAATATATCCTTGAGGACTTGATCTAACCTTGGATCATCTCTGAATGGAGGCAGCTGAAGTATCTCCCTCACTCTCCTTATTCAAAACTATAGGGTCTTCCCTCAAACCATGGTGCGTCAAGTCTTGAACTCGGGATGTTCATTCTTGTGCTTGTCAGTCATCTACAAATTTGTATAGAACTCTCTGACCTTTAGAACTCCAACTTCAGCTATAGGGTTGGCCAAAATTTTCCAACCCCTACTTCGAATCTGTTCCTGAATTTTAGGATACTCATCAACTTTCAATTCAAACCTCACCTCTAGTATGAGTTTCTTTTTGCTAACAATCTTATAATAGTATTCCTCATGAATCTTAGTGTATAACCGGTGGAGTGATGACAGGTCATCTTAGCCTAGTTTCACTAGTCTTTTTCCTCTGTTTTCAATAGGTTTTATGCACTTTCTTGAGCCATAAGTAAGCCATTTGGGTAGAATTTCATGTGTACTTGGATTCAATCAACCACCCTTTAATTGACACAAAATCATGAGGTTTAAGCTAAAATTAATTGGTTTTTAAATGAATTTTAAGCTTTGTGAATTTTGTGATACTTTGATTGGTTGTTTGATTACTTGTAGGTGAAGAAAAGAAAGAAACAAGGGAAGCGTAGCCTAAGGAAGGAAAAAGCGTGGCCCATGACCATGAAGCCTGGGCCTTATTATCATGCATTAATGATGATGCATGCATGAAACTTACTTACTAATGTCAATGAAACTGAATGCATGCTACCTTGGCGCATTCACGTTACTATTATGCCATATTCATTAAATGAAAGCATTGGCATTAGTAATTAATTAAGCAATGAAAGCATGCATGAAATGATGCATGAAAAGTTAATTAATCAAATGCCAATTGTGATTGAACACGGCATTATTAATTAATAAAGCTTGCATGCATGAATCATTTAATTAATGCCAAGGCCAAGTAAAAGAATGAATGAATATATTGGCATTATTAAAGCATGCAATTGGCGCATCAATGCAATGGAGGAATGCAACGTTTGCGCCAACGTTTGACCTCAAACGTTGAGGCAAACGTTGGCGCCAAGAAGGAAGAAAGGGCTCCTGGGCAAAACCAACGTTTGGGCCAACGTTTGACCTCAAACGTTGAGGCAAACGTTGGCTACATTTTGGCAAGAAGGGGCATGGAAGAACAACCCTGGTTGATGAGCTAATTGAGCCACGTTTGCGCCAATGTTTGACCTCAAACGTTGGGCCAAACGTTGGCCAGAAAGGAAGCTTGGGGAGATCCACGTTTGAGCTCACGTTTGACCTCAAACGTTGAGCCAAACATGGATGACAGCATTTTGGGCCTCTGCATAATGGTTCACACGGCAACGTTTGAGTCAACGTTTGACCTCAAACGTTGGCTCAAACGTGAGACTTGCATGGCCGGTTCACAAGTGGATTTCTTCCCAGCACCTAGAGCAATCAACAGAGGCCACTAGCAACCCAATTCCATCAAGGCCAAGGCCCAATTCAAGGCTTGAAGATCATTAGAAGAAAGTATATAAATATCTTAGAATTAAAAGTTTTATGGAGCTTTTTGATTTGTGATTTTTGCGAAGGAACTTTGGAGAGAGAGAGTACTTGATAGTTGAGAGAGTTTCTGGGAGGAGAATTGAATTCTCTTCCTCTGGGATTTCTTGTTTTCTTTTCTACAAAGCTTTAATTGAGTCTTGAGTGTGAAGAATTGAGGATTTTCTGTCTCAATCTCCATTTAAGATCTCTTTGATTTCTCTGCTGCATAATTGAGTTGAATCCCAATTCCTTTACTGCTTCCTCTTTAATTTCTTGTTAATTGCTTTGTGAGTTTGGATCTGGGAAGGCAATTGAGATCTAGACTTTGATATCTAGTTTCTGGAGTCCTGAGATCCCATTTCCCCTTTTGGTTCTTCTGTGAACCTTTGCTACAATTTAATTTCCCTTTCTGTTTGAGATCTAACCGAATTCAAATCATCTCTTGCTTTGATAATTGCTGCAATTTAATTTCCCTTGCTTAAATTCTGAATTCCCAGTCCTCAACCCCCTTTTTCCATTCAAGCAATTTATATTTCTTGCACTTTAAGTTACTGCAATTTACATGGAGCTCATGTAGGATTGTGGAGAAAGCCTTTTCTTTCTTTTTTCTTAAAGAGGATTCTCCAACTTTTAGTGCCATAGAGAGTGTGAGGAGAGTGAAAAGCAGAGCGTACCTACACCAAACTTAAAATTTTTTCTCGTCCTTGAGCAAATAAAAGAGAAAATAGGAAGAAATAGGGAGAGATGAAAGAGAGAATGGTGAGTAGAATGAAAGGGTGAGGAGAGGTGAGAATTGAAGTGGTATTATAAGGGTGGGAGGCCTCAAATTCGGCCATGGGTGTGGATAAAAAGTAAGGAGTGAATTTTGATTGATGGAGATATGATATGAAAAGATATGAGTAGGTTATAGGGAGATATAGAACAAAAATGATTGGGGCAAAGAGGATTTGATGGATGGGGATGAAGAGTGAAAGATGGGGGAATAAAAAAGATATGAAAAGATATGAGTGGGAGTTGGTGAAATATGGTATGAATTTTGAGCCCCTTTGGTGGCATTAAACGCCCTCCCTGGCGTTTAGCGCCCAAGTGGGAATGGTCTGCCTCCCCTGGCAGTGTGAAATGCCATTGTTGGCATTAAACACCAGATGCTATATTTTTTTTGAATTGGCGTCATTAAACGCCCATTTTGGGAATGAAACGCCCAAACTACTGCACCCTCCTGGCATTAAACACCCTCCTGGCGTTAAACATCCTCTTGGCGTTAAACATCCTCCTGGCGTTTAATGCCATCTCACCTACTCCCTCTTTAGCTCTGAATGCCCTCCCTGGTGTTTAGCGCCCAGGCGTCTTTTTCTCCAGGGTGCTCTATTTCTTCTTCTGAGCTATTCTGTCCCTGTTCTAAGCTCTGTACATGATCGCAAACTAGATTAAACCTAGGGAAACTATGAGGATTAGTGAAAATCAAACTAAAATAAAATTAAAATCAAAGCAAAAATAACTTAAAATGATACAAAAAGTTGGGTTGCCTCCCAATAAGTGCTTCTTTACTGTCATTAGCTTCACATTCACATCTGCTATGTCAATAGATGGGTGGATCTTTGACGATCAATCTCATTTCCAAGATAATATTTTACCTGCTGGCCATTAACTATGAATTTGCTGTCTGAATTCTAATGAGTCCAAATTTTATGATATATTTTGGTTTGATTTGAGTGGATTTCATCACATAAACCCACATTTATTCATCTGAATAGCATAGTTTTGTAATTCTCCCTAGATTTATGCTTAATTGTGAAAACATGTTTTTTAAGCCTTAAAATAGCTAAAATTAATTCACTTTAATCCTATTTAGTGCCTTTATGTATTTGTTGAGTAATTTCAGGTTTCCAAGACAAGTATGGGATGGAAGAAGTGAAGAGAAAAGCATGCAAAAAGGAGAAATCGTGAAGAAAATGAAGTTTGAAAGCGGCTGCAAAGGTGCGTACGCACAGTGATGCGCATACGCACGACGGTGAGTTCGTGCAAGGATGCGTACACACCAAGTGTCGTGCGTACGCACGATGGAAATTCTGCGCAACTGTGCGTACGCACCGTAGGTCGTGCGTACGCACACGTGCATATGCGTGAGGTCATTAATGCAAATCACTGGGGACAAATTTTGGGCCTCCAAAACCCAGTCCAAATCATTTTCTGAAGCTATTTAAGGCCAAAGTGAAGAAGGGGGGCAATACGGTTTAGGTTTTTATCATGTTGTAGGTCATTTTCTAGAGAGAGAAGCTCCCCCTCTCTCTAGAATTAGGGTTTTTAGCTTAGTTTCCTTTTAATTTCAGCACTTTAATTCTTGTCTTAGCGTAGTTTCATTTATGTTTCTATGCTTTATTGTCTTTATCTTCTTTATCTCTTTTGTTATTTTCTCTTTTATGTCAATTTTCATGTTATGAATACTTTTGTTATTTTAATTCCAATTAATGCAATTTTATGTTTCCATGTAATTTATTGCTTTCTCTAGTTGTTATTGTTATTTTCTTGCTTTGGTAGTGTTAGAATTTATTTTTTTGCAATTTAATATTATTTTATTTTCATGCACACCAAGTGTTTGATAAAATGCTTGGCTTAGTTTTCACTTAGTTTTTCTCCTCTCTTGGCTTGAAATTGTTAGTTTTGGTGATCCTTGAGTCATTGATGTCCATTATTTTTTGGTACATTAGAGTAGTTAGTTGATTTGGTCTCCCTTGACTCTATTTGATCCCTTAGTGTTGACATAGGACTTAGGGATTGGAATCAACTATGCCAACTTGACTTATCTTCGATGTAAGGTTGACTAAGTAGGATTAACTCTTCATAATCATCATATGTTTGTGGTCAATGGCTATGATAGGTAACCACAGTCCTCAATTACTTGCCAAGAGGTTTTCTTACATTTGAAGTTTACTTGCTTTGACTTTACTTGCTTTGACTTTTATTGCTTTGATGTTTACTTTCTTGTATGTTTAGTTTTCACACTCTTGGTTGAAAAATTGGGTGTTTGGGTGGAATTGAGTCGTGGATGTCCATTCTGCATTATGTGAGAATAGTTAATTGGTTTGGTTTCCATTGACGCTAGTCTTTCACTAAGTAATTAGTGAGTTGACTAGGACTTATGGATTGAGATCAATTACGCTCTTTTGACTAATTCTCAAGGAGAATTGACTAGTTTACATTGATTCCACACAATTGCCATGTTTGTGGTCTATAACTAGGATAGGAATCCTAAATTCCCCAATTATCACCAAGAGTCATTTTTAGCATTTAATTTCCATTTTCATTGCTTTTAATTGCTTTCTTTTAATTCCTTGCATGCTTATTTAATTTCTTGCTATTTACATTTTTTGCCTCTCTTGCATTCCCAATCCCCATTTCCCTCATAGCCAATGATTGAAACTTAATTGCAACTCCTAGGGAAGATGACCCAAGGTTTAAGTACTCTCGGTTAATTAGAAATTGTAAACATTTGATTAAGAAAATTCATTGTTGGTTTGGACTATGCTACCAACAAATTGATGCTTGTTTTGATTGGTTCCGAACCGTACAAAAATTCTATTGTCAAATTCCTATCCTGAAGTTCCACATGACCATAGGGTAACACTTCAATGACCACTGATAAGTGGATATCTTATACGCTTTTTCATAGCATTTTCATAGTGTTTTTAGTTAGATTTTATTAATTTTATTATGTTTTAGTGTGTTTTAGTGCAAAATTCACCTTTTGGATGATACTTTGAGATTTTGTGTTTTTCCCATGATTTTAGGTGATTTTTGGGCAATTTTGGCAATGTCTTGATCAAGGACGAAGAAAGGATAGCAAATGTTGTCAAATCTTGACCTCTATGCACTCTAACGAGCATATCTTAAGTTACAGAAATCCAATCGACATATTCTCAATGGCGTTGGAAAGCTAACTTCTAGAGCTTCCTAGTAATATATGATAGTTCATACTTATTTTCCAGATCACTGCCAATAAATAGCATTGAACACCCACATTTGGAGTTCAACGCCCCAAAAGAACCAAGCCCAGCGTTGAACGCCCAAAGCTGGTGTTCAAAGCCACCAACAGAGCAAGGTAGCAATGCATTCACCCCCTACCTGGTGTTCAACACTCATTCTCCAAGTTGAACGCCAAGCTTGGACGAAGTACTCATCCAAAGTGTGCCCAAAGTGGATTTCAGCACTCTTTAGCTTAGTTTCGTTTATCCTTGTACTTTTTTAATTTTAAATTAACATCTTTTAGGGTTAGCATCTCTTATTTAAAGAGGAGATCACTTAGGTTTACATATCACTTTTTTACTATCCAATACATCTAAGTTTTTTTTGTAAATTATGAGCAACTAAACCTCCTAGGTTAATGTTAGGAGCTCTGCTTATTCCTATGGATTAATATGATCACTTCTCTATTTTAATATTTGTTTGATTTCTTTCTATGACGTATTATCGTTCTTCATCTAATGAATCTGGGGTGGAATGGAAGTATGACCCTTATTCTACATAAGTTCCTTACGAGTTCTGACCCAGATAGTATTGAGCTAAAGCTTGAGAATGCATCTCCTAAACCAATACTTCAGCTGGGCTAATTAGGATATTTAGTTATGGGCGATGAGGTTTATGTGGCACTAAGGCTAGAATATTGAGCTTCATTATTCGATCCGGGAGATCTGACCTTGTCTGTGGTGTTTTGAGTAGGATAAAAAAAGAGAGTGAATTGCGTGAGCTTCAGCCTCGTTAATATTGAATGACCACTGACAACGGCATTTGATATGAATTAGGGGAGATTAACTTGATGAGAGGACATGAGTTAATCACTTACAGCTTTGCCATAGAATGAATCATTCATTGTTAAAGTAGTCTGTAAGAAGTATTAATCTGGAAAGATAAATCATCTCCAAAACCTTAACTGATTTCTCATTACTGTTTCTATATCAGTTGTTTATTACTTTTTTTATTATTCTGTTTATACACCTACAACGACAACCATTATCTTTCTATTCCCCTAACTAAGATTTGCAGGATAACCATTGCTTGCTAAGTCCGACAATCCTCGTGGGATCGACCCTCACTCACCTGAGGTATTACTTGGACGACCCAGTACACTTGCTGATGAAGTTGTGCGAGTTCATTTTCACGCAGCAAGTTTTTGGCGTCGTTGCCAGGGATTGTTCCAGATTGACAAACTACTGGATGTCTTGTTTCTTAGATCAGCTATTTTTTTAGCTGGTTTTTCTTTTTTGTTGTGTTTCTTATTAAAATTTATTGAATCTTCTTGGTTTCTTTTCTTAAAATTTTTCAAAAATTTGTTTTAGTCATCTTCTCTTTTACGAATTTTGTTTTAGGTTTTAAGTTTGATGTCTTTTTAGTGTTTCTGGTTAATTCTCCTTTTTCCTCTTGATTTTCGAAAATTAATATTGCTTGCTTTCTTTGTGTTTGAATTTTGTTAGTTATTTTCTCTTATTTGATTTTGAAATTTTTAAGTTTGGTATCTTTTAGTGTTTTTCTTCTAAAAAACTTTTAAAATTAATATTGTGTATTTTTCCTTTCTAGTTTTTTTTTTCGAGCACTACTTGTTATTTTATTTGGATCTAATTTCAAATTTTAAGTTTGGCATCTCAATTTTCTAGTGTTTTTGTTCATCTGTGGATGCCTTACTGGGAAGCTCTCTAGAGTGTGACATAGAGATCCCCATTTTTCTTGGTTTCTTATTTTCTCAGACACACTAGAAGCACTATGGATCTAGAGGGAGAGGCGAACCCCAGGAGAACCTGGGGGTTATATACAGCTCCGACCCCTGACTTCTATGGAAGAAGCATTAGTGTGCATCCCATAGGAACACATAATTTCGAGCTCAACCCAGAATTGATCACTCCTATGCAGAAAAATTGTCAGTTCCATGGACACTCTCAAGAGGTCCCCACTAAATTCATCTCTAACTTCTTCCAAATCTGTGACACTGTAAAGACCAACGGAGTGGATCTTGACGTCTATAGGATATTGCTCTTCCCGTTTGCTGTGAGAGATCAAGCCAAAGACTGGCTGAAGAACAACCTAAAGAGAGCTTACAGACCTGGAGTAAGGTAGCCGACAAGTTCCTGAATAGATATTTTCCCCCAAGAAAATTAACTAAACTAAGTGTTCATACCCTGGGTCGAGTAGTCCAATCCGGGATGTTCTACTGATAAGATGACCGACCTCTTCAGGTTAGGACAATCCGACCTCTCCTCAAAGAGCTCAGCCAAATCACTAGGAAAACCCAAAAAGGGCCCAAATGGAGGAACACGACCCAAATCCAAAGGCAGCCCAAGCCTATAGAGATAAGGGCGGTTCCCTTGAAGATAAGATGACCTCACTCAAAGATAAGATAAGATAAGATAAAGATAACTAACTTATCTTATTTAAGAAGGTCGCTCTACACCATTATAAATACACTGGAGCACCCAGGTATAACTCATACTCTGATTCTACTAAAAACCTGCTTAATACCCTTGCTAACTTAAGCATCGGAGTCCCTTGCAGGTACCACCACCCTCCGGTGATGAAGGATCAGCAGCATTGCCAGTCCAACAAGTCGAACACGACAGCTCCGGCCGCCACGCTCAAGCCGGACACGTCATCTCTGATTAGTACAGAAGATCTCATCTGAGATCGACCTACAGGTTCAGGTAACCCTCGAAACATTGGCGCTGTAGCCGGGGAACCTGGAAGTCATCCCATCATCATGGCGGACAACCTTAACAACGATCATGACTCGGATCTAGAAGACAGAACGCCGCATAAAAATGCGGACACTACACCAAAAGATATCCCGCAACCCAACAGAGACAAGAATTCACCAAACCCGGGAGCCCTTGAGACGCTTCAAGATCGTTTAAAACAACATGAGGAAGAAGCCCAACATCAGCGAGAAGCTGGGAAGGACCTACAAAGGGAGATAAGGCGACGCCGGGAATTGGAGGACAAACTTCTAAAACTCGAAGCCGATCTCAAAGCCAAAGCGACTCGATCCACTCACGAGGACAACTCTCGCAAGGACCAAGATCCATTCACCAAGGAGATCATGAAGACCAAAATCCCAAAAGACTTTAAACTTCCGGATATGACTTTATACGATGGCACGGCAGATCCCAGCCATCACCTCAGTAATTTCAGAAGTTGAATATACCTCACTGACGCCTCAGATGCAGTCTGCTGCAAAGCCTTCCCGACTACCTTAACAAAAATGGCGATTAAGTGGTTCGACAATCTACCCCCCAGGTCCATCTCAAGCTTCGACGACCTAGCCAAAATGTTTCTAGCCAGATTCTCTATCCAGAAAGACAAAACCAAGCACGCCCCAAGTCTATTAGGAATCAAACAAGGAGATCGGGAAAGTCTTCGCATCTACATGAAAAGATTCAACAAGGCATGTCTAGACATACAAAGTCTGCCCACAAAAGCGGCCATCATGGGCCTCATCAATGGCTTACGAGAAGGGCCTTTTAGCTAATCCATATCAAAAAAGCATCCCGCATCTCTAAATGAGGTACAAGAACGAGCAGAGAAGTATATCAACATGGAGGAAAACTCTCGACTAGGAGAGACTTCAAAATCTGAATTCTCCTACTCCTCCCGAGATAAGGACAAAGAATCCAGGAAAAAAGAAGATCGACATAGGGAAAAGATCAAAAAATACCACAATTATACCCCTCTTCGGGTATCCCTTGTGGATGTCTACAGAGAAGTATGCCATACGAAAAAGATACCTCCAACTCGACCACTCAAAAGCAAAAAATGAGGAGGAAACTGAGCAGAATATTGTGAATATCATCGAATCTATGGACATTCCACCAATGAATGTTTCGACCTAGAAAATATCATAGAAAAACTGGTAAGAAAAGGAAAATTAGATCGGTATTTGGCGAGCCGAGCAAACGATCCCAGAAAAAGAAGAAGTGATGAAGATGTCGGACGGGCAGAACAACCACCTCGTACGACCGAGAGACACGTCCACATGATACACGGAGGATTTGCGGGAGGAGGGATCTCCAAATCATCTCGCAAAAGATATCTTAAAGAGGTATATCACGTTGAGGGAAGAGAGGAAACACCCGACATCCCCACAATTACTTTTACCAAAGAGAACACATCTGGCATCATCTTAGGACACGACGATCCTATGGTCATCACAATCGTATTGGCAAACACAAATCTACACCGCACACTGATAGACCAAGGAAGCTCCGCCGACATCTTGTTCAAAACTGCCTTTGACAAACTCAGCCTGGAAGAAAAAGAACTCAGAGCATATCCGAACAGCCTGTTCGGACTGGGAGACACCCCAGTTCAACCACTTGGATACATTTCACTATACACGACCTTTGGAAAAGGAAACCAGTCAAGAACACTCAAGATAGACTGCATCGTGGTCGACATAAGTTTAGCCTACAATGCTTTAATAGGTCGAACAACATTGAATCAGCTCAGCACAGTAGTTTTGACTCCACATCTATGCATGAAGTTCCCAACTGCAGAAGGAATAGCTATTATAAAAGCAGAATAGAAAACGGTGCACCACTGCTACAACGAAAGTTTAAACCTCAGAGGCAGAGGAGAAGAATTTCACACAATCGAACTCGATGGAGCTCAGAGGTGGGAAGAACTCCGCCCACAACCCGAAGGTGAAGTAGAAAAAGTCCAGATCGGAGATATCCCAGACAAAACAACCAATATCGGAACAATCCTAAAAGGAGACATAAAAGAATCACTCGCACATTTCTTACGAGATAACGTCGACCTCTTTGCGTGGAAGGCTGCAGACATGCCAGGCATAGACCCCAAGTTAATATGCCACAAGCTAGCAGTCTACCCAGGATCTCGGCTAGTACAACAGAAATGTAGAAAGCTTGAACCAGAACGATCCCAAGCTGTGGAAGAGCATGTACAAGCTCTACTAGAGGCAGGATTCATAAGAGAAGTCAAGTACCCACTATGGCTAGCTAACGTTGTCTTGGTGAAAAAATCAAATGGGAAGTGGCGGATGTGCACCGACTACACTGATCTCAACAAAGCCTGCCCAAAAGATCCTTATCCACTCCCAAGTATCGACGCTCTGGTGGATGCCTCCTCCGGATATAAATACCTCTCATTTATGGATGCATATTCGAGATACAATCAAATCCTGATGTATCCACCCGACCAAGAAAAAACCTCATTCTTAACCCCAAAAGCAAACTACTGCTACATCGTCATGCCTTTTAGACTTAATGAATAAGATACTTACGGATCACATCAGAAAAACCATGGAAGTATATGTGGACGACATGTTAATAAAGACACAAAGTGAAAAGACATTACTGTCCAACCTCACCCAAGTATTCGACACTATAAGAAGGCATGGCATGCGACTTAATCCTGCAAAATGCACTTTCGCAGTAGAAGCTGGCAAATTCTTGGGTTTTATGCTCAAACAAAGAGGAATTGAGGCAAATCCGGATAAATGCCGGGCCATACTCGACATGAAAAGCCCGACTTGTGTCAAAGAAGTACAACAACTCAATGGAAGGTTGGCAGCCTTGTCCAGATTTCTAGTTGGATCAGCAATAAGATATCTCCCATTCTATACCACTCTAAAGGAAGGTGTTCCGAGGGTTACCTGAAACTGTAGGTCGATCTTACCTCGCAGTAGGAAGTTGGGCAGTAGCCTCAGCACTAGCCCGAGAAGACGACAGTGGGCAACAACCTGTATACTTCATCAGCAAAGCATTACAAGGATCCGAGCTAAACTACCAAAAAATAGAAAAATTTGTCTATGCTCTCATACTAACATCTCGATGACTTCGTCCATATTTTCAAGCTCACATCATTAGGATTCGGACCAACTAACCCATAAAAGGGATTTTGCAGAAAACGGACTTAGCAGGCAAAATTTTGCAATTGGCAGTCGAGTTGTCCAAATTCGACCTTCATTATGAAGCTCGGACAGCCATCAAATTGCAATATCTGGCCGACTTCATTGCAGAATTTACAGACACTCCAGAAATCCCTACGGAATGGAATCTCTATGTAGATGGTTCCTCAAATAAAATTGGAAGCGGCGCAGGTGTGATAATTGAAAGCGACCAGGGAACCCAAATCGAACTTTCTCTCAAATTCGGATTCCCTGCCTCAAGCAACCAAGCTGAATATGAGGCGCTACTAACTGGTTTGAAGCTGGCTAAGGAGGTTGGAGCTCAAAAGCTTATCACCTTCAGTGGCTCACAAGTAGTCACTTCACAAAAAGCAGGGAGCTACCAAGCCAAAGATCGCACCATGAAAAAGTACCTGGACAAAACCAGGGAACAGCTCGGACAACTCGGACAACTCGGGGAATATGAGGTCCGCCACATACCCCGAGAACAGAATGCCCGAGTTGATGCACTCTCAAAACTAGCCAGCACCAAACCAGGGGGGCAACAATAGAAGCCTCATCCAAGAAATGATGCAGAACCCGTCAATCTCGGAAGAAGAAAAAGTCCTAGCCATAACAGGTTAGGATCAAGGATGGATGACTCCCACAATTAACTACCTCAAAATAGAAACACTCCCCACAGATGAAAAGGAGGCAAAGAGGTTAAAACGGGAAGCACAATACTACACTATCATAAACAATACCCTATACAAAAAAGGGATTTCGGTACCATTGTTAAAATGTGTGCCGACTTCCAACAGAAAGGAAGTTTTAGAAGAAGTGCACAGCGGCATCTGTAGCAATTATCTTGGAGCACAGGCACTTACCAAAAAAGTACTCCGGGCAGGATTTTTTGGCCAACTCTAAAAAGGAAGCCACTGAGTTTGTAAAGACATGTCCACCCTGTCAGAAACATGCCAACTTTCACATCACCCCGCCAAAGGAACTCATTAGCGTAACCTCACCTTGGCCATTCGCAAAATGGGGACTCGACCTCCTCGAACCCTTCCCCCAGGGATCGGGACAAGTCAAATTCCTCATAGTAGGGGTAGACTGTTTCACAAAGTGGATCGAGGCAGAACCCTTAGCTAACGCCACTACTCAAAGAAGTTGAAAGTTCCTATATAGAAATATTGTCACAAGATTTGGGGTTCCATACTCCATCACCACAGACAATGGCACCCAATTCACAGATGCAGGCTTCAGAAATTTGGTGGCCGATCTGAACATAAAACACCAATTCACTTCCGTAGAACATCCCCAGGCCAATGGACAAGTTGAAGCTGCCAACAAAGTCATATTGGCTGGGCTAAAACGGAGATTACAGGAGGCGAAGGGAGCTTGGGCCGACGAGCTCCCACAAGTCCTATGGGCATATCGAACAATGCCGCATTCCACCACAAAGGAATCACCTCTCAAACTAGCCTATGGAACGGAGGCAATGGTCCCAGTGGAGGTCGAAGAAGGGTCGCCCAGAGTGATTTACTATAATGAAGAAGCCAACTCCAACTTCAAAGGGAAAAACTCGACCTACTTTCGAAAATTCGAGAAAGAACTCGAATTAGGGAAGAGGCATTAAAACGTCGAATGGCTTCAAGATACAATCAAAAAGTAGTGCCACGAGGTTTTGCCAAGAACGACCTCATCCTAATCCAAAATGACATCAGAACAACTCGACCTAGAGAAGGAAAGCTGGCAACAAACTGGAAAGGACCTTACCGAGTCATAGAAGTACTTGGAAATGGCTACTACAGACTGTCCGAACTTGAAGGGCGAGAGCTTCCTAGGTCATGGCACGCCTGTAACCTAAGAAGGTACTACAGTTAAAGGTAATAAAGATCTTAGGATAAGGTGCACTCTTTTTCCTGAAAAGGTTTTTTAATGAGGTACCAAGCCAAGATCTACAAATTGCCCGACTTAGAGGGATAAAACTCCCACATGTATATATCTGCATTTTCTTTTGAATAAAGTTTTTTAGATTTTCTACAAATCCTCAAGACGCATTAGTCTGAAACGCTAAAAAATCATTGCCCGATTATAAAGCTACAAGATCGGTAGAAAGTGAAGATCAAATTCACTGTCCGACCATAATAAAGACCAAAGAAGATGAAAACCAAATTCATCAAAAGGTCGACCAAACAAGGATCAAACCTAACTTCGACAAAATCGGCAAAGATGAAAAAGCGACAAAAACAAAATAATGCAAGAAGTTATCGAAAGTGATCCTTAGAAAGGACCTGACGATGTCTTAATAAAATGGGTTGCTAAAATTAAACTTAAAAGACAGACCGATATAAAGAAGTCAGACCAGTCAATAACCAAAGTTATAAAAAGTCAAATCCCTGGAAAGAGGCCTGGCCAGCCCTAAAAAAGAGGATTACTAGAAATAACTTCGAAGAGACTGACGTGAAGAAGTCGGCCTCCCACAAACAAGTTATAAAAAAGTAATCCCTAAAAGAGACCTGACAAAGGTCCAAAAAAAGAGGATTACTAGAAATAACATAGAAGGGACCGACATGATGAAGTCGGCCTCTCACAAACAAGTTATAAAAAGTAATCTCTAAAAGAGACCTGACAAAGGTCCAAAAAAGAGGATTACTAGAAATAACTTAGAAGGGACCGACGTGATGAAGTCGGCCTCCCACAAACAAGTTATAAAAAGTAATCCCTAAAAGAGACCTGACAAAGGTCCAAAAAAGAGTATTACTAGAAATAACTTAGAAGATACCGACGTGATGAAGTCGGCCCCCCGCAAACAAAGTTATAAAAAGTAATCCCTAAGAAAGACCTAACAAAGGTCCAAACAAAATGGAATACTAAAAACGACTTCAGACCGAAGTAAGGAAGTCGACATACAAGTTGGACCCAAACATCCAAAAACTCAGAATCAAGTCACAAGTATGAAAATACAGAGGCAATCACAAGACGTCGGACAACAAGGCTCCGACATCCCAAAAAAAAACCTAAAAGGTACCAGACAGATGCAAACAAAGATGTTATGAAAGGAAACAAAGTTATAATATTAACAAGGCTCAAAGAGGCCACCCAAAGTCGACCTCAAAGAAGCCTAAGAAAATACTTTATTTTTCCCAAAATAAAGTTGCTAACAGCAAAGCAACTAAAGGTGTTCAGAGGACAAAATAACGAAACCAGAAATAAAAAAGATTATAAAAACCCACAGACTGGGCCATACACATCCAAGAAAATTCATAAAAACTACATAGGGTTCAGAAATTCTCCAGTGGTAGCATCTCGGGGCGAAGGAGGTCGAGTCTGAAGGGGCACCGTATCTACTGTTCCATCATCTTGGTTCAGAATTTGAACATCGGGATAAGACTCCGGTTGAGCGACTTCAGCTGAAGTAAAGGAGGGGGAATATTAGAGGTTTTTGCAGAAGAAACAACAGGAGGGCCGACATCATCATCATCATCATCAGGATCATCAGGAACAATCTTACTGGTGCACAAAAATTACACTCACACTATGTAATTCCGCACAACTAACCAACAAGTGCACTGGGTCGTCCAAGTAATACCTTATGTGAGTAAGGGTCGAATCCCACGGAGATTGTTGGCTTGAGGCAAGCTATGGTTATCTTATTATTCTTAGTCAGGATACCAATAGGGTTCTTTAGTTTCAATTGTAAAAAGTGAAAGGGCATAAAATAAGTAATTGTTACGCAATATGTTGGAGTTTTGGAGATACTTTGTCTTCTGAATTCCTGCAACATACTGCTTTCTTACTTTCAAACATGCAAGGCTCCTTCCACGGCAAGCTGTATGTAGGGCGTCACTGTTGCCAATGGTTACTTCCCATCCTCTCAATGAAAATGGTCCAAATGCTCTGTCACAGCACGGCTAATCATCTGTCGGTTCTCGATCATGTCGGAATAGGATCCCTTCTACTGGTCCTATTCAGAACAGGTGATCTGCTACTTGGTTCTCTGTCCCTTTTCTATCTCTTATTTCTATATCAAACTCTTGCAGAAGCAACACCCATCTGATGAGTCTGGGTTTTGAATCCTGCTTTGTGAGTAGATATTTAAGAGCAGCATGGTCAGTGTACACAATCACTTTTGATCCTACTAAATAAGATCTGAACTTGTCAATGGCATAAACCATTGCAAGTAACTCTTTTTCTGTGGTTGTGTAGTTCTTCTGTGCGTCATTTAAAACACGACTGACATAGTAAATGACGTGCAGAAGCTTGTCATGCCTTTGTCCCAACACTGCACCAGTGGCATGGTCACTGGCATCACACATCAGTTCAAATGGTAATGTCCAGTCTGGTGCAGAGATGACTGGTGCTGTGACCAGCATAGCTTTCAGAGTCTCAAACGCCTGCAGACACTCCTTATCAAAGATAAATGGCGTGTCAGCAGCTAGCAGATTACTCAGAGGTTTGGCAATTTTTGAAAAATCTTTTATAAACCTCCTATATAATCATGCATGCCCTAGAAAGCTTCTGATTACCTTAACATTGGCAGATGGTGGTAATTTTTCAATTACCTCTACCTTAGCTTGATCCACCTCTATTTCCTTCTTCGAAATTTTGTGCCCAAGGACAATTCCTTCAGTCAAAATAAAGTTACATTTCTCCCAGTTTAAAACCAGGTTAGTCTCTTGGCATCTCTTTAGAACAAGTGCTAGATGGTCAAGACAGGAGCTGAATGAGTTTCCAAATACTGAAAAGTCATCCATGAAGACTTCCAGAAATTTTTCCACCATATCAGAGAAAATTGAGAGCATGTACCTTTGAAAGGTTGCAGGTGCATTGCACAAACCAAATGGCATCCTTATGTATGCAAATAATCCAGATGGACATGTGAATGCTGTTTTCTCTTGATCCTGGGGATCTACTGCAATTTGATTATAACCTGAATATCCATCCAAGAAGCAGTAGTATTCATGACCTGCTAGTCTTTCTAGCATCTGGTGTATGAATGGTAAAGGAAAATGATCCTTTCTGGTAGCTGTATTGACCCTTCTATAATCAATACACATACGCCACCCTATAATTGTTCTTGTAGGAACCAGTTCATTTTTTTCATTATGAACCACTGTCATGCCACCCTTCTTAGGGACAACTTGGACAGGGCTTACCCAGGGGCTATCAGAAATAGGATAAATAATCCCAGCCTCTAGTAATTTAGTGACCTCCTTCTGCACCACCTCCTTCATGGCTGGATTCAGCCGCCTCTGTGGTTGCACCACTGGCTTGGCGTCACCCTCCAATAGGATCTTGTGCATGCATCTGGCTGGACTAATGCCCTTAAGATCACTGATGGATCACCCAAGAGCTGTTCTGTGTGTCCTTAGCACTTGAATTAGTGCTTCCTCTTCCTGTGGCTCTAAGGTAGAGCTTATGATTACAGGAAAGGTATCACCTTCTCCCAGAAATGCATATTTCAGGGATGGTGGTAATGGTTTGAGCTCGGGTTTGGGAGGTTTTTCCTCTTCCTGAGGGTTTTTCAGAGGTTATATTATTCTCTCTGGTTCTTCCATGTCAGGCTGAGCGTCTTTAAAGATATCCTCTAGCTCTGATTCGAGACTCTTAGTCATATTGACCTCTTTTACCAGAAAGTCAATAATATCAATGCTCATGCAGTCATTTGGGGTGTTTGGGTGCTGCATAGCTTTGACAACATTCAACTTAAACTCATCCTCATTGACTCTCAGGGTCACTTCCCCTTTTTAGACGTTAATGAAGGTTCGTCCAGTTGCTAGGAAAGGTCTTCCTAGAATGAGAGTTGCACTCTTCTGCTCTACTATTTCCAGCACCACATAGTCAGTGGGAAAGGCAAATGGCCTAACCTTGACAATCATGTCTTCAATCACGCCTGATGGGTATTCAATGGAGCCATCAGCAAGTTAGAGACATATCCGGGTTGGTTTGATTTCTTCAGTCAAACCAAGCTTTCTGATAGTAGATGTAGGTATTAGGTTAATACTTGCCCCAAGATCACATAAAGCTTGCTTGGTGCAAGTACCCTCTAATGTGCATGGTATCATAAAGCTTCTGGGATCTTTAAGCTTCTCAGGTAAGCTTTTCAGAATGACTGCAGTGCATTCTTCTGTGAGGTAAACTTTTTTAGTTTCCTTCCAATCCTTCTTATGACTTAGGATCTCTTTCATGAACTTAGTGGATGACTTGCAAGGTTAGCCTTTCCTCATCTCATTTGTCATCTATGCAATCTTGCTGGGATTAACATAGATGGAGACATCCTCATTAAAGAGGACAAGCCTATCACCAAGAAAAGGATGGAGCAAACAAGAGAGCTCATTCATGGACCTCAACAAGAGCATGAGGAAGAACCTTATCAAGAAATTCCTGAGATACCTCAAGGAATGTAATTTCCTCCACACAACTATTGGAAACAACTCAACACCTCCTTGGAAGGCTTAAGTTACAACATGGACCAACTAAGGATGGAGCACCAAGAGCACTCCATCAATCTCTATGAGATTAGAGAAGATCAAAGAGCTTTGAGGGCGGAGCAACAAAGACAAGGAAGAGACATAGAGAAGCTTAGGCGCTCCATTGGTTCTTCAAGAGGAAGACGCCACCCACACTAAGGTGGACTCATTCCTTAATCTCCTTGTCTATTTATTTTCTGTTTTTGGTTTTTTGAGCTTCATTTTTGTCTATGTTTATGTCTTCATTACATGATCATTAGTGTCTAGTGTCTATGTCTTAAAGCTATGAATAATTCCATGAATCCTTCACCTCTCTTAAATGAAAAATATGCTTAATTACAAAAGAACAAGAAGTACTTGGATTTCAAATTTTATCTTGAAATTAGTTTAATTATTTTGATGTGATGGCAATACTTTTTGTTTTCTGAATGAATGCTTGAACAGTGCATATTTTTTATCTTGTTATTTATGAATGTTAAAATTGTTGACTCTTGAAAGAATGATGAACAAAGAGAAATGTTATTGATAATATGAAAAATCATGAAATTGATTCTTGAAGCAAGAAAAAGGAGTGAAAAAAAGTGGCAAAAAAAAGAGAGAAAGAAAAAGAAAAAGCAAGCAGAAAAAGCCAATAGCCCTTTAAACCAAAAGGCAAGGGTAAAAAGGATCCAATGCTTTGAGCATTAATGGATAGGAGGGCCCAAGGAAATAAAATCTAGGCCTAAGTGGCTAAATTAAGTTGTCCCTAACCATGTGCTTGTGTCATGAAGGTCCAAATGAAAAGTTTGAGACTGAGTGGTTAAAGTCGTGATCCAAATCAAAAAGAGTGTGCTTACGAACTCTGGACACCTCTAATTGGGGACTTTAGCAAAGCTAAGTCACAATCTGAAAATGTTCACCCAGTTATGTGTCTGTGGCATTTATATATCCGGTGCTAATACTGGAAAACAAAGTGCTTAGGGCCACGGCCAAGACTCATAAAGTAGTTGTGTTCAAGAATCAACATACTTAACTAGGAGAATCAATAACACTATCTGAAATTCTAAGTTCCTATAGATGCCAATCATTCTGAATTTCAAAGGATAAAGTGAGATGCCAAAATTGTTCAGAAGCAAAAAGCTACTAGCCCCGCTCATCTAATTGGGACTAAATTTCATTGATATTGTGAGATTCATTGTATATTCTCTTCATTTTATCCTATTTGATTTTCAGTTGCTTGGGGACAAGCAACAATTTAAGTTTGGTGTTGTGATGAGCGGATAATTTATACGCTTTTTGGCATTGTTTTTCTATAGTTTTAGTATGATTTAGTTAGTTTTTAGTATATTTTTATTAGTTTTTAAACAAAATTCACATTTCTAGACTTTACTATGAGTTTGTATGTTTTTCTGTGATTTTAGGTATTTTCTGGCTAAAATTGAGGGACCTGAGCAAAAATCTGATTCAGAAGCTGACAAAGGACTGCTGTTGCTGTTGGATTCTGACCTCCCTGCACTTGATATGAACTTTTTAGAGCTACAGAAATCCAAATGCCGCGCTCTTAACTGCGTTGGAAAGTAGACATTCAGGGCTTTTCAGCAATATATAATAGTCTATACTTTTCCCGAATTTAGATGACGCTAACTGGCGTTTAACGCCAGCTTTCTGCCCTATTCTGGCGTCAAACGCCAGAAACAAGTTGCAAAGCAGAGTTAAACTCCAGAAACAAGTTACAAACTGGAGTTTAACTCCAAGGAAGACCTCTGCACGTGAAAGCTTCAATGCTCAGCCCAAGCACACACCAAGTGGGCCCGGAAGTGGATTTCTGCATCATTTACTCATTTCTGTAACCCTAGTAACTAGTTTAGTATAAATAGAACTTTTTACTATTGTACTAGGGGTCTTTTTCCCTATTTTTCGAATTCACATGTCATTTGGGGAGGCTGGCCATTCGGCCATGCCTAGACGTTGTTCTTATGTATTTTCAACAGTGAAGTTTCTACACACCATAGATTAAGGTGTGGAGCACTGCTGTTCCTCGAGTATTAATACAATTACTACTGTTTTCTATTCAATTCATGCTTATTCTCATTCTAAGATATTCATTCGCACTTCAACCTAATGAATGTGATGATCCGTGACACTCATCACCATTCTCACTTATGAATGCGTGCCTTACAAACACTTCCGTTCTACCCGCGAAAGCTAGAGTGTGTATCTCTTGGATTCTTGGTCCACGACGTATGGTTGCCTCTCCTGACAACAGAGCCTTCCATTCCATGAGATCAGAGTCTTTGTGGTATAAGCTAGAATCCATTGGCAGCATTCTTGAGGTCCAGAAAGTCTAAACCTTGTCTATGGTATTCCGAGTAGGATCTAGGATGCGATGACTGTGACGAGCTTCAAACTCGCGACTGTAGGGCGTGGTGACAGACGCAAAAGGATAGTAAATCCTATTCCTATAGAATCAAGAACCAACAGCTGATTAGCCATGCGGGAAACTGTAGAGGACCTTTTTCACTGAGAGGATAGGAAGTAGCCATTGACAACGGTGACGCCCTACATACAGCTTGCCATGGAAAAGAGTATGAAGATTGGATGAATACAGTAGGAAAGCGGAGATTTAGAAGGAACAACACATCTCCATACACTTATTTGAAATTCCTACCAATGAATTACATAAGTATCTCTATCTTTATTTTACATTCTATTTATCTTTTAATTATCAAAACTCTATAACCATTTTCCGCCTGACTGAGATTTACAAGGTGACCATAGCTTGCTTTAAGCCGACAATCTCCGTGGGATCGACCGTTACTCACGTAAGGTTTATTACTTGGACGACCCAGTGCACTTGCTGGTTAGTTATGCGAAGTTGTGAAAAAGAGTGATATTACAATTGTGTGTATCAAGTTGTTGGCACCATTGAGATCACAATTTCATGCACCAACCCACTCAGGAGCATACACAAGGCCAAAAAGCCAGAAAAACATGCATCACAGCAACCATCGAGCATAACAACGCAAAAAGGTTCAAGCTTCCCAACATGCATTCAAGCAAAATCAAAACTTCACCAAGAATCGAATACAAAACGACGAAATAAATAAAGAAGCAGAAAGAAGAACCAACCTGGAAAAAAGAGGAAGCTTCAAAGAAATTGAAGACGGAAAGAAGGAATCCAAAATCGCCTTTTAGAGCAAAAGAAAACACCAACAAGACACCAAACGGCATCGTAGGGAGAAACGCGAAAATGTAAATTTCAGGCAAAACAGAAAGTGAGAAAGAAAAGGGGGAAGTTACAGTGAAGAAACAGAGAAGAGAAACCGTTTTTGTGAAAAGATCAAAATGAACAAAGAAACAGAGCATTAAAAGAATTAATGAGGTTATTAAACCTTCGCGCATTCCCAAAGTAAGGAGATGCGCGTTTACGAAAGAATAAAAATTCAAAAGGAAATGCTCCGCATTCAAAGGACAAACTCTACAAAAAGTTGACAAAATGCTCAAGTTCGGCTTCACCATAGAAGGATCGATGTCCTAAAAACTAAGACTCGACCTCAAAAGAAAGACCGAGCTCGAGCAGGGGCACTGTTCATACCCTGGGTCGAGCAGTCCGATCCGGGATGTTCTACTGATAAGACGACCGGCCTCTTCAGGTCAGGACAATCCGACCTCTCCTCAAAGAGCTCAGCCAAATCACCAGGAAAGCCCAAAAAGGGCCCAAATGGAGGAACACGACCCAAATCCAAAGGCAGCCCAAGCCTATAGAGATAAGGGCGGTTCCCTTGAAGACAAGATGACCTCACTCAAAGATAAGATAAGATAAGATAAAGATAACTAACTTATCTTATCTAAGAAGGTCGCTCTACACCATTATAAATACACTAGAGCACCCAGGTATAACTCATACTCTGATTCTACTAAAAACCTGCTTAATATCCTTGCTAACTTAAGCATCAGAGTCCTTTGCAGGTACCACCACCCTCCGGTGACGAAGGATCAACAACATTGTGGTGCACGAAATTGGAAATCACAATTCTTCGCAACTTTGCACAATTAACCAGCAAGTGCACTGGGTCGTCCAAGTAATACCTTACGTGAGTAAGGGTCGAATCCCACGGAGATTGTTGGCTTAAAGCAAGCTATGGTTATCTTGTAACTCTTAGTCAGGATATAATATCAATAATGATTCTTAGTTTTAATTGTAAAAAGTGAAAGGGCATAAAATAAATAATTGTTACGCAATATTGGAGAATATGTTGGAGTTTTTGGAGATGCTTTTGTCCTCTGAATTCCTGCAACATAATGCTTTCTCACTTTCATACATTCAAGGCTCTTTCCATGGCAAGCTGTATGTAGGGCATCACCGTTGTCAAAGGCTACTTCCCATCCTTTCAGTGAAAATGGTCCAAATGCTCTGTCACAGCACGCTAATCATCTGTCGATTCTCAGTCATGTCGGAATAAGATCCATTGATCCTTTTGCTTCTGTCACTACGCCCAACACTTGCAAGTTTGAAGCTCGTCATAGTCATCCAATCCCAGAATCCTACTCGGAATACCACAGCAAGGTTTAGACTTTCCGGATTCTCAACGATGCTGCCAATGGATTCTAGCTTATACCACGAAGATTCTGATTAAGGAATCTAAGAGATATTCGTTCAATCTTATGTAGAACGGAGGTGGTTGTCAGGCACATGTTCATGGATTGAGGAAGGTGATGAGTGTCACGGATCATCACCTTCTTCATAGTGAAGTGCGAATGAACATCTTAGATAGGAACAAGCGTGTTTGAATGGAAAACATAAATAATTGCATTAATTCATCGAGACGCTGCAGAGCTCCTCACCTCCAAGAATGGGGTTTAGAGACTCATGCCGTCAAAAGGTACAAAATTCAGATCTAAAAATGTCATGAGATATAAAATAAGTCTCTAAAAGTTGTTTATATACTAAACTAGTAACCTAGGTTTACAGAAAATGAGTAAACTAAGATGGATAGTGCATAAATCCACTTCTGGGGCCCACTTGGTGTGTGCTGGGGCTGAGACTTAAGCTTCTCACGTGCCTGGGCTGTTTCTGGAGTTGAACACCAGGTTATAACCTGTTTATGGCACTGAACTCCAACTTGCAACCTGTTTCTGGCGCTGAACGCCAGAATGTAACATGGAACTGGCGTTAAACGCCAGTTTACGTTGTTTATATTTGCGCAAAGTATGGACTATTATATATTTTTGGAAATCCCTGGATGTCTACTTTCTAACTCAATTGAGAGCGCACCAATTGGGCTCTTGTAACTCCAAAAAATCCATTCCGAGTGCGGGGAGGTCAGAATCCAACAACATCAGCAGTTCTTTTTCAGCCTAAATAAGATTTTTGCTCAGCTTCCTCAATTTCAGCCAGAAAATATCTAAAATCATAGAAAAACACACAAACTCGTAGTAAAGTCTAGAAATACGAATTTTTCCTAAAAACTAATAAAAATATACTAAAAACTAACTCAAACACACTAAAATCTACATGAAATTACCCCCAAAAAAGTGTATAAAATATCCGCTCATCACAACACCAAACTTAAACTGTTGCTTGTCCCCAAGGAACTAGATAAATAAAATAGGATAAAAAGAAATTAAGAAGCTATAATATCTCAGAGTTTCAAGTGACGCTCAGATTCTAATTAGATGAGCGGGACTAGTAGGTTTTTGCTTCTGAACAGTTTTGACATCTCACTTTATCCTTTGAAATCTATAATGATTGGCATCCATAGGAACTTAGAATTCAGATAGTATTATTGATTCTCCTAGTTTAGTATATTGATTCTTGAACACAGTTACTTGACGAGTCTTGGCCGTGGCCCTAAGCACTTTGTTTTCCAGTATTACCACCGGATACATAAATGCCACAGACACATAACTGGGTGAACCTTTTCAGATTGTGACTTAGCTTTGCTAAAGTCCCCAATTAGAGGTGTCTAGAGTTCTTAAGCACACTCTTTTGCTTTAGATCACGACTTTAACAACTCAGTCTCAAGCTTTTCACTTGGACCTGCATGCCACAAGCACATGGTTAGGGACAACTTGGTTTAGCCGCTTAGGCCTGGATTTACTTCCTTGGGCCCTCCTATCCATTGATGCTCAAAGCCTTGGATCCTTTTCACCCTTGCCTTTTGGTTTTAAAGGTTATTGGCTTTTTCTTTTTCTTCATCCAATTATTTTTTTTCACTGCTTTTTCTTGCTTCAAGAATCAATTTCATGATTTTTCAGATCATCAATAATATTTCTCTTGTTCATCATTCTTTTAAGAGCCAACAATTTTAACATTCATGAAATTCAATATAAAAAATATGCACTGTTCAAGCATTCATTCAGAAGACAAAAAGTATTGCCACCACATATAAATAATTAGAATTTTTCTTATTAAGAACTCGAAAAAATTAAATTGCCTCTTTATTCTAAAAATTTACTATTTTATTCATGTTTGATGATGATGAGAAAAATAAATTATAACTTAATTGGAAATAAAATTAAAATAAATATACTAATTACTACTACTCATATATAACTTCTAAGGTAAATTCCTATAAGAACAACTATCACAGAGTTAAAGCTAAGATTAGGACTCAACAACCTTTATTTTGAGAACTGGATGTTCCTCTAGTTTGTGGGGTGCTTAGTCCTTCAAGAAATACTTTTTGACGCTTCAGTTCCTTCAAGTCACGCCTTTGCTCTTTTTGTTCCCCAAGCAGTTTGCAAAGCATGCTATTTTGATTATTCTGTTCTTCCTTTATTTGGTCCATAGCTTCCTGCAACTTGGTAACAGATGCTTCAAAATGCTCGCAATATCCAATTTGAGGGATTTCCGGGAGGAATTCCTGTGCTCTCCTCTTGATGGGGTCATCCTACACTTGTTGTCTTTCCATTAATATTTTGTTGATTGGTCGCTCAACTGAGATATACTCAGTTATTCCCATCTTCACTCCAGTATCTTTGCATAGCATAGAGATTAAGCTTGGATAAGCCAACTTGGCATCTTTGGAGTTCTTGTTTGCAATTATGTAAAGTTCACACAAAATCAGCTGATGAACTTCCACTTCTTTTTCCAACATAATGCAATGGATCATTACTGCTCTTTTAATGGTGACTTCAGAACAGTTTCTAGTGGGCAATATAGAGTGCCCAATGAAGTCCAGCCAGCCTCTGGCGACTGGTTTGAGATCTTCTCTCTTGAGTTGATTTGGGACGCCCTTGGTGCTGGTGGTCCACCTGGTTCCAGGGAGGCATATGTCCTCTAGAATCTTGTCCAGACCCTTATTTGTTCTCATCATTCTCCTATTAAAGGAGTCTGGGTCATCTTTCAGCTGAGGTAGCTTAAAGATCTCTCTGATTTTGTCAGGGTGGATGTGAACAATCTTTCCTCTGACCAACGTCTGATAGTCATAGAGGGCAGTTCAAGATATTCTCTGCCTGTCTGTTTGCCACAGATTAGCGTAGAATTCCTGAACCATGTTCCTTCCCACCTTTGTTTTAGGATTAGCTAGGACTTTCCAGTTCCTGTTTCGAATTTGCTCTTGGATCTCCGGATATTCATCTTCTTTCAGATCGAATTTAACTTCCGAGATCACTGACCTTAGACCCATTATTTTGTAGTAATGGTCTGAATGTTCTTTGGTGAAGAACTTCCCTTGATTCCAAAGTAGTTTTGGAATACTCTCTTTCTTGCCTCTTGGAGTGGGTTGTTTTCCTTTAGGAGCCATGATCTTAGTGGGTATGGTTTAGTGATCACGAATAAACACACCAAACTTAGAGGTTTGCTTGTCCCCAAGCAAAAGAAAGGAAAGGAGATGGATAGAAGGAGAGCTAGTATCGAATGGTGGATGAGAGGAGGGAGGTCGAATGTGGATTTAAAGGGAGGGGGTGGATGTTCGAAAATTTTGAAGAAAGATAAGATAGAGGATATGATTTGTAAAAGATAAATATGATAGGGAAAAGATATAATTTTAAATGAAAAAGTTGTGAAAGATATTTGAAAAAGATAAATCTGAATTTTTATTTGAAAAAGATTTGAGATGATTTTGAAAAGATAATTGAGTTTTGAAAAAAAATTTGAAAAGAAGTTGGATGGGATTTGAAAAGGATTTGTAATTATGAATTAAGATACATTTGATATTTTTGAAAAAGGGATTTTAGAAATTAGGATTAAAATTTTTGGAATTGAAGGATGAAAGTTTGTAACATGTTTATGCAAGAAATCATGAATTGAAATATGAAAATCGGAAAAAAAGTGAAGTAAAAACGAATTTACCTCCTCTCCATAATCCTGGTATTAAACGCCCAAACGCTGCATGTTTTGGGCGTTTAACGCCCATTTGTAGCTTCTCCTGGGCGTTCAACGCCCAGCTGTTGCTTCTAGCTGGCGTTGAACGCCAGAAACTCCTTTGTCACTGGGCGTTTTTCTGAACACCCAAGACGCTGTAAATCTGGCGTTAAACGCCCAGAGGATGCTTCTTTCTGGCGTTTAACGCCCAGAAGATGCTTCTTTCTGGTGTTTAATGCCCATTTGGCTATCTCTACTGGCGTTGAACGCCCAGTAGATGCTTCTTTTGGGTGTTCAACGCCTAAAACAGCTCTTACTGGCTTTTCGCACTAGTGAGTTTCCTTTTTGCTGTTTTATCCTCTGAATCCTTCTGTAACTCTGTGAACTCAAGCAATTGCTATTTTAACTTGGAGATAATTGACATAAACCTGTAAAAATTAATTAATTAACAAATAAGCTTTGTAAATGGCAGTGTTGCCTCCCAGCAAGTGCTTCTTTATTGTCTTTGGCTGGACTATTACTGAGCTTTAATCAAGTTTCAATTTTGAGCATTCTTGCTCAAAATTGCTTTCAAGATAATGTTTGACTCTCTGTCCATTAACAATGAACTTCTTGTTAGAATCATTATCCTGAAGCTCTACGTATCCATATGGTGACACACTTGTAATCACATATGGACCTCTCAACTGGGATTTTAATTTTCCGGGGAATAATCTGAGCCTAGAATTAAATAGCAGAACTTTCTGCCCTGGCTCAAAGACTCTGGATGACAGTTTCTTATCATGCCATATTTTTGCTTTCTCTTTGTAAATTTTTTGCATTTTCGAAAGCATTGAGTCTAAATTCCTCTAGCTCATTTAACTGGAGCAATCGTTTTTCTCTAGCTAACTTGGCATCAAGGTTTAGAAATCTGGTTCCCCAATAGGCCTTATGTTCTAGTTCCACTGGCAAGTGACAGGCTTTTCCATACACAAGCTGGTATGGAGAGGTCCCTATAAGAGTCTTAAATGCTGTTCTATATGCCCACAGAGCATCATCCAAGCTTCTTGCCCAATCCCTTCTACGGTTAATCACAGTCCGTTCCAGGATTCTTTTAAGTTCTCTATTAGAGACTTCAGCTTGCCCATTGATCTGTGGATGATATGGAGTGGCTACCCTGTGGCTAACTCTATATCAAACCAAAGCGGAGTAAAGATGCTTATTGCAGAAATGAGTGCCCCCATCACTTATTAGTACTCTAGGGATACCAAATCTGCTGAAGATGTGATTTTGGAGGAATTTCAGCACTGTGTTAGTATCATTAGTGGGTGTTGCAATAGCTTCCACCCATTTGGATACATAATCCACTTCTACCAGAATATAAGTGTTTGAGTATGATGGTGGGAAAGGCCCCATGAAGTCAATACCCTATACATCAAATAACTCAATCTTCAAGATTCCTTGTTGAGGCATGGCATAACTGTGAGGCAAATTGCCAGATCTTTGGCAACTGTCACAATTAAGTACAAACACTCGGGAGTCTTTATAGAGAGTAGGCCAGTAGAAGCCACATTGGAGGACTCTTGTGGCTGTTCGCTCACTTCCAAAATGTCCTCCATACTGTGATCCATAGCAGTGCCAGAGGATCTTCTATGCTTCTTCTTTGGGCACACATCTTCTGATTACTCCGTCTGCACATCTCTTGAAGAGATATGGTTCATCCCAAAGATAGTATTTTGCATCCGTGATCAATTTCTTTGATTGCTGCCTACTGTACCCCTTGGGTATGAATCTCACTGCCTTGTAGTTTGCAAAGTCTACAAACCATGGCACTTCCTGGATGGCAAAGAGTTGCTCATCCAAAAAGTTTTCAGAGATCTTAGTAACAAGGAGGGGCGCCCCTTCTACTGGTTCTATTCGGGATAGGTGATCTGCCACTTGATTCTCTGTCCCTTTTCTGTCTCTTATTTCTATATCAAACTCTTCCAGAAGCAACACCCATCTGATGAGTCTGGGTTTTGAATCCTGCTTTGTGAGTAGATATTTAAGAGCAGCATGCTCAGTGTACACAATCACTTTTGATCCTACTAAATAGGATCTGAACTTGTCAATGGCATAAACCACTGCAAGTAACTCTTTTTCTGTGGTTGTGTAGTTCTTCTGTGCGTCATTTAAAACACGACTGGCATAGTAAATGACGTGCAGAAGCTTGTCATGCCTTTGTCTCAACACTGCACCAATGGCATGGTCACTGGCATCACACATTAGTTTTAATGGTAATGTCCAGTCTGGTGCAGAGATGACTGGTGCTGTGACCAGCTTAGCTTTTAAAGTCTCAAACGCCTGCAGACACTCCTTATCAAAGATAAATGGCGTGTCAGCAGCTAGCAGATTACTCAGAGGTTTGGCAATTTTTGAGAAATCTTTTATAAACCTCCTATAGAACCCTGCATGCCCTAGAAAGCTTCTGATCGCCTTAACATTGGCAGGTGGTGGTAATTTTTCAATTACCTCGACCTTAGCTTGATCCACCTCTATTCCCTTGTTCAAAATTTTGTGTCCAAGGACAATTCCTTCAGTCACCATAAAGTGACATTTCTCCCAGTTTAAAACCAGGTTAGTCTCTTGGCACCTCTTTAGAACAAGTGCTAGATGGTCAAGACAGGAGCTGAATGAGTCTCCAAATACTGAAAAGTCATCCATGAAGACTTCCAGAAATTTTTCCACCATATCAGAGAAAATAGAGAGCATGCACCTTTGAAAGGTTGTAGTTGCGTTGCACAGACCAAATGGCATCCTTCTGTATGCAAATACTCCGGATGGACATGTGAATGTTGTTTTCTCTTGATCCTGGGGATCTACTGCAATTTGATTGTAACCTGGATATCCATCTAGGAAGCAGTAGTATTCATGACCTGCTAGTCTTTCTAGCATCTGGTCTATGAATTGTAAAGGAAAATGATCTTTTCTGGTAGCTGTATTAAGCTGGTGCACGAAATCACAATCACACTTTTGCAATTCCGCACAACTAACCAGCAAGTGCACTGGGTCGTCCAAGTAATACCTTACGTGAGTAAGGGTCGATCCCACGAAGATTGTCGGCTTGAAGCAAGCTATGGTTATCTTGTAACTCTTAGTCAGGATATCAATAATTCTCAGGTTTAATTGTAAAAAGTAAAAGAACATGAAATAAATACTTGTTTTGTAGTAATGGAGAACAGGTTGAGGTTTTGGAGATGCTATATCTTCTGAATCTCTACTTTCCTGCTGTCTTCTTCTTCACGCACGCAAGGATCCTTCCATGGCAAGCTGTATGTTTGGTTTCACCGTTGTCAATGGCTACCTCCCATCCTCTCAGTGAAAATGTTCAACGCGCTCTGTCACAGCACGGCTATTCATCTGTCGGTTCTCGATCATTTCGGAATAGAATCTAGTAATTCTTTTGCGTCTGTCACTAACGCCCCATAATCGCGAGTTTGAAGCTCGTCACAGTCATTCAATCCCTGAATCCTACTTAGAATACCACAGACAAGGTTTAGACCTTCCGGATTCTCAAGAATGGCCGCCAAATGATTCTAGCTTTTACCACAAAGATTCTGATTAAGGAATCAATAGATATCCACTCAATCTAAGGTAGAACGGAGGTGGTTGTCAAGCACACGTTCATAGGTGAGAATGATGATGAGTGTCACGGATCATCACATTCATCAAGATTAGGAACAAGTGATATCTTAGAATAGAAGCAAGCGTGATTGAATGAAAAACAGTAGTAATTGCATTAATCCATCAAGACACAGCAGAGCTCCTCACCCCCAACCATGGGGTTTAGAGACTCATGCCGTAGAAGACACAATATGAAACGTGTATTGTGTCATGAGGTACAGATACAATAGCAAAAAGTCCTATTTATGGTGAACTAGTGACCTGGGGTTTACAAGAATGAGTAAATGACGTAAAAATCCACTTCCGGGGTCCACTTGGTGTGTGCTTGGGCTGAACAATAAACCTTTCATGTGTAGAGACTTTTTCTGGGAGTTAAACGCCAGCTTTTGTGCCAGTTTGGGCGTTTAACTCCCATTTTTGTGCCAGTTCTGGCGTTTAACGCCGGGAATTCTAAAGCTAATTTGAAACGCCAGTTTGGGCCATCAATTCTCGGGCAAAGTATGAACTATTATATATTGCTGGAAAGCCCAGGATGTCTACTTTCCAACGCAATTAAGAGCGCGCCAATTGGGATTCTGTAGCTCCAGAAAATTTACTTCGAGTGCAGGGAGGTCAGAATCCAACAGCATCTGCAGTCCTTTTCAGCCTCTGAATCAGATTTTTGCTCAGGTCCCTCAATTTCAGCCAGAAAATACCTGAAATTACAGAAAAACACACAAACTCATAGTAAAGCCCAGAAAAATGAATTTTAAATAAAAACTAATAAAAATATAATAAAAACTAATTAAAACATACTAAAAACATACTAAAAACAATGCCAAAAAGCGTATAAATTATCCGCTCATCACAACACCAAACTTAAATTGTTGCTTGTCCCCAAGCAACTAAAAATCAAATAGGATAAAAAGAAGAGAATATACTATAGACTCCAAAATATCAAAGAAACTTAATTCCAATTAGATGAGCGGGACTAGTAGCTTTTTGCCTCTGAACAGTTTTGGCATCTCACTTTATCCTTTGGAGTTCAGAATGATTGGCTTATATAGGAACTCAGAATCCAGATAGTGTTATTGATTCTCCTAGTTAAGTATGTTGATTCTTGAACATAGCTACTTCATGAGTCTTGGCCGTGGCCCAAAGCACTATCTTTTCCAGTATTACCTCCGGATACATACATGCCACAGACACATAACTGGGTAAACCTTTTCAGATTGATACTCAGCTCTGCTAGAGTCCCCAATTAGAGGTGTCCAGGGTTCTTAAGCACACTCTTTTTGCTCTGGATCACGACTTTAACCGCTCAGTCTCAAGTTTTTACTTGACACCTTCACGTCACAAGCACATGGTTAGGGACAGCTTGGTTCAGCCACTTAGGCCAGGATTTTATTCCTGTGGGCCCTCCTATCCACTGATGCTCAAAGCCTTGGATCCTTTTTATTTTACCCCTGTCTTTTGGTTTAAAAAGGGCTATTGGCTTTTCTGCTTGCTTTTTTTTTCACTGCTTTTTCTTGCTTCAAGAATCAATTTGATGATTTTTCAGATCCTCAATAACATTTCTCGTTTTCCATCATTCTTTCAAGAGCCAACAATTTTAACATTCTTAAAACAACAAATTCAAAAGACATATGCACT
>NC_029772.3:64444160-64446792 GCF_000817695.3 Arachis duranensis | reverse complement strand
TTGTGATTAAAGCATTTTTCATTTAAGAGAGGTGATGGATTCATAGGACATTTATAGCTTTAAGACATGAACTTTAAATTTTATTAATCAAAGAATAAGAAAAAGACTCAAAGATAATTATAAGAGAAGACTAGAAAAATAGAAAATTAAAAACAAAATTTTAAATGACTCTAAAATTGATTCCTAATGATAGAGGTTATCACAGAGTTAGGACTTAACAACCTTGATTTTGAGAAGTGGATGCTCCCTCAACTTGTGGGGTGTTTGACCCTTCAAGGGAGAGCTTCTGGCGCTTCAGCTCCTGTAGCTCATGCCCCTGCTTCTCTTGTTCCTTCAGCAGTTTGCAGAGCATGCAGTTTTGATTCTGCTGTTCTTCATTAAGTTGTTCCATAGCTTCTTGCAGCTTGGCAACAGATGCTTCTAGGCAGGTCCAGTAGTCAATTTCAGGAAGTTCAGGGAGGAACTCCTGCGCCCTCCTTTTGATAGAGTTATCTTGCATTTGTCCTTCCATTGACTTCTTGGTGATTGGATGTTCAATTGGGATGAATTCATCTACTCCCATCCTCACCCCAACATCTTTACATAGCAAAGAGATTAAGCTTGGGTAAGCCAGTTTGGCTTCAGTAGAATTCTTGTTTGCAATTGTGTAAATCTCACAAGCAATCAGATGATGAACCTCCACTTCTTTTCCCAGCATAATGAAATGAATCATTACTGCTCTCTTGATAGTGACCTCAAAACGGTTACTAGTGGGAAAAATGGAACGCCCAATGAAGTCTAACCAACCTCTTGCAACTGGTTTGAGATCTCCCCTCTTGAGTTGGTTTGGGACACCTTTTGAATTGGTCATCCACTTAGTTCCAGGGAGGCATATGTCCTCTAGAACTTGATCCAATCCCTTATCTACTATCACCATTCTCCTATTAAAGGATTCAGGATCATCTTGTAGTTGAGGAAAATTAAAGACCTCTCTTATTTTGTCCAGATGGAAGTAAATAATTCTCCCTCTGACCATGGTTCTGTAGGTATGAAAAGTAGTTCCAGTCATTCTCTGCTTATCTGTCAGCCACAGATTTGAGTAGAATTCCTGAACCACGTTTCTTCCAACCTTTGTCTCAGGATTGGTTAGAATTTCCCATCCTCTATTTTGAATTTGCTCTTGGATCTCCGGATATTCGTCTTCTTTCAGATCGAATTTAACTTCCGGGATCACTGACCTTAGACCCATTATTTTGTGGTAATGGTCTGCATGTTCTTTAGTTAAGAACCTCTCTTGACTCCAAGGATTATTTGGAGTATTCTCTTTCTTGCCTCCTGAATTGGTTTGTTTTCCTTTGGGAGCCATGGTCTTGATGAGCCTTAGCTTAGTGATCACAAAAAAGCACACGAAACTTAGAGGTTTGCTTGTCCTCAAGCAAAAGAAAGGAAAGAAGAGAGAGAGGAGGAGAAGCAAATTCGAATGGTGAAGAGAAGGAGATGGCCGAATGTGTATTTATAAGGGAGGGGGAGGGATTTCGAAAGTTTTGAGAGAGATTTGAGAAGATATGGAAAGAATTTGAGAAGATACTTGAGTTTTTTTGAAGAAGATTTGGAAAAGATTTGAAAGAGATTTGAGAAATAATTTAGAAAATTGTTGGATTTTTGAAATTTGAGGGTGAATGATGAAAGTTTCTAATATGTTTATGTAGAAAATTATGGGTCAAAATATGAAAGTGTGAAAAAAATTGAAGTGGAAAGCAAAATCTCCTTCCCCTGCCTTTCTGGCGTTAAACGCCCAGAATGGTATCCATTCTGGCGTTTAACGCCCAATTGGTGGCCATTATGGGCGTTTAACGCCCAGCCAGGCACCCTGGCTGGCGTTAAATGCCAAAAACCCCTTTATCACTGGGTGTTTTGCTGAACGCCCAGGATGCTGCACTTCTGGCGTTAAACGCCTAGAATGGTGCCTATTCTGGTGTTTAACGCCCAAAATGGTGCCTTTACTGGCGTTAAACGCCCAGAATGGTATCCATTCTGGCATTTAACGCCCAGGATGCCCCTTACTGGCGTTTTCTTGCCAGCAAGCTCCTTTTCTCTGCTTATTTCACTGAATCCTTCTATAACTCTGTGAATTCCTTCAATTTCAATGATCAACCTTGACGAATATATATCAAACTTTTATAAAACAAATAACCTGCTAATGACTGGGTTGCCTCCCAACAAGCACTTCTTTATTGTCTTTAGCTGGACCTTTACTGAGACTTATTCAAGCCTCAGTTTTGAGCATTCATGCTCAAAATTACTTTCAAGATAATGTTTAATCCTTTGTCCATTAACAATGAACTTTTTGTCAGAATCAATATCCTGAAGCTCAACATATCCATATGGTGACACTCCTGTAATCACATAAGGACCCCTCTACCGGGATTTCAGTTTTCCTGGAAATAGTCAGAGCCTAGAGTTGAAGAGCGGAACTTTTTGTCCTGGCTCAAAGACTCTGGATGACAACTTCTTGTCATGCCACTTTTTTGCCTTTTCCTTATAAATTTTTGCATTTTCAAAGGCACTGAGTCTGAATTCCTCTAGCTCATTTAGCTGGAGCAATCTTTTTTCACCAGCTAACTTAGCATCCAGGTTTAGGAATCTGGTTGCC
>NC_029772.3:64432940-64444056 GCF_000817695.3 Arachis duranensis | reverse complement strand
GAGGTTCCTATAGGAGTCTTGAATGCTGTTCTGTATGCCCACAGAGCATCATCCAAACTCTTTGCCCAATCCTTTCTACGGGCAATTATAGTCCATTTCAGGATTCTTTTTAGCTCTCTATTAGAGACTTCAGTTTGCCCATTTGTCTATGGATGATACGGAGTTGCTACTTTGTGGCTAATTCCATATCGGACCATAGCAGAGTACAGCTGTTTGTTGCAGAAATGAGTGCCCCATCACTGATTAGTACTCTGGGAACAACAAACCTGCTGAAGATGTGTTTCTGGAGGAATTTCAGCACGGTTTTGGTATCATTATTGGGTGTGGCAATTGCTTCTACCCATTTAGATACATAATCTACTGCCACCAGAATATAAGTGTTGGAGTATGATGGTGGGAAGGGACCCATGAAGCCAATACCCCATACATCAAACAATTCAATTTCTAAAATCCCTTGTTGAGGCATGGCGTAACCATGAGGCAAGTTACCAGCTCTTTGGCAACTGTCACAGTTACGCACAAACTCTCGGCCATCCCTATAGAGGGTAGGCCAGTAGAAGCCGCATTGGAGGACTTTAGTGGCTGTTCGCTCACTTCCTAAATGTCCCTCATATTGTGATCCATGGCAATGCCATAGGATCCTTTGTGCTTCCTCTCTAGGTACACATCTGCAGATCATTCCATCTGCACATCTCTTAAAGAGATATGGCTCATCCCATAGGTAGTACTTGGCATCTGAAATTAATTTTTTTCTTTGTACCCTGCTGTACTCCTGGGGTATGAACCTCACAACTTTATAGTTTGTAATATCTGCAAACCATGGTTCTTCTTGAATGGCAAAGAGTTGCTCATCTGGAAAGGTCTCAGAGATCTCAGTAGAGGGTAGGGACACCCCAGCTACTGGTTCTATTCGGGACAAGTGATTAGCTACCTGATTCTCTGTCCCTTTTCTGTCTCTTATTTCTATATCAAACTCTTGCAGAAGCAACACCCATCTTATGAGCCTGGGTTTTGAATCCTGCTTTGTGAGTAAATATTTAAGAGCAGTATGGTCACTGTACATAATCACTTTTGACCCTACTAAATAGGATCTAAACTTGTCAATGGCATAAACCACTGCAAGTAACTCTTTTTCTGTGGTTGTGTAATTCTTCTGTGCGTCATTTAGAACACGGCTAGCATAATAAATGACGTGCAGAAGCTTGTTGTGCCTCTGTCCCAACACTGCACCAATGGCATGGTCACTAGCATCACACATTAGTTCGAATGGTAATGTCCAGTCTGGTGCAGAGATGACTGGTGCTATGACCAGCTTGGCTTTCAGGGTCTCAAACGCCTGTAGACACTGTGTGTCAAACACAAATGGTGTGTCAGCAGCTAGCAGGTTGCTTAGAGGTTTTGCAATTTTTGAAAAATCCTTTATAAACCTTCTGTAGAATCCTGCATGCCCCAGAAAGCTTCTGATTGCCTTAACATTGGCAGGTGGTGGTAATTTTTCAATTACCTTTACCTTTGCTTGATCCACCTCTATTCCCCTGCTTGAAATTTTATGCCCAAGGACAATTCCCTCAGTCACCATAAAGTGACATTTCTCCCAGTTTAAGACCAGGTTAGTCTCTTGGCACCTTTTCAGGACAAGTGCTAGATGATCAAGACAGGAGCTGAATGAGTCTCCAAATACTGAGAAGCCATCCATGAAGACTTCCAAGAACTTCTCTACCATATCAGAGAAGATGGAGAGCATGCACCTCTGAAGGTTGCAGGTGCATTGCATAGACCAAAAGGCATTCTTCTGTAAGCGAACACGCCAGAAGGACAGGTGAATGCTATTTTCTCTTGATCTTGAGGGTCTACTACAATTTGGTTGTAACTTGAATAGCCATCCAAAAAGCAATAATATTCATGACCTGCTAGTCTCTCTAGCATCTGGTCTATGAATGGTAAAGGAAAATGATCCTTCTTGGTGGCTGTATTGAGCCTTCTGTAGTCAATACACATACGCCACCCTATAACTGTTCTTGTAGGAACCAGTTCATTCTTTTCATTATGAACCACTGTCATGCCTCCCTTCTTGGGGACAACTTGGACAGGGCTCACCCAGGGGCTATCAGAAATAGGATAAATAATCCCAACCTCTAGTAACTTAGTGACCTCTTTCTGCACCACCTCCTTCATGGCTGGATTTAGCCGCCTCTGTGGTTGAACCACTGGCTTGGCATTATCTTCCAATAGGATCTTGTGCATGCATCTTGCTGGGCTAATGACTTTAAGATCACTTATGGACCCCCAAGAGCTGTCTTATGTGTCCTTAGCACTTGAATTAGTGCTTCCTCTTCCTGTGAATTTAAAGCAGAGCTTATGATCAATGAAAAAGTGTCACCTTCTCCCAGAAATGCATACTTCAGGGATGGTGGTAGTGGCTTGAGCTCGGGTTTAAGAGGCTTACCTTCTTCCTGAGAAATTTTTAGAGGTTCTTTTATTTCCTCTGGTTCCTCCAGGTCAGGCTGAATATCTTTAAAGATATCCTCTAGCTCTGATTCGAGATTCTCAGTCATATTGATCTCTTCCACCAAAGAGTCAATAATATCAGTGCTCATGCAGTCATTTCACTACAAAAAAAGAGTTTAAAATGGCATTTGTATTATGGCGGTTCTTAAGAACCGCCATAATATTTAGATATTGCGTCGTTTTTTGTTGTTGCCATAATTGATTCGTATTTTATGGCAGTTTTCGGTAATTCTGGCGGGTTTGAACCGCCATTTTCATTAACTATATTTAAAATGCAAAAATTGACCAAACCCTCATTTCAAAAACGCTACCCTGTATCACCGTGTTCGAGCAAAAAGTTGAAACACTACGCGATCTCCTCCTGTGTTCTCCTTCGACGGCGATCTTCTACGGTGATATATCTTCCAACGAATATCTCCTCCAACAGCGATCTCCTCCGGCGATGTCTGCTCCAGCAACGATCTCCCTCCTCTGACATCTCCTCCAGCGACGATCTCCCTCCTCCGACGTCTCCTCCAACGACGATCTCCTCCGGCTTCCTCCTTGTCGTCCTGTGTCCTCTCTGCCAAATCTTCAGTGTCTCCCTTTTGTTCTGGATTAGCAGGTCAGTTCGCTACTTTTCACATTCTAGGGTTCAAAAGTATGAATTATTTCTCTCCTTTGCTAGATTTTTTACCAATTCGATTGAAACATGAGAGTGCGTGAATACGTGGATATAAATTCCTTGTGATTTTTGTTGTTATTCATTTGGTACTGGTTTTTAAGCTTTTTTGAATTTGTTATTATTGGAGAAAAGTAAAACTGTGTATTTTTATTTTCTTATTTTTTCAATGTGCTGTGAGGTTTTGGTAGTGTGTTTGTGTTTTAGGTTGTAAATACTAAGTGGAGTATGTGAGAATGGCGCAGGGAAGTGGAAAAGCTTTGGTGTCACTTATAAACCAGGTATTAGATCTAGCAAAGATTGAAGCTGGTAAGTTGGAGCTTGAACCTTCACTGTTTGTCGTGCATGCTGTTTTGGATGATAAAATATACATTAAAATATACAACAATATTGTTATTACCTGCTTTGACATCCCTTTTTGGTTGTCTTCTCATCCTTGCAGAAGAAATGGACTAGGACAATAATGGACAAGTCACTATCAGGGAGTTCCTCTTCGGTTTAATCAAATGAGTTGGAATTGATGCAGATGAATAGATGCATAAAGCATTGTGTAAGAACAGATATACTTCTAAGAGGATTGCTTTAATTTCTATCATGCTGAATGTTTGAGTGTAAAGTTTTTCATTTTCTTAAAAGTTTGTTGGATAGATATAGAATTTGATTGTGGCAATGAATCAAGAAAAAAAAAGAAAAAGGAAAAGGATGTGTATAGATAGATATATGTAGTCTGAGTCCTGCTTCATCACAAAGTAACACTGATACATCAAATTTTTTGTTATATACAACCTTCATAGACAATAAACTTACAAAAAAGATAAAACATGGAGAGACAAAGAAGAAAATGTACGTTTTACAAAATTTAGTTTCCATTTTGGTTACTCTATTGTGTTCTGTAACTTTTTACTGTATTCCTAGAGCTTGGATTCTCCTAATGAGTGACAAAGAAATTGCATTTCTTTCTCTCCATTCTTTCCTGCTCTCTTTGTTCGGTTAGTAAGCTGTCCTTGCCATTAAGGATGCTTACAATTTGCCTCATGCTTGGCCTTAATTGTGGGTCACAGCGGGTGCATGCGATTCCCAGTCTTATCAATCTCGGCAGTTCTTTCTCATTGTACTCTCCATTGAGTTTTTTGTCTACTAATTCCTTCCAATTGGCATAATACCACCATTTTGAAACAGTTTGATGTCAATTAGATCGCCGAACCACATGGCGCAGCCACTACCTCCTCCTCTTATATCTAAATTGGCGTAAGCCATACAAGAGCAGTTCGTCAAACACGGATTTCTGCATTCATCTAAATTAATATTCTCATGTAGCTTAGTATGCTGAGTATCTGGCACTTTCAACCCTGTATATTTGACAAACACATCAGTGCTTGTGACATTGCAGCTTAATGGATCGTCGCGAATGCATCCTTGTGAGGAGTTGTTTGAGTTTCATTCTTCTGGTGACTTTGGACTAAACCCTTTAAAGCATTGGCAGACATGCTTTAGTTCTGCTACACTGCAATAAGTATAGGCTCCACAAAGGTCATATTTATCACACACATCACCTGGCATTGATCCAGAAACTTTCCAATTCTGAAGATTGTCATCCCATAAATAACTTGTAAGAGATTGACTTGTTTGGCTTATTACACCTCTTCCAATGATAGAATCAACCTTGGTGTTATAACTATAGGATATCTCATCCTTGTTTGTGACAAAACTATCTTCAAAAACATATGTAAAGGACAGATCTGGGAATCCACTGAAGTAAAGGCCATTCCAAGGTCCAGAGCGATATACTTTTTGTGTGCCATTCATCATGTAATAGACTGGATAATCCCTTACAACTAAACCAAGAGAAAAGTCTCTAGGGGATGGATCATTTGGACTCTTCCAACAAGTTATGCGCCAGTCCAAACCTTTTCGGAGGTCCCTTCCCAACTTCATGGTTGGCAGGAATGTATCTGTAGGATAATCAAAGCTTTTCCACAAATAGGCCTTTGGATTTGATTCCCCTTCATTTCTTAACATAAGATTGCCACTGTCCAAGAGCTTCAATACCGGATTTTTTAATTAGGAAGGATTCTTGGTCTTGGAGCTCGATTTAGGGTCTATGAAATCATCACTGCCTTTTATAAGGGTAATTCCTATATTTTTTTCTGCAAATCAATTGTGTGGTAAATAGCATTTTATGATTTAGCTTTTTAGGAAATACTCACATAAGAAACTAGTATTGCTTTGTTCCAAATGACTATATGTCCCTCTTCATAAATTGTTTTTGTGCTTTGTTAAGTTATTTGCTTTATAGAACAATGAAATTGTTAACAATGAGGTTATTTTATGTGCAGGAGATGAAGATAAATTGATTTGGAACTATTTAGAAGATGGAAGCTACTTAAATAAGAACCAGTTGAAGATAGACATCATCTTTTCATTCATCTGGTGAATATTAACATGCTGAACTTAAATAGTGCTTGTGACCTTGAAATAATAGTTTTTTAAGTAGTGTTAAAATTGTTTTCCTCATCATGAAGTGCACTATCAAGGCAATCATTCTTTAATTTATTTTGCCTATGATTATTATTATTAGCTACTTTATTTATTTATCTTTTGTATTTATTTATTTATTTATTTTGACTGAGCAGAAAAGTACTTTAAGTTCTATGATGCTATAAAACGTGCTTATCCAGAGATTCAGATTATCTCAAATTGTGATGGTTCTAAAATGCCATTAAGTCACCCTGCTGATCTCTTTGATTTCCATGTAATTTTTCAACTAAACTAATAACTACTAAACTTTATTCTCTTTTAGCTTGCCATATTTAGTGACTTTTTTTAATTTGTTAGATATATCCAAATAATTCAACGGACATGTTTTCCAAATACTGAGTATTTGACAAGACATCAAGATCGGGTCCCAAGGTTTGATTATATTGCTTACTTTTAATTTATTTAGTGGAATTATTATTTATGGATTCTTTATTTATATATATGCATTTGATAACTGAAAGATCAACTTTGTCTATTGGCTTTAAATGCATGTGTTTGTTAGTGAATATGCTGTTACGAATGATGATGCACGAAATGGAACCCTTTGGCTGCATTAGCTGAAGCTGCATTCCTTGATTAGTTGACCTCAAGGAAATTGACTTGGGTTTTCAAAATTTAATAGTATCTTTTGGAGTTTGATATTTGTGAATTATATAGTTATATTGTCATTATTGTGGCACGTTTTTCTTGGAGAATGATTTTGGTGCTCAATTACATTTTTGGCAGATCGATGGAAGATAATTATGTCTCTGCTTCTGATGCTCTTTTGGCTGGAATGGCATCTGGTGCTGTAGAGGCTTTGATAAACTCTCCATTTGAACTTATTAAGCTTCATGAACAGGTTTCCTCAGCTTCATACATTCCGAACTCTATATTTGCTTTTGAAAAAGGAGCCCAACCACCTTTAATTTCAAGATTACTGAGTGGCTGTTATCCTTTTTAAGGTTTGTTTTGAGCTCTCACTCTAATTAATCTTATTGACGAGTGTTGTTGATGGTTGCACTGTGTAAAACCTGTTTTACACTTTTCCATTGGCTTTGCTAATCAGATCCCTGGCTATTTGTGTGTTGGTTTTTTGTAGAGCAATAAGTGAAAAGCTGAACAAGAACACAATTTCTCAGCTTGTGAAGACTTGTGATGTAAGATTTATGCTCTCAGAATATTTGTCTTTTAGTGATGATTTGAAATCTCTTAATATTGTCTTCAACATACTTGATTAGCAACTATTGTGTTTCTTTTAAGTGGATTTGTATTCAAATAGGATTTCTTTTAAGAATAGTTGATTGTTTTTTTCTTTTTTAAAGAAGGAATTTATATTTTGGATGGGGAAGACTGAGGAGAAAACTGTCTTTATATATTTGAGATATCCAAGCATTTTCACTTTATCTTTCTATGAATTTAGGATGAAATTGTCTTGTTCCCGCTATATGTTGAGGCCATAAGGTTTGCATTTCATGAGGAGAACATGGTTCGCACTGCAGTATGAACTGTAACCCTTAATGTTTATGTGTGAGAATATATATTCTTTTATGCATTCCCAAAAGGACAAATCAAGTTTTACTTCGTGGCAACTTTAACAAGGTTTCATTTGCCATTGCCAATGCTCTATGCCGAAGAAATATTCAGGTATTATTCAAACTAAAGTTTTATTATATATATTCTCATTTCATCACTAATGATGGACCGAATTGCAAGCAGGTAGCTTTATTGCATAAGGAAGAGCTGAAGATGCTTCAACAGAGAGTCACAAAATCCAAAGGACGCTTTACTCTTTCACCAATTAATACTGCAAAGGTTTAATTATCCATATTTCATAATAATAAAATCATAAAAGCTTTTGCTAACTAATTTGAATAATTTTTCGTAAAATAATACTCCATGCGCCAAGTAGTAGTTAGTTAATAGTCTCGTGCTCTCATTGATAAAATTCGTATATTAAAGGATAAATCACCTAAATAAATTGTTTTGGATAAAATTTTACATGAATATTTTTATTTTAATTTGGCTATATTTTAATTTAATTCTTTTTTATGAAAAGCTAGGTAGGAAAGAAAGAAAGCACAAGGAAGCACAAGCTGTTCTGGCTGCTGCAATTGCAGCTGCGGCATCTTCTAGGGTTTCTTCCTTCCGAAAAGACTCAGTAGATGAATCTATGCAACAAGAGGTCATATATACTTGTGCCTTTCTCAACTTCCATATATCAAGCAAGCAGTACTTGTGCTTGTTCTAATTGACAACTGGAGGTCATATATATTAGTTCTTATTTACAGAATTTGTTGAAGTTGGATGCTTTAAGTGGGATGAATGATGCTGATTCTCAGCCAATGCCAAGAGCTAAAGAGACACTTTCAAGAGTAGATATGACAAGCAATGCAATCTTGCCAACCTCAAAATATTCTAAGGAGCAATCTAAATCATGTGATATCTGCAGACGATCCGAGACTTTGTTTAGATCCAAGATTATTTGAGAAGCTTGAGGCAGAAAGAAATGGACTTTGTATGCCTCATTGTTTCATTTAATTTAGAGTAGAAATAGCAACATTTTGTATGCCTCATATGTGTTAGGAAACGAGCGAAAGCATAATAAAAAGTATATTTTTAATATTTTGTTTGAGTTATATAATATTTTGTTTATTGATATTAATTTTTGTTATTGTGAAATTTTAATAAAAAAATTATTTGTTTAACACGATAAAAATGACGGTAAAAATTACCTTTTTAACTGATAGAAAATGTCACTTTTATTTGGTAAAACGGCGGTTTATAAATGCCGTTTTAATCAATAAAAACATCACTGGCAGGGTAAAACGGCGGTTCATAAACGCCGTTTTAACCAACAAAAACCGCCATTTTAACCTAGTAAAATGGCAGTTTTAAAACGTCGTTTTAACCAACTCAAAAGCGCCGTTTTATTTGGAAATAACGGCGGTTTGAACCGCCGTTTTAACCCATCAAGAAACCCCGTTTTAACTTTGGGAGCGTCGTTTTATTTGGAAATAACGGTGGTTTGAATCGCCGTTTTAACCTATCAAAAAACCGCCATTTTAACCTTGGGAATTACGGCGGTTTTCAGAAAACCGCCGTAATAACCAGAATGGCGCCCAGAATTACGTCATCTTTCAAAACCGCCATACTTGGTAATAATGACGGTTCAAACCTCCGTAAATACCAAAAAAAACCGCCGTAATTACCAATATTTTTTGTAGTGTTTGATGTGTCTGGATGCTGCATAGCTTTGACAGCATTCAACTTGAACTCTTCCTCATTGACTCTTAGGGTCACTTCCCCTTTTTATACATCAATGAGAGTTCGTCCAGTTGCTAGGAAGGGTCTTCCTAGGATGAGAGTTGCACTCTTGTGCTCCTCCATTTCCAACACTACAAAGTCAGTTGGAAAGGCAAATGGCCCAACCTTAACAATCATGTCCTCAATTATGCCTGATGGATATTTAATGGAGCCATCAGCAAGTTGGAGACATATCAGGGTTGGTTTGACTTCTTCAGTCAAACCAAGCTTCCTGATAGTGGATGCAGGTATTAGGTTGATACTTGCTCCAAGGTCACATAGGGCTGTCTTGGTACAAGCACCTTCTAATGTGCATGGTATCATAAAGCTTCCTGGATCTTGAAGCTTTTCTGGTAAGCTTTTCAGAATGACTGCACTGCATTCTTCAGTGAGAAACACATTTTCAGTTTCTCTCCAATCCTTCTTATGACTTAAAATCTCTTTCATGAACTTAGCATAAGAAGGTATTTGCTCAAGTGCCTCTGCAAACGGAATCTTTATTTCAAGAGTCCTGAGATAGTCTGCAAAGCGAGCAAATTGTTTATCTTGTTCCGCTTGGCGGAGTTTCTGAGGATAAGGCATTTTGGCTTTATATTCTTCAACCTTAGTTGCTGCAGGTTTATTCCCTACAAAGGTGGGTGGAGAAGCCTTCTTAGAGGGGTTACTATCAGCACTCTCAGGTGTCTGATTCCTCATTAGCGTTTGAACGCCAGGACTGGGTACAGGATGGGTGTTTAACGCCAGCTTCCCCCCCTTTTCTGGCGTTTGAACGCCAGAACTGGGCATGGAATGGGCATTTAACGCCAACTTTTCCCCCCTTTTCTGGCGTTTGAACGCCAGGAGTATTCCTCTCTGGGCTCTTACTGTCCTCAGAGGGATTTTGGGCAGTGGTTTGGTTATCCTCTGTCAGTTGTTCCTTTCTTGGCTTTTTGCCACTTTGAGAAGGGTTATTCAATGTCTTCCCACTCCTTAGTTGAACTGCTTGGCATTCTTCTGTTATCTGTTTAGATAGCTGCTGTTTTGTCTGATTCAACTGTGATTTTATATTCTTGTTAGCAATTTTAGTTTCTTGGAGCATCTCTTTAAATTCTGCTAACTGTTTTGTCATCAGGAGTAATTGCTGATTAAGCTCAACAATCTGTTCTTGAGGATTAGGATCAGTAGTTACTGCCATAGCTTCTTCATTTGTAGAGGACTCACTGCTTGAGTATAGATGTTGATTTTTAGCAACCGTATCTATGAGCTCTTGAGCCTCTTCAATCGTTTTCCTCATGTGTATAGATCCACCAGGTGAGTGGTCTAGACACATCTGAGCTTTTTCTGTAAGCCCATAGTAGAAGATGTCTAACTATACCCACTCTGAAAACATTTCTAAGGGGCATTTCTTTAGCATACCTCTGTACCTCTCCCAGGCATTATAGAGGGATTCATTATCCTCTTGTTTAAAGCCTTGGATGTCTATCCTTAGCTGTGTCATCCTTTTTGGAGGGTAAAATTGATTCAGGAATTTGTCTGATAACTGTCTCCATGTTTTTATGCTTGCTGTGGGTTGGTTATTCAACCACCTCTTAGCTTGATCTTTTAAAGCAAATGGAAACAGTAACAATCTGTAGACATCCTGATCCACCTCTTTATCACGTACTGTGTCAGCAATTTGTAAGAACTGTGCCAGAAACTCAGTGGGTTCTTCCTGTGAAAGACCAGAATACTGACAATTTTGCTGCACCATGATAATGAGTTGAGGATTTAGCTCAAAGCTGCTTGCTTTAATGGGAGGTATATAGATACTACTCCCATATGCAGCTGTAATGGGGTTAGCATATGACCCCAGAGTCTTTCTGGACTACTCAATTCCACGTACGTCCATGATGGAGAAAGGGAGATGATGTGGATATTATTATATTTTTTTAAAAAAAGTAACCGAAAATAATAAACTAAAATGAATGAAAAATAAAATAAAAATTTGAAAACCAAAAGAGAATAAAATCAAAGCTGATTGAAAACTAAATTAATTAATTAATTAAAAAGATTTTGGAATTAGCAATTAAGAAGATATGATTGAAAATTATTTTGAAAAAGATTTGATTTTTGAAATGAGGAAAGAGAAAAACAACAAAATGACAC
>NC_029772.3:64426936-64432808 GCF_000817695.3 Arachis duranensis | reverse complement strand
ATGAAACTAGACTCAAATAAAAGACTCTAAACCAACAAAAATAAAATATTCCTAATCTGAGCAACAAAATAAACCGTCAGTTGTCCAAACTCGAACAATCCCCGGCAACGGCGCCAAAAACTTGGTGCACAAAATCACAATCACACTTTTGCAATTCCGCACAACTAACCAGCAAGTGCACTGGGTCGTCCAAGTAATACCTTACGTGAGTAAGGGTCGATCCCACGGAGATTGTTGGCTTGAAGCCCCACGGAGATTGTCGGCTTGAAGCAAGCTATGGTTATCTTGTAACTCTTAGTAAGGATATCAATAATTCTCAGGTTTAATTGTAAAAAGTAAAAGAATATGAAATAAATACTTGTTTTGCAGTAATGGAGAACAGGTTGAGGTTTTGGAGATGCTATATCTTCTGAATCTCTACTTTTCTATTGTCTTCTTCTTCACGCACGCAAGGCTCCTTCCATGGCAAGTTGTATGTTGGGTTTCACCGTTGTCAATGGCTACCTCCCATCCTCTCAGTGAAAATGTTCAATGCGCTCTGTCACAGCACAGCTATTCATCTGTCGGTTCTCGATCATGTCGGAATAGAATCCAGTAATTCTTTTGCATCTGTCACTAATGCCCCACAATCGCGAGTTTGAAGCTCGTCACAGTCATTCAATCCCTGAATCCTACTCAGAATACCACAGACAAGGTTTAGACCTTCCGGATTCTCAAGAATGGCCGCCAAATCATTCTAGCTTATACCACGAAGATTCTAATTAAGGAATCCAAGAGATATCCACTCAATCTAAGGTAGAACGGAGGTGGTTGTCAGGCACACATTCATAGGTGAGAATGATGATGAGTGTCACGGAACATCACATTCATCAAGTTTAGGAACAAGTGATATCTTAGAATAGAAGCATGCGTAATTGAATGAAAAACAGTAGTAATTACATTAATCCATCAAGACACAGCAGAGACTCATGGGGTTTAGAGACTCATGCCATAGAAGATACAATATAAAACGTGTATTGTGTCATGAGGTACAGATACAATAGCAAAAAGTCCTATTTATGGTGAACTAGTGACCTGGGGTTTACAAGAATGAGTAAATGATGTAAATATCCACTTCCGGGGTTCACTTGGTGTGTTCTTGGGCTGAGCATTGAAGCTTTCATGTGTAGAGACTTTTTCTGGAGTTAAACGCCAGCTTTTGTGCCAGTTTGGGCGTTTAACTCCCATTTTTGTGCCAGTTCCGGCGTTTAACGCCGGGAATTCTTAAGCTGATTTGAAACGCCAGTTTGGGCCATCAATTCTCAGGCAAAGTATAAACTATTATATATTGCTGGAAAGCCCAGGATGTCTACTTTCCAACGCAATTAAGAGCGTGCCAATTGGGATTTTGTAGCTCCAGAAAATCCACTTCGAGTGCAGGGAGGTCAGAATCCAACAGCATCTGCAGTCCTTTTCAGCCTCTGAATCAGATTTTTGCTCAGGTCCCTCAATTTCAGCCAGAAAATACCTGAAATTACAGAAAAACAGAAAAACTCATAGTAAAGCCCAGAAAAGTGAATTTTAAATAAAAACTAATAAAAATATAATAAAAACTAATTAAAACATACTAAAAACATACTAAAAACAATGCCAAAAAGCGTATAAATTATCCGCTCATCATAAGCCTTCTATAATCAATAGACATACACCACGCTGTAACTATTCTTGTAGGAACCAGTTCATTTTTTTCATTATGAACCACTGTCATGCCACCCTTCTTAGGGACAACTTGGACAAGGCTTACCCAGGGGCAATCAGAAATAGGATAAATAATCCTAGCCTCTAGTAATTTAGTGACCTCTTTCTACACCACCTCTTTCATGGCTGGATTCAGCCGCCTCTGTGGTTGAAGCACTGACTTAGCGTCACCCTCCAATAGGATCTTTTGCATGCATCTGGCTAGGCTAATGCCCTTAAGATCACTAATGGACCACCCAAGGGCTGTCTTGTGTGTCCTTAGCACTTGAATTAGTGCTTCCTCTTTCGGTGGCTCTAAGGTAGAGCTTATGATTATAGGAAAGGTATCACCTTCTCCCAGAAATGTATATTTCAGGGATGGTGGTAATGGTTTGAGATCAGGCTTGGGAGGTTTCTCTTCTTCCTGAGGGATTTTCAGAGGTTCTATTATTCTCTCTGGTTCCTCCAGGTCAGGTTGAGCATCTTTAAAGATATCTTCTAGCTCTGATTAGAGACTCTCAGTTATATTGACCTCTTTTACTAGAGAGTCAATAATATCAATGCTCATGCAGTCATTTGGGGTGTCTGGATACTGCATAGCTTTGACAACATTCAACTTAAACTCGTCCTTATTGACTCTAAGGGTTACTTCCCCTTTTTGGACGTCAATGAGGGTTCTACCAGTTGCTAGGAAAGGTCTTCCTAGAATGAGAGTTGCACTCTTGTGCTCCTCCATTTCCAACACCACCAAGTCAGTGGGAAAGGCAAATGGCCCAACCTTGACAATCATGTCTTCGATCACACCTGATGGGTATTTAATGGAGCCATCAGCAAGTTGGAGACATATCCAGGTTGGTTTAACTTCATCAGTCAACCCAAGCTTTTTGATAGTAGCTACAGGTATTAGGTTAATACTTGCCCCAAGATCACATAGAGCTTGCTTGGTACAAGTACCTTCTAATGTGCATGGTATCATAAAGCTTCCCGGATCTTTATGCTTCTCATGTAAGCTTTTCAGAATGACTGCACTGCATTCTTCAGTGAGGTAAACTTTCTCAGTTTCCCTCCAATCCTTCTTATGACTTAAGATCTCTTTCATGAACTTAGCATAAGAGGGTATTTGCTCAAGTGCCTCTGCAAACAGAATCTTTATCTCAATAGTCCTGAGGTAGTCTGCAAAGCGGGTAAATTGCTTATCCTGTTCCGCTTGGCGGAGTTTCTGAGGATAAGGCATTTTGGCTTTGTATTCCTCAACCTTAGTTGCTGCAGGTTTATTGCCTACAGCCATGGGTTGAGAAGCCTTTTTAGAGGAGTTGCTATCAGCACTTGTATGTGTCTGATCTCCCACTGGTGTTTGAATGCCAGTGGTAGAAGCTGGAGTGGCGTTAGACGCCAACTCCTTACCTATTTCTGGCGTTTGAATGCCAAAACTGTGCTTCCCTTGGGCGTTCAACACCAATTCCTTGCTTCTTTCTGGCGTTGAACGCCAGGACTGAGTATGGGTTGGGCGTTCAATGCTAGTTTTCCACCTTTTTTCTGGCGTTTGAGCTCCAGAATTATTCCTTTCTGGGCTCTGACTGTCCTCAGAGGGATTTTGGGTAGCAGTTTGTTCATTTCTTGGCTTCCTGCTGTCTTGAAGTGAAGTATTTAATGTTTTTCCACTTCTTAATTGAAATGCTTGGCACTCTTCTGTTATTTGTTTTGATAACTGCTGTTCTGTTTGCTTCAACTGTACTTCCATATTCATATTAGCCATTCTTGTTTCTTATAGTATCTCTTTGAATTTGGCTAGTTGTTTTGTTAGAAAATCCAGTTGCTGATTGAATTCAATAACTTGTTCTGCAGGACTGAGTTCAGCAGTTACTGTTTTAGCCTCTTCTTTCATGGAAGGTTCACTGCTCAGGTACAAATGCTGATTTTTGGCTACTATATCAATGAGCTCTTGAGATTCTTCAATTGTTTTTCTCATGTGTATAGATCCACTAGCTGAGTGGTCTAGAGAAATCTGAGCTCTCTCTGTAAGCCCATAGTAGAAGATGTCTAACTGCACCCATTCTGAAAACATTTCAGAGGGGCATTTTCTTAGCATCTCTCTGTATCTCTCCCATGCATCATAAAGAGATTCATTATCTCCTTGTTTCAAGCCTTGGATGCTCAACCTTAGCTGTGTCATCTGTTTTGGAGGAAAATAGTGATTCAGGAATTTTTCTAACAGTTGTTTCCATGTCTTTATGTTGTCCTTAGGTTGGTTATTTAACCACCTCTTAGCTTGGTCTTTTACAGCAAATGAAAACAGTAACAATCTGTAGACATCCTGATCTACTTCTTTATCATGTACTGTGTTAGCAATTTGTAAAAATTGTGCCAGAAACTCTGTAGGTTCTTCCTGTGGAAGACCGGAATACTGGCAACTTTGCTGCACCATGATAATGAGCTGAGGATTCAACTCAAAACTACTGACTCCGATGGAGGGTATACAGATACTACTCCCATATGAAGTAGTAGTGATGTTAGCATATGACCCCAGAGTCCTTCTGGACTGTTCATTTCCACTTAGGTCCATGATGGAGAAAGAGAGATGATTTGGATTTATTTTACTTATTTTATTATAAAAAAATTATTTTCGAAATAATAAAATAAAATAAAATAAAAACCAAAATAGAAATAAAAATCAAAAATTGAAAATGTGCTATGAAGATTTTTGAAAAAGTAAGGAGAGAGAAAGTGGTTAGGAGATTTTTGAAAAAGCTATAATATTTTTAAAATTTAAAATCGAAAAAATTTTGAAATATTTGCTTAAAAATAGTTAGAGAAGATATTTTTTTTGAATTTTGAATTTTATGATAAAAGAGAAAAACACACAAAAGATACAAGACTTAAAATTTTTAGATCTAATGCTCCTTGTTTTCAAAAATTTTGGAGGGAAAAACACCAAGGAACACCAAACTTAAAAATTTTAAGATCAAAACACAAGGAAGACTTAAGAACACTTTGAAAACTCACAAGAACAACAAGAACAAGAGATAAAACACCAAACTTAAAATTTTTAGAAAACCACAATAAATTTTTGAAAATTAAAGAAAATTAACAAGAGAACACCAAACTTAAAGTTTGGCACAAGATTCAATCAAAGAAAAATTATTTTTTTTTCGAAAACTAATATTTTTGAAAATGCACAAGGAAAACACGAAAAACACACAGAATAGGAAAAACCAAAGATCAAACAAGAAAAATTGACAAGAACAATTTGAAGATCAAGGAGAATTAAAGAACATGCAATTGGAAAATTGAAAGACAAAGAAAAGCATGCAATTGACACCAAACTTACAACAAGACACTAAACTGAAAAAAACCTAACAGTTAATAAAGAAAAATAATATTTTTGAAGACAAATTTTTTTTAAAAAGGAATAATAGAAAATGCAATTCTAGTGACTCTAACCCAAAAAGATAAATTTTTCCTAATCTAAGCAACAAGATTCACCGTCAGTTGTTCAAACTCAAACAATCCCTGGCAACAGCACCAAAAACTTGGTGCACGAAATTGGAAATCACAATTCTTCGCAACTTCGCACAATTAACCAGCAAGTGCATTGGGTCGTCCAAGTAATACTTACGTGAGTAAGGGTCGAATCCCACGGAGATTGTTGGCTTAAAGCAAGCTTTGGTTATCTTGTAACTCTTAGTCAGGTGATGAGCGGATATTTTGTACGCTTTTTGGGGGTAATTTCATGTAGATTTTAGCATGTTTCAGTTAGTTTTTAGTAAAATAATATTAGTTTTTAGGCAAAAATCATATTTCTGGACTTTACTATGAGTTTGTATGTTTTTCTGTGATTTCAGGTATTTTCTGGCTGAAATTGAGGGAGCTGAGCAAAAATCTGACTTAGGCTGAAAAAGGACTGCTGATGTTGTTGGATCCTGACTTCCCTGCACTCGAAATGGATTTTCTGGAGCTACAGGAGTCCAATTGGCGCGCTCTCAACGGCGTTGGAAAGTAGACATCCAGGGCTTTCCAGCAATATATAATAGTCCATACTTTGCGCAAGGATAGACGACGTAACTTGGCGTTAAACGCCAAGTTCATGCTGCTGTCTGGAGTTAAACGCCAGAAAAACGTCATTATCCGGAGTTGAACGCCCAAAACACGTCATAAC
>NC_029772.3:64420571-64421006 GCF_000817695.3 Arachis duranensis | reverse complement strand
ACTGTGTTCAAGAATCAACATACTACACTAGGAGCATCAATAATACTATCTGAATTCTGAGTTCCTAAGGATGCCAATCATTCTGAAAATTTAAAGATACAGGGAGATGCCAAAACTATTCAGAGACAAAAAGCTACAAGCTCCGCTCATCTAATAAGAATCTGAGCCTCATTTAGAACTCGAGAATATTATTATTTCTTTATTTCTATTAGAACCTATTTTACTCATCTAGTTGCTTGAGGACAAGCAACAATTTAAGTTTGGTGTTGTGATGAGCGGATATTTTGTACGCTTTTTTGGGGTAATTTCATGTAGATTTTAGCATGTTTCAGTTAGTTTTTAGTAAAATAATATTAGTTTTTAGGCAAAAATCATATTTCTGGACTTTACTATGAGTTTGTGTGTTTTTCTGTGATTTCAGGTATTTTCTGGCTG
>NC_029772.3:64399121-64419996 GCF_000817695.3 Arachis duranensis | reverse complement strand
AGGATTCCGGGATTGAATGACTGTGACGTGCTTCAAACTTTAACCTGCTGGGCGTTAGTGCCAGACGCAAAAGAGTGATTCTATTCCAGTAGGAGCGGGAACCAACCGGTGATTAGCCGTACTGTGACAGAGTGCGTGCATAGTTTTCACTGCGAGGATGGGAAGTAGCCATTGACAACGGTGACACCCTACATAGAGCTTGCCATGGAAGGAACCTGCGTGTGAGAAGAGGATTTCAAGGAAGAGTTGAAGTCAGAGGACAAAGCATCTCCAAAACTCCAACATATTCCCCAGTACTGAAAATCAAGTAACTCTATTATTTTAACTTACAATTTTATGAAATTTGTAGTTTGGCTTTTTACAAATAAATCCAAATAACTTCTTTAGCCTCCTGACTAAGATTAATAAAATAAGCATTGATTGCTTCAAACCAATAATCTCTGTGGATTCGACCCTTACTCACGTAAGGTATTACTTGGACGACCCAGTACACTTGCTGGTTAGTTGAACGGAATTGTGTCCACTCATGCCAATTTCTTAAATTCCATAATTTTACAATGATACCAAAAGGCACAAAATAGTGATCACAATTTCGTCCACCATCAGGATATAATATCAATAATGATTCTTAGTTTTAATTGTAAAAAGTGAAAGGGCATAAAATAAATAATTGTTACGCAATATTGGAGAATATGTTGGAGTTTTTGGAGATGCTTTTGTCCTCTGAATTCCTGCAACATAATGCTTTCTCACTTTCATACATGCAAGGCTCCTTCCATGGCAAGCTGTATGTAGGGCATCACCGTTGTCAAAGTCTACTTCCCATCCTCTCAGTGAAAATGGTCCAAATGCTCTATCACAGCACGGTTAATCATCTATTGATTCTCGATCATGTCGGAATAAGATCCATTGATCCTTTTGCGTTTGTCATTACGCCCAACACTCGCGAGTTTGAAGCTCGTCACAGTCATCCAATCCTAGAATCCTACTCGGAATACCACAGATAAGGTTTGGCTTTCCGGATTCTCAAGGATGCTGCCAATGGATTTTAGCTTATACCACGAAGATTCTGATTAAGGAATCTAAGAGATACTCATTCAATCTAATGTAGAACGGAGGTGGTTGTCAGGCACACGTTCATGGATTGAGAAAGGTGATGAGTGTCACGGATCATCACCTTCTTCATAGTGAAGCGCGAATGAACATCTTAGATAGGAACAAGCGTGTTTGAATGGAAAACAGAAATAATTGCATTAATTCATCGAGATGCTGCAGAGCTCCTCACCACCAACAATGGGGTTTAGAGACTTATGCCGTCAAAAGGTACAAAATTCAGATCTAAAAATGTCATGAGATACAAAATAAGTCTCTAAAAATTGTTGAAATACTAAACTAGTAATCTAGGTTTACAGAAAATGAGTAAACTAAGTTGGATAGTGCAGAAATCCACTTCTGGGGCCCACTTGGTGTGTACTAGGGCTGAGACTTAAGCTTCTCACGTGCCTGGGCTGTTTCTGGAGTTGAACGCCAGGTTGTAACCTATTTCTAGCGCTGAACTCTAACTTGTAACCTGTTTCTGGCGCTGAACGCCAGAATATAACATGGAACTGGCGTTAAACACCAGTTTACATTGTTTATCTTCGCGCAAAGTATTGACTATTATATATTTCTGGAAAGCCCTGGATGTCTACTTTCCAACCCAATTGAGAGCGCGCCAATTGGACTCCTGTAGCTCCAAGAAATCCATTTCGAGTGCAGGGAGGTCAGAATCCAACAGCATCAGCAGTCCTTTTTCAGCCTAAATCGGATTTTTGCTCAGCCCCCTCAATTTCAGCCAAAAAATACATGAAATTACAAAAAACACACAAACTCATAGTAAAGTCCAGAAATATGAATTTTGCCTAAAAACTAATAAAAATATACTAAAAACTAACTAAAACACACTAAAATCTACATGAAATTACCCCCAAAAAAGCGTATAAAATATCCGCTCATCACATTGCCAATCCAACAAGTCGGAGATGACAGCTCCAGCCGCCGCGCACAAGCCAGACACGTCATCTCCGATCAGTACAGAAGATCTCATCTGAGATCGACCTACAGTTTAGGTAACTATCGGAACACTAAGGAAGGATATTCAAGCCTTCAAACAAGAGAAGAGCGAAACTCTTTATGATGCCTAGGGGAGATATAAGTCAATGCTTCGGACATGACCTGTTCGGTCGTTCACCCATTGGATCAAGCTGGACATTTTTTATGACGGAATCCTTGATGCAACCCAAATGTCTCTAGATCATTCCGCAGGCGGCTCCTTACACATGTTGAAAACACCCAAAGAGGCTCAGGAGTGATGGTGTTTTTGCGGAAAAAAATGAATTTCCAACACACAAATCCAACCGGCAAGTATACCGGGTCGCATCAAGTAATAATAACTCACAAGAGTGAGGTCGACCCCACAGGGATTGATGGATCAAGCAATTTTAGTGGGTGATTAGTTTAGTCAAGCTAACATTGAAGGGATATTGGATGAAATGTAGCCAACAGAATTGTAAATGACAGGAAATTTAAAGTTGCTGAAATTAAAATTGCATAAAACTTAAAGTGCAAGAAAGTAAAATAGCTGAAACTTAAATTGCACGAAAAGTAAATTGCATTAAAATTAAAGGGGATTGGGTGCAGGAAATTTAAAATTCAACAAGAAAATGTAAAGAGCAATCAAGCAGAGAATTAAAAGATGAAATAAGTGCAGCAGATTTAAACAGAAATGGAAAATTACTTGAAGAAGCAACACAGAATGTAACTCAGCTCAATTGTGAAATTTAAAGAGACAAGATCTCAAGGAATCAATAAGACTAGAAAACAAGTCTAGATCTAAATTCCTTCCTTGATCAAAGTAGAAAGCAGATTGAAGAAGAAAGAAAGATGGAAGCAGTAAATGAGAACGCAGATTCAACTTTCAATTCTTAGAAATTATGCAGAAGATGAACAAAGATGAATTTCAGATTAAAGGTTGAAACAGAATTCCTCCAACCTCAACCCAAAATTTCAAAACAGAAATGAAAACTAAGAGAGAGAGCTCTCAAATCCTAATACTCCCTAGTGGAGCTAGCCTCCCCCTTTTCCGAGCTCTAATTGATGCCTTTATATAGGCTTTACAAAGTGAAAATGAAATTGAAATAAAAAACAAATTAAATGAAAATCCTAATTCTAGCTTGTTCTTGTGCCTTTGAGTGATGATGTGGGCTTTGCTTGCTTTGGATTTGAGGAGAAATGGGTTTGGATGGCCTTGATTCAATTTGGTAAGGCATTGAATTAAATTGAATTTTGGTTGATTTTGGCCCATGACACTCCCAGGAGGCTGCCCTAGACCTTCAGGATGCTGCCCTGCCCTCCATTGCTTTGGTGCGCGTTTGTTGCTGGCCGAAACTCCTTTGGTGCGCGACAATTGTGCAAGATGGCCGTGCCAATTTTTGTGCCATGCACCAAAAATTGCTGCCCTGCCCTTGCGGAGGGCAGGGCAATGTTGCCAAAAGGTGAGGTTCCAAGTTCGAAACTTGGTGGAGGCACACGCTGCTCCTTTTCCTTGGTTTCCTTGGCACCTAATTCACGCATAAGGCTTGGCTTCCTTGGAGGTCTTGTGTTCGAACCTTGGTAAAAGCAATTGGGGGAGCAATTTTCCTTGATTTTTCATGAAGAGCACGACATTGCCCTGCTCTCCAAGAGGGCAGAGCAAAAAAATGAGTGCTACTTGCTTTGGGGTGAGGCTCCAGCTTCGAACCTTGGTGGAAGCACATTGGTTTATTTTCGCTTATTTTTGTCCCTTAAATATGCCTTCCGTTCTTGCCTCAATTGTACGCCAAATATGGATTGCTATATATCGTTGGAAAGCTCTGATTGTCAGCTTTCCAACGCAACTAGAAGCACATCAATTGGACGTCTGTAGCTCAAGTTATAGCCCTTTGAAGGAGGCATGGTCATGTTGTGAGCGCCCAGATTTTACCTTAGCGAAAATTCTTGCTTCTAACCTCACTTTGCATCACGATTCTGCCCTGCCCTTGGCAAGAGCAGGGCAGTGTGTGCTGATTGCCTATTCTCCTTTAATTTGGTCATGGGCCACGCTTTTAAAAGCGTGGCCTAAGGCTCCAAAGTGTGCTCCAACTTCAAAGTGTGTCCCGAAGCTCTTTTTTCTCCTTTTTTTGTGCTTCTTTGCTTCTTTTTCTTCTTATTTCCTACAAGATTTATAAAATTAAAAGATCAAAGAAATATACCAATTAAGTATAAAAGCATTCAATATTTAAGCACAAATCATCAATTTCTTGTATGAAAAAGCATAGAAAAATAGGTATATGATGACATGTCATCAAGGAGCTCATTGAAACAGTGGCTAATAACCAACACTTTTACACAGTAGAAAGACCCAAGGCTAGATGGGAACCCAATGAGGAATCTGTCATAGACATACTCCTAGCTCAAAACAAGGCAATGGCTGAACAGTTAGACCTTTTGACAAAGCAGTTAGAGAACATACATACATTCACCAGGAGCCAGCACAACATAGCACAGGAGACTCAAGCATCACTCCAGAGTGTGAAAATAAAACTGCACCGAATAAAAGCTAAGCAAGCAGCTGAAGAATGCCATGTATATCACACTAAAAGAAGAACGTGCAACATCCCGGACTATTGCTCCTAGCGTTCAACGCCCAGAAGGGAGCAATAGGGGCGTTCACCGCCCAGAGGGGAATAGAAAGGGCGTTCAATGCCCAAGGGGGAGCAGCATAGGCATTCAACGCCCAGAAGGGGAAGGCAACACACACCCCAGTTCAGGTTCCCACTGAGGTAGGCTAATAACCCTTCCTCAGTCACTATGGACAATCACCCACACCACTCAAGACCCCTGAATACAAAACCAGGCTGCCATATCCTTAGAAACTCTATAAGGTAGGAAAGGATGAGTAATTTGCCAGGTTTCTGGATAGCCTCAAGACACTTGAGATCAAGGTCCCATTTGCTGAAGCTCTTGAACAGATACCTTCATATGCCAAGTTTATGAAGGACATAAGGAGCTACAAAAGAGATTGGAGGGAGGCAGCAACAGTTCTCCTCACCAAGGAATGCAGTGCAGTTATCCAAAAAAACCTACCAGAGAAGCTACAGGACCCTGGTAGTTTTATAATCTCATACACTCCTGGAGGCACTTGCATAAGGACAGCGCTATGTGATCTTTGAGAAAGAATGAACCTCATGGCATCATCATTAATGAACAAGCTCCGGATACAAGAACCCAAGCCTACCTATATCTGCCTTTAGCTCATTGATGGCCTCGTCAATATCCCATCAGGGGTGGTTGAGGACATGATTGTCAGGGATAGACCCTTTACATTTTCCACAGACTTTGTGATCCTAGATATGGAAGAGAATAGGAATTCTTCTATTATTCTAGGAAGATCTTTTCTGGCTATAAGAAGAACCCTCATGGACGTTCAGATAGGGGAAGTAATACTAAAAGTTGATAAAGATGCATTCACCTTCAATGATGTCAAGGCCGTACAACATCCTGACCCCCCCCACAAGAATGCATGAAGATTGATGTCATAGAACCCTTAGTTGAAGAGGTACAAGAGATTGAAAGACAAGAGGAGGAGCTGGGTAGCATTATTAAGGATGACGTTCCAGAACTGGATGCAACAGAAGAGTAGGAAGAGACGCTAACCAACCCTAAAGTGGAAGATAGACCTCCTAAACTTGAGCTTAAGCCTTTGCCACCATCCTTGAAGTACATATTTTTAGGAGATGATGACTCTTGTCCAGTCATTATAAGCTCTGCGCTGGAGCAGCAAGAAGAAGAGGCACTGATTCAAGTGCTCAAGGCCCACAAGACAGCTATCGAATGGACATAAGTAACTTAAAGGGAATTAGTCCAACTCGATGTATGCACAAAATCAGACTTGAAGGTGATACTAAACCCGTGGTGCAACCACATAGGCGACTGAAGCCAGCTATGAAGGAAGTGGTCCAAAAAGAAGTTACAAAGTTGTGGGAGGCTGGGATTATATACCCCATTTTAGATAGTCCTTGGGTAAGTTCTATACAAGTGGTTCCTAAGAAAGGCGGGATGACAATGATCCATAATGAAAGAAATGAGTTGATTCATACAAGAACTGTCACAGGATGGCGTATGTATATCGGCTATAGGAGACTCAACAACGCCACAAGAAAGGATCACTTTCCCTTGCCTTTCATAGATCAGATGCTGGAGAGGCTAGCTGGCCATGCGTTCTACTGCTTCTTGGATGGCTACTCAGGCTACAATCAAATTGCAGTAGATCCTCAGGACCAAGAAAAGACAACGTTTACATGCCCATATGGAGTGTTCGCCTATAGAAGGATGCCGTTTGGCCTTTATAATGCCCCAGCAACCTTTCAAAGATGTATGTTCTCCATCTTCTCAGATATGGTAGAAAAATTCTTAGAGGTATTCATGGATGACTTCTCGGTTTTTGGTGATTCCTTTAACTCATGCCTTAACCATCTAGCCCTGGTGCTGAAGCGATGCCAAGAAACAAACCTGGTTTTAAACTGGGAGAAATACCATTTTATGGTAACTGAAGGAATTTTTCTTGGGCATAGGATTTCAAACAAGGGAATAGAGGTCGATCAAGATAAGGTGGAAATAATTGAAAAATTACCGCTGCTTACTAATGTTAAAGCCATCAGAAGTTTCTTAGGCCATGCAGATTTCTACAGGAGGTTTAGCAAGGACTTCTCTAAAATTGCAAAATCCTTATGCAATCTTCTAGTTGCTGACACACCTTTTGTATTTGGTGAGGATTGCCTGCATGCCTTTGAAAGAGAGAGAGAGAAAGAAACAATATAAATGGAAAATAAAAGAGTAAGGAAATAGAAAACAAACTATAATAATAGAAACTTCAACGGAGGTAGTAACTCTTCTCAATATCTAATCTAAAAGCATGAAACTAGAAAATCTATGAATTTGAAGAACCCTAGAGGAAGTGATAAAATCTCTCCACGATTCCCAAAACTAAAACTAAAACTAATGAATGAGAATGTGTGAATGTGTGATGAGTCCCTCCTGTCCCCTGGCTCTAGTCTGTGTTTCTGGGCCAAAAACTGGGTCCAAACTCAGCCCAAAATCGCCCCCAGCGTCTTCTACAAATTCTGCACGTGGCGCATGTCATGCATACGCGTCAAGCACATGTGTACGTTGATAGTCTTCTGCGCGTTCACGCGTATACGTCAGGTACGCGTCCGTGTCTCTATGGAATGCGCCAAGTTGCACGTACGCGTCAAGTACGCGTGCGCGTCGATTCTCGCTGGCCAGCTCCTTGGTTTCTTGTGTTCCTTCCATTTTTGCAAGCTTTCTTTCCATCCTCTAAGCCATTCCTGCCCTATAAAGCCTGAAAACACTTAACACACGGATCATGGCATCGAATAGTATAAAGGGGAATTAAAAGCACACAATTTAAGGGCTTAGAAAGCAAGTTTTCAATCATTGAACAAAATTGGAAAGGATTTGTAAAACCATGCAGTTTGTATGAATAAGTGTGCAAAGAATTGATAAAAACCACTCAATTTAACACAAGATAAACCATAAAATAGTGGTTTATCAATCTCCCCACACTTAAACATTAGCATGTCCTCATGCTAAGCTCAAGGAGACCAAAAGAATGAATAGGGGAAAGCAAGACTCATGCAATGCAACCTATGAATGAATGCAACTACATGCTAAGATGTTTCTACCTACTTGGTTAAAAATAAACAAGTCCTCCAAGACAAACATAAATCAGATCCCACTAATTCAAATCACACAATAAGAAGTAAGTAAACTTGTAAGAAGATTACTCATGAAAGCCGGGAACGTAGAATCAAGCATTGAAGCCTCACTGGAAAAGTATATGCACTCTAATTACTCAGGTGTTTAGGGTTAATCCACTCTAGTCTCCTCTAGTCATGCTTTCTAAAATTTTGCTCTTCATCTAACCAATCAACAAATATCTAGTGTACAAATGCAAACATCATGAGGTCTTTTCAAGGTTGTAATGGGGCAAAGGTAAGGGTGAGGATATATGTATGGCCAAGTGAGCTATAAATTGAATCTTTGACTAACCTAAGTTCTCACCTCACACTTACACATACTCTATATAATTCTAAAATCATGCCTAGCTACCCAAAATCTCACTTTTGTACATTTCACATACCCATGTATCAATTTTCTTTCATCACATATGCATTGATCTTTTTATTTGTACTTAACATTGGGGTAATTTTTGTTCCCTAATTATTTATTTATTTATTATTTATTATTTTTTTATTTATTTATTTTTTAAATGAAAGCATAATGGATCAATGCCTATGATTTTATAATTTCACATGAGTAGCACCCAAATTCTCAAAATTTGTTAATAACTCCAAAACACTTTCTTACTAACCCAAGTTCCCATATTTCCCCACACTTAATTGACACACAATCTCTATCTTAAGCTAACCAAATATTCAAATGGGATAATTTAATTATTTTCCGTTTAAGGCTAGTGATGTGGTAACACAAAGAATAATTGGGGGTTAAAAGGGCTCAAAGTGACAAACAAAGGTAGATGAAATGGTAGGCTATTTGGGATAAGTGAGCTAATGACAAATGATGGCCTCAATCATGTGTATGCATGAATATACGCTAAATAATGGACATATAGAATGGAACAAAACATAGATTGCAATCATAGAGAAGAAAACACACAAGAATAAAAATCATGGTTAAATAATGTAACCATATAATTAGGCTCAAAATTTCACAGGTTGTGTGTTCTTAGCGATCAACCATGTTCCAAATTACAATCTTCAAACAAGTTTAATACAAATTTTTCAATTTGAATTAGTGAAATGCTCTAAACAGGGTCTTGAGGAGAAACTCATTATTTCAACCAAGCAGAACATACATGCAAGCAATTATTATCATGCAATCTATCCTATCTAGCAAAAGAAAAAATAACATATTGGTGTTAAGAGAGAGATTACCTCCGGAAGTCAAGTACTGACCTCCCCACACTAAGGCTTGGCACGGTCATCTGTGTCATCAGTAAGGAGCAAGGTGGGACTGGTAGCATCACCCCCACTGTCAGGGTCGTCATGGCTCCCGGTGCTGGTAGGTGAAGTGGAGTCCGGTGTATCCTTCTCTTCTAGATGTGGGTGAGTACTATCAATGAGCTCCTTCAGATAGGTGTATCGGCGCTTGTTGCGACGCTCCAGTCACTCCATTGTCTTGCCGGTCTAACCTCTGAAAAATCTGAAGGAACATCTGAGTAGTGGATGGTGGAGGAGGTGTAGGTGAGGGCGGGGTGGAAGTAGGAGGAGTGTCTATAGATGGGCCGGGATGTCGCCTAGCAGATGGTATTAGGGGTCTGATATACTTTCCATTCAGGACATACTGATCAGCCACTGGAATCATGGCTTTGGTGTCCCCAGCCCTATAGGGAACTCCAGCTGCAGAGACAAGATCCGAAACTAGTGCGAGAAAGGGTAGGTTACCCGTAATCTGTACGTGCCCCATGGCCTGCCGGATGTGTCTTGGTAAATTGAGAGGCTGCTCGGTGAGAATGCACCAGATGAGAACAGCCATGTCAACAGTGAATGTGGACTCATGAGTGCTCAGAAAGACATAGTAGGACATAATTTGTGCCCACACGTGAGCCTCCAAGGTAAGTGCTGGAGCTGCAATGCTCTTAGGTTGAGTCCGATGTTGCTCAAAGATCCAAGTGCTGCCCGGTTGAGCTATAACCCCAAGGACGCTATCCCAGTCAAATTGGTATGTCTGCCGCTTGAGAGAGGCCTCTTGATAGGCGTCTAACCCCTCTAGGCCAGGCGGAAGATCCAATGCTCTCTGAATGGCTCCCTCAGAGACAGGAACTTACTTTTGACGAACATAGACAGACTGCAGGGTCGGCAAGTGAAAGTTGAAGTAGAATTCAACTACCCATGATAGATTGGCCACTCGCGGCTACCTTCTCAAGAATCTCCACTGTCTTCTTTCGATGTGGGGTTCCACAAAATCAACAAGGTGTGTTGGAAGAATGATTAGATGCTCATTATTATAGTTTCTCTCAGCCAGAATGGGAAACATCTGCTCACAGTAACGGTTAGTTAACCGTGCAGAGTCCCTAGCAGGAAAAGCTTTCTCTGCTTCATCAACTTTGATTGTCTGCTTTATCCGCTTCATGGGCGGCTTAATGCTTGTAGTGGGTTGCGCCTTGGCCTCCGCTCTTTTAGTGCCTTTCCTTTCCGGTGGCTTATCAGTAGCCTTCCCTTTTCCTTTCTGGGTACCCATCCTAAGGAAGAAAGAAAGAGGAGAAATAGTAAATATAGATAGCAAAAAACTGAAAGAGGAAAGTCCAAGTTATAATAAATGCCCAAGAAAATAAACAATGTCTTGAGGGCATGGTAGCTACAATATGCACATGGGACAGCAAGTAAGATTATGAGGGTGTATGGCATGCAAGTAAGAGGCATGAGAAGCATAGGCAAGCATCAAGTTCAATAATAAGTATCACATGGAAGGCAAGAGAGGGCATTGGTATGATGATAATTGTGAAAGATATGCTCAATACATGTGGATTGCAAGAGTTGTGAAAAAGAGGCATTAAAGTAGGAAGAATATGATAGAAAATAGTGTAAAATGCCATGTTTCCTTTTTCACAAACACTTGGTGTTCAAGTTAAAATAAGAATGAAATTAAGTAATTCAAATGTATATGAGATCCATAAGAAAATATCAATCGTCAAATCACTCCTCATAATACCCACAAACTCAAATACAATAAAATAAATACCCAAATAAAGCACCAACACCAACATAAAAATGCATGAGAAAAGGATGAAAAAGAAATCACAAATAACTAAGCTAAAAGAAAATTAGGGAGAAAAGAAAACAAGAAATAAATGCAATAAATGAGAGAAGAATGAAAGAGTAGGGGAGAGGAAGAAAATAAACCTTGATGAAGAAGATGGAAGTAGGATGAGGGGAGAGGTAGGAAGGAAGAGGGGTGAAAGAGAGAAGAAGAAAGAAGAAAGAAGAAAGAAGAAGGAATTAGGAAAGAAAGAGAATTAAGATTTGGGAAAGTTTGAACTCTGGGCAGCGCACTACGGAATTGAGGTGGTGCAAGTGACGCGCACGCGTACCGAACGGGTACACGTGCATTGCACAAAAAGAAAGGACGCGTAAGCGTCCAGTGCGTGGACGTGTGCCCTGAATTGTGCCAGTCGCGCGAGTCCAGCCTCGCACACGCACAACTCTCTGTTCGTTTCATGCTGGGGCCAAAGTTGCACGGGATGCGTGTGCGTCATACACGCGCACGCGTGGATGGGAATGTGTTAAAAAGGGCACGCACGCGTCAGGGATGCGTACGCGTGAATGAATATATGCCTCCTAGCACAGCGCCAGTCCCAGACCAGCCCAACTCTCTGGTCAAACATGGATTTACGCCTATTAACTTATGCATGCGGGTGCGCTATAGACGCAGACGCGTGGATTGTGAGAGTGGGAAGCGACGCGCACACGTACAGTACGCATACCCGTGGGCTTGATTGTGCTTAAAGCACATTTCTTGCCCAGCTCCCGCGCAACTCACTATTCCATCTCACATATTTCATATGCACGAAGGACGCGAACACGTATTAGGCGCTTGGGCATCGATCCCCCTTTTTTTTATTATGAAGAATGCAAGTTATGATGCAGAATGTATGCATGAGACTGAGAAAAATGAAACAAAATAAACTAAGAAAGAAAAAGAACGATCATACCATGGTGGGTTGTCTCCCACCTAGCACTTTTCTTTAACGTCCTTAAGTTGGATGTTCCACAAGCTCAGTCTACTTCTGTAGGTGGATCCGCCAAGAGGAGGATCTCCAGCTCCTTGTTGTCCTTCATCTTCTCACCATGGTAAAGCTTCAAGCGGTGGCCATTGACCTTGAGGATATTGGGGCTTGAAGGGTGACTCAAGTGGAAGACGCCGTATGGCTCAGCCTTTTCCACTCTGTAGGGGCCTTCCCATCTTGATCTCAGCTTTCCTGGCATGAGTCTCAACCTGGAGTTGTAAAGGAGGACTAATTCTCCAGGTCTGAACTCTTTTCGCTTGATATTCTTGTCATGTACAGCCCTTGATGAGCGGATAATTTATACGCTTTTTGGCATTGTTTTAGGTAGTTTTTAGTAGGATCTAGCTACTTTTAGGGATGTTTTTTATTAGTTTTTATGCAAAATTTACATTTCTGGACTTTACTATGAGTTTGTGTGTTTTTCTATGATTTTAGGTATTTTTTGGCTGAAATTGAGGGACCTGAGCAAAAATCTGATAAGAGGCTGAAAAAGGACTACAGATGCTGTTGGATTCTGACCTCCCTGTACTTCAAATAGATTTTCTGGAGCGACAAAACTCCAAATGGTGCGTTCTCAATTTCGTTGGAAAGTAGACATCTCGGGCTTTCCAGCAATATATAATAGTCCATACTTTATTTGATTTTAGATGAAGCAAACTGGCGTTCAACGCCAGTTCCATGCTGCATTCTGGAGTAAAACGCCAGAAACACGTCACAAACCAGAGTTAAACGCCAAAAACACATTACAACTTGGCGTTTAACTCCAAGAGAAGCCTCTGCACATGCAAAGCTCAAGCTCAGCCCAAGCACACACCAAAGTAGGCTCCGGAAGTGGATTTCTGCACTTAGACTTATTTCTGTAAACCCTAGTAACTAGTTTAGTATAAATAGAATGTTTTACTATTGTACTCACATCATCTTTGGACAAGCTTTTGGAACATCTTTGATTATTGTTAGTCCTTAGACATTGGTGGCTAGCCTCACGGCCATGCCTACCTTATTTTCACTTATATATTTTCAACGGTGGAGTTTCTACACACCATAGATTAAGGGTGTGGAGCTCTGCTGTTCCTCGAGTATTAATGCAAAGTACTATTGTTCTTCTATTCAATTCACGCTTATTCTTATTCTAAGATATCCATTCGCACCCAAGAACATGATGAATGTGATGATTATGTGACACTCATCACAATTCTCACTTATGAACGTGTGTCTGACAACCACTTTTGTTCTACATACAAATAAGCTTGAATGAATATCTCTTGGATTCCTTGATCAGAATCTTCGTGGTATATGCTAGAATCCATTGGTAGCATTCTTGAGAATCTGGAAAGTCTAAACCTTGTCTGTGGTATTCTGAGTAGGATTCAGGGATTGAATGACTGTGACGAGCTTCAAACTCGCGACTGTAGGGCGTGGTGACAACGCAAAAGGATAGTAAATCCTATTCTTACATGATCAAGAACGGACAGATGATTAGCCGTGCAGTGACAGCGCACCTGGACCATTTTCACTGAGAGGACGGATGGTGGCCATTGAGAACGGTGATCCCCCAGCATACAGCTTGCCATGGAAAGGAGTAAGAATGATTGGATGAAAGTAGTAGGAAGGCAGAGATTCATAAGGAACACAGTATCTTCATGCACTTATCTGAAATTCCTACCAATGAATTACATAAGTATCTCTATCTCTATTTTATGCTTTATTTATCTTTATATTCGAAAACTATTATAACCATTAGAATCCGCCTGACTGAGATTTACAAGATGACCATAGCTTGCTTCATACCAACAATCTCTGTGGGATCGACCCTTACTCACGTAAGGTTTATTACTTGGACGACCTAGTGCACTTGCTGGTTAGTTGTGCGAAGTTGTGAAGAATGTGTGTGAACCATAGTATTGTGCACCAAGTTTTTGGAGTCATTGCTTGGAATTGTTCGAGTTGTGAAAAGTTTGAGTCACAATTTTGCCTATCAAGTTTTCGGCGCCATTGCCGGGAATTGTTTGAGTTTGGACAAGTGACGGTTCATCTAGTTGCTCAGATTAGGTAATTTTCTTCTTGTTTCAACCTTTATTTTGTTTTCAAAAAGTTTTCAAAAACCTTTCAAAATTTTTTTCTCTTTTTTGTTTTTTCTAAAAATAATTTTCGAAAAAAATCCAAAAAAAAATTAATAAAATCATAAAACCAAAAAAAAATTGTGTTTCTTATTTGAGTCTTGAGTCAATTTTTAAGTTTGGTGTCAATTGCATGTTTTTAAAATTTATGCATTTTTTTTTGAAAAAGTCATGCATGGTGTTCTTCATGATCTTCAAGTTGTTCTTGATAAGTCTTCTTGTTTGATCTTCATATTTTCTTGTTTTGTGTCTTTTGTTGTTTTTCATATGCATTTTTTAATCCATAGTGTCTAAACATTAAAAATTTCTAAGTTTGGTGTCTTGCATGTTTTTCTTTTCTTGAAAATTTTTCAAAGATAAGTATTGATGTTCATCTTGATCCTCAAAGTGTTCTTGGTGTTCATCTTGACATTCATAGTGTTCTTGCATGCATCATTGGTTTTGATCCAAAATTTTCATGCTTTGGGTCATATTTGTGTTTTTCTCTCAACTCATTAAATTCAAAAAATCAAAAAAATATATTTTCCTTATTTTACTCATAAATTTCGAAATCTTTGGGTTGACTTAGTCAAAAAATTTTAAAATAAGTTGTTTCTTGTTAGTCAAGTCAAGATTTCAATTTTAAAAATCTTATCTTTTCAAAATCTTTTTCAAAATCTAATCTTTTCTTTTTTCTTGTGCTATTTTCGAAAATTTTTTTAAAATTGATTTTCAAAATCTTTTTCTTATCTTTATTTCATGATTTTCAAAAACTTTACTAACAATTAATGTGATTGATTCAAAAATTTGAAGTTTGTTACTTTCTTGTTAAGAAATGTTCAATCTTTAATTTCTAGAATCATACCTTTTAGTTTCTTATTAGTCAAGTCATCAATTTTAAAAATCAAATCTTTTTCAACCATATCTTTTCAAATCATATCTTTTTCAAAATCAATTTCAAAATCTTTTCTAACTTCTTATCTTTTCAAAATTGATTTTCAAATCTTTTTTAACTAACTAATTGACTTTTTGTTTGTTTTACTATTTCTTATCTTTTTCAAAACCACATAACTACTTTCCTCTCTCAAATTTTCGAAAATCACCTCCCTCTTTTTCAAAAAATCTTTTTATTTAACTAATTGTTTTAAATTTTAATTTTATTCCTTTTTATAAATTCAAATTTTAACTTTAATTTAAAATAAAAACAAAAATATTTTTCTTTTATTTTAGTTAATTTTCGAAAACTCCTCCCTCTCATCTTCTTCTATTTATTTATTTATCTACTAACACTTCTCTTCTACTCAAATTCAAACCCTCTTTTCCCATCTACCTGTGTTCGGATTTTCTTCTTATTTTCTTCCACTCACATAAAGGAATCTCTCTACTGTGGTAAAGAGGATCCCTATTATTATTTTCTGTTCCCTTCTTTTTCATATGAGTAGGAACAAGGACAAGAACATTCTTGTTGAAGCAGATCCTGAACCTGAAAGTACTTTGAAGAAGAAACTAAGAAGCTAAAATACAACAATCTAGAGAAAACCTTACAGAAATTTTTGAAAAAGAAGATGAGATGGCAGCCGAAAATAATGACAACAACAATAATGCATGGAGGATGCTTGGTGATTATACTACACCTACTTCCAATTTTTATGGAAGAAGCATCTCAATCCCTACCATTGGAGCAAACAATTTTGAGCTGAAGCCTCAACTAGTTGCCCTAATGCAACAGAACTGCAAGTTTCATGGACTTCCATCAGAAGATCCCTATCAGTTTTTAACTGAGTTCTTGCAGATCTGTGATACTGTTAAGACTAATGGAGTAGATCTTAAAGTCTACAGGCTCATGCTTTTCCCTTTTGCTGTGAGAGACAGAGCTAGAATGTGGTTGGACTCACAACCTAAAGATAGCCTAGACTCTTGGGATAAGCTGGTCACGGCCTTCTTGGCCAAATTCTTTCCTTCTCAAAAGCTGAGCAAGCTTAGAGTGGATGTTCAGACCTTCAGGCAAAAAGATAGTGAATCCCTCTATGAAGCTTGGGAAAGATACAAGCAGTTGACCAAAAGGTGTTCTTTTGACATGCTTTCAGAGTGGACCATTTTGGATATATTCTATGATGGTCTCTCTGAGTTCTCTAAGATGTCACTGGACCATTCTACCGGTGGATCTATTCACCTAAAGAAAACACCTGCAGAAGCTCAAGAACTCATTGACATGGTTGCAAATAACCAGTTCATGTACACCTCTAAGAGGAATCCTGTGAGTAATGGGACACCTCAGAAGAAGGGAGTTCTTGAAATTGATGCTCTGAATGCCATATTGGCTCAGAACAAAATGTTGACTCAGAAAGTCAACATGATTTCTCAGAGTCTGAATGGATTGCAAAATACATCCAATAGTACTAAAGAGGCATCTTCTGAAGAAGAAGCTTATGATCCTGAGAACCCTGCAATGGCAGAGGTGAATTACATGGGTGAAGCCCATGGAAACACCTATAATCCCTCATGGAGAAATCATCCAAATTTTTCATGGAATGATCAACAGAAGCCTCAACAAGGCTTTAATAATGGTGGAAGAAATAGGTTTAGCAATAGCAAGCCTTTTCCATCATCTTCTCAGCAACAGATAGAGAATTCTGAGCAGAGCCCCTCTAGCTTAGCAAACACAGTCTCTGGTCTATCTAAGGCCACTTTAAGTTTCATTAATGAAACAAGGTCCTCCATTAGAAATTTGGAGGCACAAGTGGGTCAGCTGAGTAAAAAAATCACTGAAACTTCTCCTAGTACTCTCCCAAGCAATACAGAAGAGAATCCAAAAAGAGAGTGCAAGGCCATTGATATAATCAAAATGGCCGAATCCAACGAGGAAGGGGAGGACGTGAATCCCAATGAGGAAGACCTCATGGGACATCCTCCAGACAGAAAGGAGTTCCCTATTGAGGACCTAAAGGAATCTAAGGCTCATATAGAGACCATAGAGATTCCGTTAAACTTCCTTCTGCCATTCATGAGCTCTGAGAACTATTCTTCCTCTGAAGAGGATGAAGATGTAACTAAAGAGCAAGTTGCTCAATATCTAGGAGCCATCATGAAGCTGAATGCCAAGTTGTTTGGTAATGAGACTTGGGAAGATGAACCTTCCTTGCTCATTAGTGAACTAAATACATGGGTTCAGCAAACTTTACCTCAAAAGAAACAAGATCCTGGTAAATTATTAGCTTGTTGGTTTAGTTTCACTCACTTTTTTTGAAAAAAACAAGCAATTTTGTGAACTTTTCCTCCATGCATTCATGAACCAAGAACTAAGTGAAATTTGGCATAATCTATGCAAATGATTCAAGAAGCTTATATGGAAGTTGATGTGAATGATTGATGGATATTTTTGGAAAACGAATTCCAATATCCAAACTCACCGGCAAGTGCACCGGGTCACATCAAGTAATAATAACTCACGGGAGTGAGGTCGATCCCACAGGGATTGAAGGATTGAGCAATTTTAGTTTAGTGGTTGATTTAGTCAAGCGAATCAAGATTTGGTTGAGTGATTTGTGATTTGCAGAATTTAAATTGCATTGAAAGTAAAGGGAATGTGTAAATTGCATGGAATTAAAGAGAGCAAGAATTAAATTGCTGAATCTTAAAGAACAAGTAATATAAATTGCAGAAACTTAGAATGCAAGAAATGTAAATTGCGGAATCTTAAATTGCAAGAAATGTAAATGACTTGAAATGTAAAGGGAATTGGGAAGTGGATTTGCAGAAATTAAACAAGGAAAATTAAATTGCATCAAACAGAAGAGTAAAAGGGGATTGAGATTGAATCGGATCTGAAGCGGAAGAGTAAATGAACATGAAAAGCAATAAACAGAGAATTGGAAATTGGAAATTCAGATCTCAGGACCCAAGAGACTAGATAACCGAGTCTAGATCTCAATGCCTTCCCAGATCCAACCAGAACACTTGCAAAGAAATTGTAAATTGCAAAGAAAGTAGATGAAGAGCAATTAACAGAAATTTAAACTCAATTATGCAGTAAAGAAACAGAGAAATCCCAGGATGAGATTGAAACAGAATTTCTTCAATTCTCCAACCCAAGATCCAAGACAATAGTAATTGAAATTGAAAGTAGTAAAACTAAGAGGAAGAGAATGGAATTCTCCTTCCCCGAAACTAAGACTCAATACCAAAAGCTCTCTGAAAACTACTAAGCAAAACTAAAGGAAAACTAAAAAGAAGAGCTCCTCAATAACTTGAATTCTATCCTATTTATACACTTTCTTCAAATGATCTTCAAGCCTTGGGTTGGGCCTTTGCTCTTGGTGGAATTGGGTTGAAAGAGGCCTTGATTGATTGCTCTTGGAGTTTGGAGAGGAACCAAAGTGAACCAATTGAACCGGGTTGGAGTTTTGCAAAAGTTGGAGTAAAAGTTTGAGCAAAAGTTAGAGGTCTAACTTTTGCTCCAACTTTTCATATCAGCTACCATAATCTGCTGATACCAACGTTGGTGCCAAAGTTAGGGGTCTAACTTTTGCTCCAACGTTGGCTTTACCTTGTGCACTTATGGCGCCAACGTTAGCCCAAAAGTTAGGGGTCTAACGTTGGCGCAAACTTTTGGTGGTCAGGGGTATTTTCATGTGCCAACGTTAGCCCAAAAGTTAGGGGGCTAACGTTGGCGCAAACCAGTCACCCATCCTTGCTGCTACCAACGTTTGGGCCAAAGTTTGGGGTTGGCTCCCCCTTGCACACTCATGGCGCCAACGTTTGCCAAAAAGTTTGAGGCAAACGTTGGCGCAAACTTTTGCTCTCCAGGGTGTGTTGTTCACGGCGCCAACGTTTGCCAAAATGTTTGAGACAAACGTTGGCGCAAACTTTTGCTCTCCAGGGTGTTGATTTATGAGGCCAACGTTTGCCAAAAACTTTGAGGCAAACGTTGGCTCAAGCTTTTCTCCCAAAAGTTTGCGCAAAAGTTTGAGGCAAACTTTTGGTCAAGCTTTTTGCTCCCTGGTTCATTTTCACTTATTCCAAAAGTTTGAGCTAAAGTTTGAGGCAAACTTTTGCTCAAACTTTTTGTCCTCTCTTCCTCCTAGCCATTCCTTCTTGCTTCAACCTTTCTCCAAGCTTTCTTCACCTATCATTAATCAACCAAACACATCAAAGCTATGCTTAAAATCATGAGATATTCATTCTTTCACAATATGTATCAAATATAGCATAAAACCTCATGAAATTGCGTTAATTCATCTATGGTTAATTCAATCAAAGGAAGCATGAAAATCTACCCAATTGGCTTGCTTATGGCTTAAGAAAGTGCATAATTCAATTGAAAACAAAAGAAAAAGGCTAGTGAAACTAGGCTAAGATGACTTGTCATCACAACACCAAACTTAAATCTTGCTTGTCCCCAAGCAAGAAAGGATTTATTGAGAAGAAAGAATGAAATGGAAGAGGATGTTCATGCTAGCAGAGTATTATTGGTAGTTCATGGGGTTTTGTGTGGATATGCAAACACTCACTTCTTATTGACTCTTAGGCTTAGAAAGTCTCCTTCAAGCTTCAAGTACCATACTGCTATGACCTCTCATTAGTCCTTTATCCTTGGCTATTACTTTGTTCGAAAGCTTTATTTGAGTGTCATGTGTAGCAAGTTCATTTTCTTTTCTGTATACTTGACACATTATTCACCATGGACACTTGGCTCACCTTTCCTCTTAAACATTGATGCCCAGCACCTTTTGTTTTGATTACTAAATGCCTTGTAGTTAGGTTGCTCTTGATAGTGGATTTTCAGCTGATGATCCCGGATTAGTTAATCCAAGTCACCAAGTGTTGATGCACTCCAAAGAGCTTACTAATCCAAGCAGATCCTAGTACAAAGACACCACAGGCATATATTTTAAAGTTCAAGCTATTGGTGTCCAGCTTTGTTTCTTTTTGTTTTCCCCTTTTTTTTTTCTGCCACTTTTTGGCTATCTCTTTTCTTTCTTTCTTTTTGTTTTTCTTTCTAACCAAGGATCTTTATTTAATTGAGATTCATAGACAGTAGGCCACTTTATATTTAGAAGGAGACACTCTAGTTCTTTTATTCACTAAAAGTGAGCTATTATACAGTCACACACACATACCACCACTTACTTTAATCATACTTCTATCTTACAGAGAACTTTCTCACTTCACCTTCAAACATTTCTTTTATTGAATTAAAGATGCAGGGGACAAAGCATGCATTTAGTTAAGTGAAAGTAAACACACAAGCACACACTTAGACTAGCTTACTTGTTGCAAAGAGTGATTCTACTTGTACAAAATGAACACTTTAGCAAGACATAAGTCAAAACATTTCTCAACAGCAAGAGTTAAGTATAGATACAACCTATTGGTTTTCAGTCCTCTTGTCCTTCCTTCTGTTGTGCTCCTTTTGAGTTATGATGCATAATATCTTCAAATGGTTGTTAGTTCCCTGCACAATTCTCAAAAGTTGCTTGCTTCTCAAGCCCTTAGGTGACCAGTTAGTATTGAGTGTGGCTTGTGGATTTAATTTGGTGTGGGGACACCAAACTTAATTTCTTGCCACTTCTCTTGATACAACAAGTTAACTCTAGGCAAAATCTTGTGTCCTTGCTAAAGGTTATGAAGTTAAGACTAAAAAGCAGTTAATTGGTTGAATAATCTGTTTGATTGCTTGGAACTAGCAATGTGCAGGAAGTTAGAATGTGCTTTTGAATGAGGTTTTGGTGGAACACCAAACTTAAAATCCTACATTCTCCCTTAAGTTGTTTTTGGTGTGCAACACCAAACTTAGCTCCTTGCAATACATACCAATTATTCAACCTTTTTATTGAAAAAGCTATGAAAAGAAAACTACCTCATGTTGGGTTGCCTCCCAACAAGCGCTCTTTTA
>NC_029772.3:64396215-64396846 GCF_000817695.3 Arachis duranensis | reverse complement strand
TGTAAGAGGCCAACACCCTTCTTGCAGGCTGGGTATTGTTGCTCACTCCCTCTTCACGCACCTCAGCCTCCATGACCTGCAAGAATCACAAACAAACCAAATAAAACATGGACATTCTAATGCTAGAATGTGGTTAGAGGGTTAGGTGACACAATGTGTCAAACAGTTAATGTGCTTAGTCAAAAACAAAGGAAAATAAAGAAAAAGTGCTTAATCTAAACTACCACCTCACTTAATCATTGTCAATCTAATCAATCCCCGGCAACGGCGCCAAAAACTTGATGGATATTTTTGGAAAACGAATTCCAACATCCAAACTCACCGGCAAGTGCACCGGGTCACATCAAGTAATAATAACTCACGGGAGTGAGGTCGATCCCACAGGGATTGAAGGATTGAGCAATTTTAGTTTAGTGGTTGATTTAGTCAAGCGAATCAAATATTGATTGAGTGGTTTATCATTAACAGAAACTAAATTACTTGAAATGTAAAGGGTGAGGGGAGAATTGCAGTAATTTAAAGAGCAGGAAAGAAAAAGTGCTGAATCTTAAAGAACAAGAAATTAAATGACTGAAACTTAAAGTGCAAGAAATGTAAATTGCAGTAACTTAAATTGCAAGAAATGTAAATT
>NC_029772.3:64385458-64395443 GCF_000817695.3 Arachis duranensis | reverse complement strand
TTAGGGGTCTAACGTTGGCGCAAACTTTTGGTGCCCAGGGAGTGATTTTCAAGTTCCAACGTTAGCCCAAAAGTTAGGGGTCTAACGTTGGCGCAAACTTTTGGTGCCCAGGGAGTGATTTTCAAGTTCCAACGTTAGCCCAAAAGTTAGGGGTCTAACGTTGGGGCTAACTTTTCACCCAAAAGTTTGTGCAAAAGTTTGAGGCTAACTTTAGGTCCAGCTTTTTGCTTCCTGGTTCAATTTTACTTATTCCATTGTCCTCTCTTTACTCCTAGCCATTCCTTCTTGCTTCAACCTTTCTCCAAGCTTTCTTCACCTATCATTAATCAACCAAACACATCAAAGCTATGCTTAAAATCATGAGATATTCATTCTTTCACAATATGTATCAAATATAGCATAAAACCTCATGAAATTGCGTTAATTCATCTATGGTTAATTCAATCAAAGGAAGCATGAAAATCTACCCAAATTGGCTTTCTTAGACCTCAAGAGAGTGCATAATTCAAGTGAAAACAAAAGAAAAAGACTAGTGAAACTAGGCTAAGATGACTTGTCATCAATGATTCCCTTGAAAATTAATGTATAAGATGGCAAAACTTTGAGGAAAATTATTTGGTTTATGTTAGGTGATGAAGCAAGAAGACAATGGAGCAAGGAAATCTTGGAGCAAGGAGGAACAACAAGTTGGCAACTTGGAAACCAAGTTGGCAACGCCCATTTAGGTGCAGCTGATGATTGGATTTTTAACGGTTTAGAATTTCACTAATGAAATCTCGTTGTAAAGTATAGTCTCTAAACCAACAATAATCCTTTCATACAAAAATTTTGTTTGTCACAAGTACAAACCCCTAAAATCTATAAACTGAAGTATTTAAACCTCGAGTCGTCTCTCAAAGGACTTGCAGGGTAGTGTTCTTGTTATTGGTTATGGACTTGTTTATTTTGGGGTTTTGGATGAGAAATACGAATAGTAAATGGTAAGAAAACTTTATTAACAAAATGGTCTTGGCAAGGTTTGGTTGTCAAGGGTCTTCATCATTATCACTAGCCACAAGTATGGTAGTTGCAAGGATTAATCCCACTTAGTCATCCTTAAATCAATTAACAAAGGAAAGTCAAGTGAGTTATATCAATCCTAGTCCATAAATCCTAGCTTTCCACTAATTGGATTAATGAAGGCTAGAGTTAATGGCTATCAACTATCAATCAATTGGACACTAGTGACTCAAGAAATCCTAAGTTACCTTCTCAAGCCAAGAACATAAAATTCTAGTCTAACATTCTTCCAAGCATTTAATCAAACACTTGAAAGGCACAAAAGGAAAGTATAGTAAATCACAATAAGGATGACTTCTAACAACAATTGAATACAAAGAACTAACAACAACAATCAAGGAACTCACAATTATCATGAATTACCTCAAATTGCATTATTGAAGGAAAACAAAAGAACAACAATCTATCCACAACAAAATGAAGAATTACAATTATCAAAGCACATAACTAGAAAGAGGAAGATGAGAAGAGTAAAAATTGATAGAGGAGAAGTGAATTAAAGGATGAATTAAACCTAGATCTGAGAAGAGAGATTAACCTAAACCTAATCCTAATTCTAGAGAGAAGTGAGAGCTTCTCTCTCTAAAACTAACTAATCCTAATCCTAATGATGCTAAATGATTCCAATATGTCTTCCCCTTTAATCCTTGATCCTTTTATTCCCCTCTATCAGCAATTGGCGCCAAAATGGGTTCAGAAACCCTTCAAAATCGCCAGGCACATGTTGCTTTAATGAGGTCACATGTGGATTGTGGCGCATGCGCGCACAGTACGCGTGCGCGCCCTTGACCAATCTGCAATGTACGCGTGAGCGCCTTGTGCGCGTGCGCGTACATGACTGATTTTGCTTCTTTGGCTTTTTATGCTTCTCTCCACTTGTATGCTTCCTTCCTTGCTCCCTTTGATCCATGCCTAGCCTATTTTAATCCTGAAATTACTAGCAAAACACATCAAGGCATCTTGTAGAATCAAAGAGGATTTAGAGTTAATCAAAATAAGGCTTAAAAAGCATGTTTTTACACTTAAGCACAAATACGGGAGAGATTACAAAACCATGCAAATTCATAGGTTAAATGTGAGAAAAGGTCGTCAAAATACTCTAAATTCGATACAAGATAAACCGTCAAATTGGGGTTTATCAACAGCCAGGAGGAGCAGCACGTTGGCAACTTGGAAACCAAGTTGGCAACGTGCTAGTGTGTATCCAGCAGAGTTGGCAACTTAACCTTACCTCCTTCAAGGATTCATAACTTGAACCACAGAGATCCAATTGACATGCTTTTAGTTGTGTTAGAAAGTTGACATCTAGAGCTTTCCAACCATGTATAATAGTCTATAGTGAAGCACAAAATTAAAGCTCAATCCAGAGGCATCTTTGGGCATCAAAACTGAGTTCAAAAAGGCAGAAAGGGCTAAGTGTTTGGCAACAACTTGGGCTGGCAACGCCCAAGCACCAAGCCTGGTGCCCAGGAAATTCCTTGCACGTTGCCAACATGCATAAAGCTAGCGTGTTTGCCAGTAACGCCCAGTTGGGCCAGGATTGATGAGAACTTGCTCTTGCTCTCTACACTCTCTTCAAAGGGGAATACTTCCTTCATTGGACCAGGAACTTAACAAAGGAAAAGCCCACATTGCTAATCCAATTGAAGACCTCCAAATGAGTTTTAGGAGTAGAATAAATAGAGTAGAATTTTGTACTTGAGGAACTTCTTCCGCTAGACTTTTTACTTCTTACACTTTGGCACTTTTTACTTTTAGAGACTCTTACACTTAGTTTTTGGTGAAGTTACCTTTCGGAAGCAATTTAAAATTTTAGTTTTCTAAGAACTTCTTCTTCTTCATTCTTCATTTTTTTACTACTCAATTTTAATGTCTACTTTTGCATTTGTTGTTGAATATAGAGCTATGATTCACTAAACCCCACCTTCATTAGGGGGAGGAGCTCTGTTTATTTGAATGGGTTGACAATCATTCTTTTCCTTCTCAATTCAAGTGGTTCATCTAAGAGGAGACTCTTGTTCTTCACATATTCAATTACATTCGAGAGAAGGGTTGAATATACATGAATTATATGGTGAACTTGAGAAAGAATCCATATAATTCAGTTTAGAGTTATCCTTTCATGATTTCTTTGATCAATACACTTTGGGTTGGTATGTGAGATGTAACCTCCCTTAGTTGAGATTCTGAAAGTTGTGTGGCTTGGATTAGAAATTGAACTTCACATCTTCTCATGACCAATTAGATCACGAGAGTGGCAATTGATTGTGTTGAGAGAAATTGAATTGCCAAGAGATTGAGATTCAATTATTCACAATCCGCCATGGATCTATACCCATGATTGAGAAGGAGATGAGCAAAGTCAATTCATGACAATTTACATCTCTGATCCCTAATGATCCTTCCATCATCAATTCTCATCTCTTTTGCTCTTTAGTTATCTTGAATACCCACTACCCAATTCCCTTCTATATTCTTGCAATTTATTATTCTTGCCATTTACATTCTGTTTTCTATTCCTTGCAATTTACCTTTCTACTCTCAACAATTCTGCAATCTTTACTTTCTTGCAATTTATCTTTAATGTCATTTAAGTTTCTTGCACTTTAAGTTTTAGTTATTTACTTTCATTTTCCTTCTTTATTCTAGTTCTTTAAATTCCTTGTCATTTAACTTTCCGCAATTACATTAAAAAAAATCAAATCTCATGAATTCAAACCATGTATGCTTGACTAAATATACCATTTAACTAAAGTTGCTTAATCTACCAATCTCCATGGGATCGACCTCACTCTTAGTGAGTTTTATTACTTGATACGACCCGGTATACATAAGCACCACAAGAATTTGAATTAGAGGACTTTATTAAGCTCATATTTTTTTTCTTTGACTTTGTAATCATTGATGCTCAGAACCTTAAGCTTTGAGGGAGTGCTTTTGCACTTGAGCCTAGCCTTGACTTCTAAGTGTTTTGTTTTCAAGCATTTGGCTTGATACATAAACACCACAAGTACTTAACAAATAAATTGCCATTGGTACTCAGAGCCTTCAGCTTTCTCATTCTTTCCCTTTTTTCTTTTCTTGCCCTTTTTTGCTTTTTTCAAGGTTTTCATGATTTCAAAAGATTTCACAAAATGTCCTAGATAAAAACTTCAATTAAATAAAATCTAATGAAATTGAGCAACAATCAAACATACTAGCTCTCCAATACTTGTATGCACATGCTAAATTCTTCTTTAATTCCTTGTTTGTTTATGATCATGATGCTTTATTGCTTTTGAACTCACAGAATTCAAGTTGGTGGTCATGATGTCACAGCAGCATGTTACCATTTAGAAATCAAACTATGCATATTCATACACACATGCATACAGATAAGGTAAAGACAATCATGCAATTTAAAGTGCTGGAAACAAATGAGAGAAAAAGGAACTTTACAACCTTGTAATTCATCTTCTCTATTGTTGTCATTTTCCTTCCATTCTCCTCCTTCCCATACCAAACTCAGAATACTTGCTCATCCTCAAGCAGCAATTAGAACCGTGGCTATGGGGCTAAGATGGATCATGAATGTCTTACACAATAAAATGTTAGTAGTACATGTGCTCTAAGCAAGCAAAATTAAAGATATGAAGGCACAGAGAAACAAAGACATTATGGTTGCAAAAATAAGAGGGTGTACATGATACATTGTATAAAATATAAGTGGCACACCAAAATTAGTGTGACACTTTCACTTGGAATTGATGCAAGTATCTTGTAAGGATTGGAACCAAATTTTGTTGCATAGCAACACCAAACTTAGAATGCAACCATATGTCAATTTATTTGAACTAAAACTAAACACAGGGAACTGTTATATGTTAAATACAATCACTAAGCCAAAAGTCTACCATGAATAAGGATCTCTTGGTGATGCATTAACAAAAATAGTTAATAAAAAAGAGCATTAAAGATAAGGAAATGACTAAAAGAACAAGAAAACTAAAATTATCTAACTACAAGAAAAATAACACTGCCAAGGCATTATGATTATGCAAACAAGTGGTATTACTGGATGATTTGCATAAAAAAAATTAGTGGCACACCAAACTTAGAATCTTAGTGTGACACTTCCATGTAGAATTGATGCAATCATCCAAAGGGATTGAAAACAATTTGTTGTAGAGCAACACCAAACTTAGAATGTGATCATATGCCAATTTATTGAAATTTAACTAAACAGACATAGAAAATGAACCAGACAAAGAAATAAAATGCTACCCAAGGTTGGGTTGCCTCCCAACAAGCGCTCTTTTAGTGTTATTAGCTTGACATTTTGTTCTTCACTTTCTTCCTAGTCTTCCAGTTTGTTAAGAAGAATGACTTTAAGGGGGGAGAAGTTTCAGCTATTGTCCCCTTTCTTGGTTTCCTCTCAGCAAGCCTCCTTTTGTACATGGCTTGATTGATCTTGCTTGCTGGACCAGGGACATGATTGCTGCTCTTGTTAGTTGCCTTCACTCCTTTGAATTCAAGACTTGGTTGCTGTGTGATTATTGGAGTTTTATCTTCATCCAGAGCCTTCTGAGTTGGTGCTTCAGTGAGTCCTTCCTTCATGTGATTTTCTGCTTCACTTGAGTTTAGACATCCTTGATTGTCCTACTCACTTTCTTGTTCTTCCACTTCCTCTTTTACACTCAACATTTGTTTTAATAGCACTTTCATAGAAGAGGTTTGTTGTTCTTCCCGTGATTTCTTAATCTCCTTTTCATATCTTTCAATAAGTGTTGAGCATCTTTGGTTCAGGGAGGTTTGTGGGGTTTGTGAGCTTTCATGTTCCTTTGTTACCTCAAGTGCAATTTCATTCTCAACCACCTCATTCTTCATTGAAAGTTCACTTGATACAGTAGCCTCTTCATCTTACTCTTCCACTTTCTCCTTCACATTCATCAATTGGTCTTCATTTTCCTTGCTTAATGGTTCTGAGTGTTTCCCTATGTTCTCCAAATGCTTATTCATCTTTTGGAGGAGAATTTTTTGTCTTTTCCAGGATTGTTCTTGTTCCTCTAGGAGTTGTTCTTGTCTTTTCAATAATTCTCTGGACTTTTGAAGGGGATCCTTAGCTACTAGCTCAAATGATGAAGGTTGAGAGAAATTTTGTGGGCATGGATGTGTTGCGGTGATGTCATGGAATGAATTTTGTGAATTGTGGAATGAATTTTGTGGTTGGTATGGATCGTGGAGAAAACTATATGTTGAGGCATAATCAAGTGATGAAGAATTTTCACATGAGAAATCAGGAGGTGGGGTTTGACAATTTAGCATGAAGGAATTAAAGGTTTGCTCAAGTGATGATGTCTCTTGATGAGTGGAGTATGAACTATCAAATGCTTCCTGATTTTGATTCTCCCATCCACAATGTGAATCATTGTAAAATTCCTCAGAGTGTGAATCATCTTGTGGCCATGGGGAGCAATCTTTCATGTATGTATTGATAGCACAATCAAATGAATCATTGAAATTCCCTTCCCAGCCATGGTTTGTGTAATTGTCATAACAGTATGAGTCACTTTGTGGCTCTGGGAAATAGTTCATTTCACTTGATTGTTCATAATCTTATTGATATGCCCAGACACTATAAGGATAATGACATAAGTCATTTTGTGGTTCTGTACAGTATCTCATGTGCTTAGCTTGATCAATTTGTGGCTCCGGAGCAAATCTCCATGGATTGGAGTACTCAGAATTTGCAGTTTCTTGGTAATACTCCCAGCCACCATTAGAATAATGACTTGAATCACCTTGTGGTGGTGAGACATATCCCATATGATTCTCTTGCTCATCTTGTGGTTCTAAAGCATATCTCCATAGATTAGAGTGCTCAGGATCTACAATTTCTTGGTGATATTCCCAACCACCATTAGAATAGTCAATTGGTGATGGTGGGTGATATCCCAGAAAATCTGCTTAATCACAAGATGAGTTGAACTCCATTTCAATTTTGTAAAACACAACACCAAATAAAATTGAAATTCATGTCTCAGATGATATTTGCTTAGTGAGGCAAAAACACAAATACCTTGGTTTCAATTTAAAACAGAGAACAAAAATAAAGAAAATGCTTGATCTAGATTTCTCACCCACTTAATCATTGTTGATCTAATCAATCCTCAGCAACGGTGCCAAAAACTTGATGTGTATTTTTGGAAAACGAATTCCAAACACACAAATCTAACCGGCAAGTGCACAGGGTCGCATCAAGTAGTAATAACTCATAAGAGTGAGGTCGATCCCACAGGGATTGATGGATCAAGCAACTTTAGTGGGTGATTAGTTTAGTCAAGCTAACATTGAGTGAATTGTGTGAAGTTGATCAACAGAAAGTCAAATTGCAGTGAATTAAAGGTGCAGAAGAATTAAATTGCTGAAACTTAAAGAGCAAGAAAGTAAAAAAGCTGAAACTTAAATTGCAAGAAAAGTAAATTGCATCAAAAGTAAAGGGGGTTGGGGTGCTGGAAATTAAAGAGAGCAATAGATCAAAACTCATAACTCTTGCAGAAAGCTTAACTTGCAAGAAAGTAAATTGGGAGCAATGTAAACAGAGAAGCAAAATTGCAGTGAATCAGAACTTAGAGCAATTGCAGAGGAATTAAAATCGTGTAGGAAATGTAAATGAGATTTGCAGCAAGCTCAATATAAACTGAATTGAAAATGAAAACAGCAAATGAAATTAGATCCAATTCCTTAATTCTTATAATTATGTAGCAAAAGAATAAGGATGAATTTTTAGATCAGGAATTGAAACAGAATTCCTTCAATCTTAATCCAAAATTTAAAGCAGAAAATAAAAGTTGATGAAGCAAGAAAATGAAAACAGGAAACTAACTTCAAATCCAATTCTTAGAACAATTGAGAAGAGAGGTAAAAGATGATTCTCAAACTTAGAATCAATGAAGCTCTTCGATCTCAATTCAAATTCCAAGAACAGATGTTGCAGAAGAAAATGAAAATGCAGGAAGAAGAACTAAGATCCAGATTTAATTCTCAAATTCAAAAAGGAAAAATTAAAAGAGAGCTCTCTACTACTTCTGCTCCCTAGTGGAGCCTGCCTTCTTAATAAAATGGAATTGATGCCTTTATATAGGCTTTACCCAATGAAAATGAAATTACAATTAAATGAAAATCCTAATTCTAGCTTGTTCTTGTGCCTTTTGAGTCAATGGGCTTTGCTTGCTTTTTATTTGAAGAGTGGATCCGGTTGGCTTTTTGATTTGGTGAATAATTGAATTAAATTGGATTTTTGGTTGAATTGGGACCATGGGTGTTGCTCCCAGGGCAAGGCTCAGCTCTTGGCAAGAGCTTTGGGCAAGAGCTTTGGCCTTCCAATGCAACACAACAAAGCTCTCTCCAAGAGCTCAAAGCTCTCGGCAAGAGCTTCCTCTTTGTCTCTAGTGAAGCCTCCAAGTTCGAATCCTAGCATCTCCACTTTTTCCATGCTGTATTCCTCTTTTTTTTGTGTAAAGTACGATAAAGATCTTGGCAAGAGCTCAGAGCTCTCCATATGAGCGCTACTTTGCTTTGGAGTGAGGCTCTAGCTTCGAACCTTGGTGGAAGTATTGGCTGATTTTTTTGCTTGTTTTTTATCCTTAAAGATGCCTTTCACTCGTGCCTCAATTTCATGCCAAATATGGATTGCCATATATCGTTGGAAAGCTCTGAATGTCAGCTTTCCAACGCAACTAGAAGCACATCAATCGGACACTAGAAGCTCAAGTTATAGCCCTTTGAAAGAGGCATGGTCATGTTGTGAGCGCCCAAGTTTAACTTAGCGAAAATTTTGCTTCCAAGCTCATTTTTTTGTACGGCAAAGCTAGGCTCTTGGTGTGAACCGAGCTTTGAGTGCTGGTTTCCAATATTCTTTGATTTGGTCATGGGCCACGCTTTTAAAAGCATGGCCTAAGGCTCCAAAGTGTGCTCCAACTTCAAAGTGTGTCCCAAAGCTCCTTTTTTCTCCTTTTTAGCTTATTTTGTGCTCTTTTGCTTCTTTTTCTTCTTATTTCCTACAAAATTTATAAAATCAAAAGATCAAGAAAATATAACATTTAAGCACAAAAGCATTCAATATTTAAGCACAAATCATCAATTTCTTGTATGAAAAAGCATAGAAAAAACATGACATGGTGACATGTCATCAATATCTAGTAAACAAAAGATCTGCGAATTTCTTATTTTTTTAATTTTTAAACTAAAAAAATAATATTTTTCTTATAGTAGAAAAATAAAATATTAAAAAAATATCGAAAAAATAAAAAATAGAAAAATATTAAATTTTTTAAACTAATTTATTCTTAATCTGCGAACAAGTGCAACAAAAAAAAAGTCAACTGTCCGGGTGTAGCATTATCCGTTGAATAAAAAAATTAAAAAATATTGTTAGAAAATTTTAAAATTTTAAAAAACTAAATTTTTTATTTTTAAATTTTTAAATTATAAGCTTAAAGTTTTTTATTTAAATTAGAAAAATAAAATAAAGTCTAGCAAAATATAGTATACAACAGATTTGTAAATTTCTTATTTTTTTAATTTTTAAACTAGAAAATAAATTTTTTTTCTGAAAGTAGAAAAATAAAATATTCAAAAATATCCAAAAAATAAAAAAATTGAAAAATTTTAAATTTTTTAAACTAATTTATTCTTAATTTGCCAACATGTGCATAAAAAAGTCAATCGTTTGGCTATAGCATTATCCGATGAATAAAATAATTAAAAATATTTTTAGAAAAATTTAAAATTTTAAAAAACTAAATTTTTTATTTTTAAATTTTTAAATTATAAGAAGAAATTTTTTTATTTAAATTCGTAAAATAAAATAGAGTCTAGCAATATCTAGTATACAACAGATCTGTAAATTTCTTATTTTTTTAATTTTGAAACTAAAAAATAATTT
>NC_029772.3:64375181-64385194 GCF_000817695.3 Arachis duranensis | reverse complement strand
TAAATTTTTAAATTATAAGATTAATTTTTTTTATTTAAATTAGAAAAATAAAATAATGTCCAGCAATATCTGGTAAACAAAAGATCTGCGAATTTCTTATTTTTTTTAATTTTTAAACTAAAAATATTATTTTATTTCTTATAGTAGAAAAATAAAATTTTCAAGAAATATCAAAAAAATAAAAAAAAATTTAAAATTTAAATTTTTAAAACTAATTTAATCTTAATTTGCAAACAAGTGCATAAAAAAGTCAACTGTTTGGGTGATGATTAGATTTTTGATGGTATAAAATTTCACAAATGAATTCTCGTTGCAAGTATAGTTTCTAAACCAATCAAAAATCCTTTCATACAAAAGATTGTTTGTCACAAGTAACAAACCCCTAATTTTATAAACCGAAGTATTCAAACATTGGGTCGTTCTCCCTAGGAATTACAATAAAGTGCCTTGTTATTGGTTAGAAATGTGTTTTGGGGTTTTGGATAAGAAGCATGAAAAGTAAATGGCAATGAAAATAAACTAACAACTATAAAAGGCTCTTGGCAAGGTATGAAAATTAGAAGTCCTATCCTAGTTATCCTTCTCAATTGTGATGAGAATTGTTCATTGCTACCACTTAGTTAGCAAACACATAAAAGGCAATAAAAGTAAACAACATAAATTGCAAGAATTAAAGAGATATCTAACTACAAAGGCAAGAGATCGACAATAGAAAAGCAAAGAAGAACAATTATTATGAATTACCTCTTATTGAATTGAAAGAAAATGGAAGTAACAAATAGTAGATCTACAACAAAGTATAAGAACAACATAAAGGAAATTGCAACAAGAGAATGGAAGAAGAATGAATGTAACAACAAGGAGTTGAGAAGATAGAAGTAGAAGAAGATGAATTAAAATCTAGATCTAAGAACTAAACCTAATCCTAATCCTAATCCTAGAGAGAAGTGAGAGCTTCTCTCTCTAGAAACTACTTCCAAAAACTAAATTATGACTAATGGTAACTAACATATTCAATGTCTCCCCCTTCAATCCTTGATCCTTTTATTCCTTTCTCTCAGCAATTGGCGCCAGAATGGGTTCAGAAACCCTTCAAAATCGCCAGGCACGTGTTGCTTTAATGAAGTCATGTGCGGGTTGCGACGCGTGCGCGCACGGTACGCATGCGCGTCCCTGGCTGATTCTGTAATATGCGCACGAGCGCCTTGTGCGCGTGCGCATGCATGGCTGATTTCACTTCTTTGACTTTTTATGCTTCTCTCCACTTGTATGCTTCCTTCCCTGCTCCCTTTGATCCCTGCCTAGCCTATTTCAATCCTGGAATTACTAGCAAACACATTAAGGCATCTTATGGAATTAAAGAGGAACTAGAATTCATCAAAATAAGGCTTAAAAAGCATATTTTTACACTTAAGCACAATACGGGAGAGATTACAAAACCATGCTAATTCATAGGCTAAATGCGAGAAAAGGTCATCAAAATACTCTAAATTCAATACAGGATAAACCCTAAAAATGGGGTTTATCAACCTCCCCACACTTAAACCTTAGCATGTCCTCATGCTAAAATAAGAAGGAACTAAGGGGTATGACATTTATTTAAATGCAACTAAGCGATATGAATCCTATCTAGATGCAATTATCTAAAGCAAATGGAAATGCTTAGTCCAAACATATTAATTCCCAAGAGACATGTATAAGCACAATAGCTAGGAAAATAGGAATTAAGTCCAAACCACAATTGCATTGAAACTTATCAAAAGAAATTCAAGCTTGCAAGAATATAGATAATATGGGTGAACACATGTAATTGAACTTTCGAACCCTCACCGGATGTGTATCCGCTCTATTCACTCGAGTGTTTAAGGGTTAATTCACTCAATTCCCTTCTAATCATACTTTCCAAAATTTGATTTTCTTCTAACAATCAACACTTATTCAATGCATGCATACATTCATCATGAGGTCTTTCATTTAGGTTGTAATGGGGTTAGGGTCAAGGTAAGATCATTTATAGTTAAGTGGACTAGAGTTTGGATCTTGGATTAGCATAGACTTTCCCACCTAACTATATAATGACCTATACAAATTCAAACTATTCTAACTACCCATTCTTCACTTTTTCTTACATATTCATGCATTCTATTCCTTGATTCATAACACTTATGCATTGATCCCCTTTTATTGAGCTTCACTTTGGGGCTTTGTGTCCCCTTTGGTTGCTTCCTTTTCATTTTCTTCTTTCTCTTTCTTTTTTATATATTACTTTTTTTCTTTCCCTTTTTTTTCTTTGCACAAGGACAGCAATTGCATAAGGTCTTATACATTCAATCAATACATGAATATATTCCCAATTCCTAAATATGGAAGTGTACTACCCTTTTTATCCCATCCAATGTTGCCAAGCCTCACCATCTTTGAATAATAAACACTCTCACTAGCCTAGGCTAATCAAAGATCCAAGCAAGGGACTTTCATTGGTTTTCCGCCTTGGGCTTGTAATGTGCTAAAATAAGAACACGTTGGTTAAGCATAGGCTCAAGGTTGACTAACAATGGAGAGTAAAAGGTAGGCTATTTGGGTAAGTGGGCTAATGAAATAATGGCCTCAATCATACAAATGCATGAATACAAGAAATAAATGGACATATAGAATCAAGTAAATCAAGGATCACAATCATAGAAAGAGAACAATTGCACACAAGAATGGAAGATAAGTGGTTATAAAATGTAACCACATCAATAGGCTCAAGTCTCACAAGCTTGTGTTCTTAGTTCAATACATGCTTCACAAAGTATGAAATTCAAGCAAGTTTCATCAAAAATTTCCTTCAATCAATTTGGTTGGTGCCCTATAATTAAGTTCCTTGGAAAATCTCAATATTTGACTAAGCATTGTTGTGATTGAAAAATTCAAAAATTCCCTAGTTTACCCTTTCCTTTTTCACTTAAAACAATTTCTTATGCAAAAAGGGTGACTAAATTTTTTTTTTTTTGCAATTCAAACATGATTTCTAATCACACTATAAGCTAAAAAGAAGGATATGCAAAAGTATATAAAGAAAAATCCAACTAAAAGTATGGAATCTAGCATCTAAAGTATCTAAAATATCCAAAAGCATCCAAAACATCTAAAATCCAAAATAAGCAGTAAGCGTATCCAAAACGAACCAAAATATTAAGAGTATCCAAAATAAACTCAAAATGCATCAAATATATACAAAGGTATGCAAAGTAAGATAACTAGGAAAGTGGCCAAAATGTTCACCGGTCCTCTAATGATGCTACCGGTGACCTCCCCACAATTAAGATCGAGCATCGTCCTCGATGCTAAACCGAAGGATCAGGGGAAGGTACAACGGTAGGTGCGGACTCTGTCTGAGGCTGTGGGACCAGCTCCTTATGGGACTGTGGAGTCTCTGTGGCGTCAGGTGCTGCTGGAGGTGCATCTTGCTGAGTCGGCTCATCAACATCCTCCTCCTGATGATCCTGCTTATCGGAGGCTGGAGAGTCTGGGAGCGGAGGTAACTCGGCGCCCAGGGAGATGAGAGCCTGATCCATCCGATCCAGTCGGCGCATGATTTGGCGCTTTTCGCACTCCAAAAACCGAAACAGACGTTGAACCAGTAGGTAAGTCGGCTCAGGTGCTGAAGAAGGGGTTGTCAAAGAAGATGGGGCTGCTGCTGTAGAAGAGGACGGGGCTGCTGAAGGTCCAGCCGTCCCTACAACTACTCTAGCCCTAGATCGGCGTCTAGCTGGGGGCTTCTCGTGCACCCATCCACCCAAAGGGATAGTAACCTCCTTGTCATCGTCATCTGGGGGTGGTGGTGTCACATCATCATCTAACCAAGGGACCTCAGCTAAGGCGGCCATACTGGTAACCAAGGTGGGAAACGGAAGTAGGCCACGAATATGTGCTCGCCACATACACTGCCGAATCAATCGAGGAAAGTAAACCTCCTTTCCCTCCATAACACGACCAATCAAAAGTAGCATCTCCATAGGGATCTCAGAAAAGTGAGTGGTGGGTAAGACATAGTGGGCAAATATCATCTGCCAAGTCTTGGCCTCTCTAGTCAGATGAGCAAATAGCATCCCCTTAGGCTTAGTGTTGTTCGCATCCATGACCCAAGTAGCATCTGGTATAGCAATCACGCGCCTAAGCGCCTCATAGTCGAAGGTCATGCTCTGAATAGCTATCTCAGCCTGCTGATGAGCGCAGGTGCCATCAGTAAGATGTCGGCACTGCAATGCCTCCTCTATAGCAGTCTTAGTGATTATAACCTCTCTACCCCTCAACTGAACTGAATCTAAAGTAGGACGGAAGAAGTTGCAATAGAATTCCTTAACCCAAGAAATGTTGATATCTCCCAAATCTCTATCAACAAAGTCCATACCCAACTCTAGGATGCGACTAGTAATGGCTCGTCTCACATCATTGGGAAGGGCAAGCTTCTTCTCAGTATTCAATTTCGTCGTCCAATACTTGGGAAGGCGAAGCTCACAGTAAAGATTGGGAAACTTTGTTGGATCGGTAGAAGGTAGCAACTGATTTTCCTTTTCTTCGTCATTCAACGGATTCTTAGCATAATTCTTGTAAATGGAGGGAATAGAGGGTGTAGAATGCTTTCTTTTCTTGGAGGTAGTGGCTATAGCTTTTCCTTTGTCCGACATCCTGAAAAGTATGATAGAATATAAGCAATGAAGCACTTAGCACAAAGCAAAGAAAGCATGTTCAGGATATCAATTGGCTAATGAACAATCATGATGTGAACTGAACTTTGAGAAAATTGGTGAACAAGTAAGCATAAGTGAACAAGTAAACCAAGAATGCAATGTTCACAAAAGTCAACAACTCTTACTCATTAAGCAAAAAAATCATCATACCGTTGAAAGAATGGTTAAAGAGGGTTAAATGTGAGTAGAAGTTAAATGGTTAAAGAAATTAGTGAGTTAGAAAAGTGGATTAGTGGTATGATGATATTTAGGCTCAATAAAAGAGGAGTTGTGGCTAGACATAGAAATCTTGTTCACAATGATTGGTGCAAATCCCAGAAGTCAAAAGTAAACGAAAATTAGCCCAAATTTGTAATAGAGATTAAGATGAAAACAAATTTCTTGAAAATTAGGTAGCATTTTGGCTTAAAATTGGACGGTCCCGGATAGCAGGTGGCACAAACAGCAAGAGAACAACATCAATTCAGCACAGCAGCAGTGAAATATTAACCAACAACACAAATGCCATACATGGCAATCCAAAATCAGCATACAACACCCAAGTAAACAAACAACGAATGATGCACAAACGGAGCACTTATCAGACCTAGAATCCTCTATCCAGCCCTAGCTACCTAACCACAATTATTTCTATCTATCCCAACATGCAAAGTTTCAATTCTAACTAACTACAAACAGCTAACAGTGCTAACAGTAACAAAAAGCAGAGTTGGGGCAGGAACCTGGGAGCAGAGTGAGAAGAAATGGAAATGGGAAGTAGGGAAGTAGAATCGGGACAGGGGCAGCAGAGACTGAGGGCTGTGCCGGCAAGGTAGAACGCGCCACCGTGGATGGTGGTCACCTCGGAGCAGTGGCGGTGTGAAGGGGTGCTGGCGGCGATGAGAGAGAGAGTGAGAGGGAAGTGTTGATTGATGGAGAAAGAGAGAGGGGGGCCGTCCTCGCGGTGTTTGTCGCCAGCGATGGCGGCGGTAACTGCGGAGTGACGGGGTATGGGAAGGAGAGGGAGATGGCAAAAGGGAGAAGAAGAGGGGTGCGTGATTGCGCAGTGCTCTTCGCGCATTAGGGTTATCCCCCTTTTTGATTTGGCGCGGGCGCGTACAGGGCGCGTCCGCGCACATTGGTGAAATTAGAGACCTACGCGTGCGCGTACAGCGCGCTCAAGCGTGGATGAGGAAACTATGTATCGGCGCGTACGCGTATAGTGCGCGCACGCGTACATGAGGTTGGGCTGGAGGCTTAGAATGGGCTTGACGCACGCCCAACTTTCTGGACAAAGGCCTGGAGTGGTGGCATCAGCTAGGGGATGCACACGTGGCAAGTGCGCGTCCGCGTAAGGTGAATTAGGCTGGGGGCTCAAGGTTGGCCCAGATCTAGCCCAACTCTCTGGAATTTGGGTGATGATGCAACTTCTCAGGGACGCGTGCGAGTACATCATGCGCGCGCGTCCACCCCCCCTTTTTTTTAACAGAAAATTGTGCTAAGGTGCTCCCTATAATGCTCACAACTCTTTATTCGCTCAACTATCATCTAATTCACCAAAACATGCAATTTGATATTATTCATCTACTACTAACACAACATACATGTGACTATGCTAACAATTGAGATGTACAAACAAATCTATATGAAACATCTACCTACAATGGCAACTCAAATCACTTATTGAGCAGAATTAAAAGAGAGTGGAAAGAGTTTACCATGGTGAGGTGTCTCCCACCTAGCACTTTTATTTTAAGTCCTTAAGTTGGACTTATGGGGAGCTCCTCTCAAGGTGGCTTGTGCTTGTGCTCATCTTGGAACTCCCACCAATGCTTGGTTCTCCATTGTGCGCCAAGATTTCTTATGGATTGAGCCAAGTGTTGACGGAGTTCTTCACAAACTTGGGGCTCCCAAAGTTGATCCTCTTTTTCTAATCCGAGATCCCACACTTTGTTTTCACACCCGTCTTGAGATTGATCATCATTATTAGTCCAACTGGGTGGTGAGTAAGGTGAATTCTCTATGAAGTGCCCAGCAATCCTCCTAGACCCATATATTTGAGCACTATTCCCACCTTTGTATTCAACTCTTGAGGTATCAACCAAAATGAGCCTTGATTTACAACGCCAACAACGAAACATCTTTCGCTTACGCTTCATCCCACAAAGCATCCTAAGTTGACCATCCGTTTCAAGCAAGCCATACTCAAGTGGTACAATAAAGCTAATAGAAATGAATTTTACCCACTCAAGTGAAGGGGCAGATGACAACCTAGGCAAAGATGCTTCCAACGATCTTGACAAAGCATAACCAACCCTCGTCCTTCTATTTCTAAGGACTTCCACCTCTTCACAAGATTTCTCTAATTCAATCCTTTGTTCATTAATACTATCTAAGCCTTTTCCCTTAATCAAACTATAATTGGGAGGGTGAAAGAAGTTTACCTCCACAACATTTTCAAATGCATCGGGAGAAAGTTCTTCAAGTTCAAAGGATTCTCCACCACTAGGACTTGATGCTTGCTCTTCATCACCAAGGGAACTCAATTCTTTCTCTATCCCATCCAAGTGTTCATATGGAATATGCCTTGGAAGGTGTGCACTTTCCTCCCTAGCATCAATTTCAATCATCTGGAGGGGTTTTCTTCAACTCTATGTTCCCATGGAGGCTCCGCATCTCCTAAGTCTTCTACCACTTCTTCCGTGTCTTCAACAATTAAAGCTTCCTCCAATTGTTCCAATACAAAGCAACTTCTCTCATTTCCCACCGGAGTTTCCAATCTCTCCTTCATGCTATGTTCTTCATTCGATTCTCCACATGTAGCCATGGGAGTTCCTTGAGTGTTCAAGTATTGGGAGGCTAATTGATTTGTTACCGCATCCAAGGCGGCCATGAAATTTTGCACATCCCTTTTCATCTCTTCTTATCCTTGAACAAGAACACCAAGGGTTTCATCCATTAGAGGTTGGGGTAGGTGGAAGGATTCATCATTTTGGGGAAAGGGTTCAAAATGGAAAGGTGGTTCTTCTTGGTAGAGTTGTGGTGGTTCAATATTTTCCATTCTTTCCACTTGTTGCACAACACACTCCATGATTGCTAGAAATTGATCCAATGCTTCCTTGAGATGATCCCTTGACTCTTGTTCCTCTTGGATTATATGATTAGGATAATGTGGCTCTTGGATCAATGGATATGAGTATTCTTCCATGGGAGGTTGTGGTGGAAAGTAGTATTCATCTTGTGGTTGAAAATTTTCATATATTGGAGGTGGTTCATCTTGGTAATAATGTGGGGGAGGTGGCTCTATATATGGTTCGTATGGCTCATATGGTTGTTGGTAGGATAGGTATGGATTAGGGTCATATGAAGGTGGTTGGTAAGAAGGGGCTTGTGAGTATGGTTGAGAGTTATGTTGAGGGTATGGATCATAGGCATATGATGGTGGTTCTTGAAAGTCACAAGGAGATTCACCATAGCCATTATTGGTGGGGGTTGTTGCCATGAGGATTGATCATAAGCATATGGCTCTTCCCACCCTTGATTATCCCATCCTTGATACATCTCTTCATTGTAATCTCCACTTCCTACAACATAGTTGTAATCACACTCATAGCCAAAATGAGAATTCATGATAGTAAGAGAAGGCAAAAAAAAACAAAAACAAAAAATTAGTAACAAATAAAGAGAACACACTAAAAACTAACAAAGAAGCAAAGAGCAAACATTTTCACAATATTCACATATATGCAATAACCAATAACATAACACCATTGCAACTCCCCGGCAATGGCGCCATTTTGATGATTAGATTTTTGATGGTATAGAATTTCACAAATGAATTCTCGTTGCAAGTATAGTTTATAAACCAATCAAAAATCCTTTCATACAAAAGATTGTTTGTCACAAGTAACAAACCCCTAATTTTATAAACCGAAGTATTCAAACCTCGAGTCGTTCTCCCTAGGAATTACAATAAAGTGCCTTGTTATTGGTTAGAAATGTGTTTTGGGGTTTTGGATAAGAAGCATGAAAAGTAAATGGCAATGAAAATAAACTAACAACTATAAAAGGCTCTTGGCAAGGTATGAAAATTAGAAGTCCTATCCTAGTTATCCTTCTCAATTGTGATGAGAATTGTTCATTGCTACCACTTAGTTAACCCTTACTAAATAAAGTCAAGTGTCACTAATTACTCTACCTAGGCCAAGAGGAACAAAATCTATACTATATCTAGAAGAGGCATTTCAACAAATACATACAAGGCAATAAAAGTAAACAACATAAATTGCAAGAATTAAAGAGAGATCTAACTACAAAGGTAAGAGATCGACAATAGAAAAGCAAAGAAGAACAATTATTATGAATTACCTCTTATTGAATTGAAAGAAAATGGAAGGAACAAATAGTAGATCTACAAGAAAGTATAAGAACAACATAAAGGAAATTGCAACAAGAGAATGGAAGAAGAATGAATGTAACAACAAGGAGTTGAGAAGATAGAAGTAGAAGAAGATGAATTAAAATCTAGATCTAAGAACTAAACCTAATCCTAATCCTAATCCTAGAGAGAAGTGAGAGCTTCTCTCTCTAGAAACTACTTCCAAAAACTAAACTATGACTAATGGTAACTAACATATTCAATGTCTCCCCCCTTCAATCCTTGATCCTTTTATTTCTTTCTCTCAGCAACTGGCGCCAGAATGGGTTCAGAAACCCTTCAAAATTGCCAGGCACGTGTTGCTTTAATGAAGTCATGTGCGGGTTGCGACGCGTGCGCGCACGGTACACGTGCGCGCACGGTACCCGTGCGCGTCCCTGGCCGATTCTGCAATATGCGCGCGAGCGCCTTGTGCGCGTGCGCGTGCATGGCTGATTTCACTTCTTTTACTTTTTATGCTTCTCTCCACTTGTATGCTTCGTTCCATGCTCCCTTTGATCCCTGCCTAGCCTATTTCAATCCTGGAATTACTAGCAAACACATCAAGGCATCTTATGGAATCAAAGAGGAATTAGAATTCATCAAAATAAGGCTTAAAAAGCATGTTTTTACACTTAAGCACAAATATGGGAGAGATTACAAAACCATGCTAATTCATAGGCTAAATGCGAGAAAAGGTCATCAAAATACTCTAAATTCAATACAAGATAAACCCTAAAAATGGGGTTTATCATTGGGTGTAGCATTATCCGGTGAATAAAAAAATAAAAAAATTTTAGAAAAATTTAAAATTTTAAAAAACTAAATTTTTTATTTTTAAAATTTTAAATTATAAGATTAATTTTTTTATTTTAATTAGA
>NC_029772.3:64373801-64374456 GCF_000817695.3 Arachis duranensis | reverse complement strand
CAACAAATCTATAAATTTCTTTTTTTTTAATTTTTAAACAAGAAAATATAATTTTTTTTCTTAAAGTAGAAAAATAAAATATTCAAAAAATATCCAAAAAACATAAAAAATTGAAAATTTTTAAATTTTTTAAACTAATTTATTCTTAATTTGCGAACATGTGCATAAAAAAAGTCAACTGTTTTGCAGTAGCATTATCCGATAAATAGAAAATAAAAAATATTTTTAGATAAAATTTTAAAAACCTAAATTTTTTATTTTCAAATTTTTAAATTATAAGGTTAAATTTTTTTATTTAAATTAGAATAATAAAGTAAAGTCCAGCAATATATAGTAAACAAAAGATCTGCGAATTTCTTATTTTTTAAATTTTTAAACTAAAAAAATAATATTTTTCTTATAGTAGAAATAAAGATTTTTTGAAATATCCAATCAACAAAAATTTAAAAAGTTTAAATTTTTAAGAATAATTTATTTTATATTTGTGAAAACATAGCATTGACCGGTGAATAAAAAAAATTAGGATTTCAAAAGACAATTTTTTATTTTTTTAAATTTTTAAATTTAAAATACAAAAATAAAATAAAGTCCATAAATATTAAGAAGACAAGAAAAAGTATGAAAAATTTTTATTTTTAAATTTTGAAACTAAAAA
>NC_029772.3:64370442-64372759 GCF_000817695.3 Arachis duranensis | reverse complement strand
TATGTGCATAAAAAAGTCAACTGTTTGGTTGTAACATTATCCGGTGAATAAAATAATTAAAAATATTTTTAGAAAAATTTAAAATTTAAAAAAACTAAATTTTTTATTTTTAAATTTTTAAATTATAAGATGAAATTTTTTTATTTAAATTCATAAAATAAAATAAAGTCTAGCAATATCAAGTACACAACAGATCTGTAAATTTCTTATTTTTTTAATTTTGAAACTAAAAGAATAATTTTTTTCTTATAGTAGAAAAATAAAATATTCAAAAAATATCAAAAAAATAAAAAAATTGAAAAATTTTAAATTTTTTAAACTAATTTATTCTTAATTTGCGAATAAGTCCATAAAAAAAGTCAACTGTTTGGGTGTAGCATTATCCAGTGAATAAAAAAATAAATAAATATTTTTAGAAAAAATTAAAATTTTTAAAAACTAAATTTTTTGTTTTCAAATTTTTAAATTACAAGGTTAATTTTTTTATTTAAATTAGAAAAATAAAATAAAGCCCCGCAAAATCTAGTAAACAACATATATGCAAATTTCTTATTTTTTTAATTTTAAAACTAAAAAAATAATTTTTTTTCTTATAGTAGAAAAATAAAATATTCAATAAATATCCAAAAAATAAAAAAATAGGAAAGTTTTAAATTTTTTAAATTAATTTCTTCTTAATTTGCGAACAAGTGCATAAAAAAGTCAACTATTTGGGTGTAGCATTATCCGGTGAATAAAATAATAAAAATATTTTTGAAAAAATTGTAAATTTTAAAAATCTAAATCTTTCATTTTTAAATTTTTAAATTATAAGATTAAATTTTTTTATTTAAATTAGAAAAATAAAATAATGTCCAGCAATATCTAGTAAACAAAAGATCTGCGAATTTCTTATTTTTTTTAATTTTTAAACTAAAAAGATAATTTTATTTCTTAGAGTAGAAAAATAAAATTTTCAAGAAATTTTAAAAAATAAAAAAAATTTAAATTTTAAATTGTTTAAACTAATTTAATCTTAATTTTCGAACAAGTGCATAAAAAAAGTCAACTGTTTGGGTGTAGCATTATCCGGTGAATAAAAAAATAAAAAAAATTTTAGAAAAAGTTAAAATTTAAAAAAAACTAAATTTTTTATTTTTAAAATTTTAAATTATAAGATTGGATTTTTTTATTTTAATTAGAAAAACAAAATAAAGTTCAGCAATATCCAGTATACAACAGATCTGTAAATTTCTTATTTTTTAAATTTTAAACTAAAAAAATTATTTTTTTTATAGTAGAAAAATAAAATATTCAAAAATCCAAAAAATAAAAAATTGAAAAATTTTAAATTTTTTAAAATAATTTATTCTTAATTTGCGAAAAAGTCCATCAAAAAAAGTCAATTGTTTTGCCCTAGCATTATCCGATGAATAAAAAATAAAAAAATATTTTTAGATAAAATTTTAAAAAAACTAAATTTTTTATTTTCAAATTTTTAAATTATAAGGTTAAATTTTTTATTTAAATTAGAAAAATAAAATAAAGTCGAGCAATATCTATTAAATAATAGATCTGTAACTTTATTATTTTTTTTAAGTTTTTATACAACAAAATATATTTTTTTAATAGTAGAAAATAAAAAATTCCAACAATATCCAAAAAATTAAAAATAGGAAATTTTTAAATTTTTTAAATTAATTTATTCTTAATTTGTGAATAAGAGCAGAAAAAAATATGTTAACTGTCCAGGTGTAGCATTTTTCGTTGAATAAAAAAATAAAAAAATATTGTTAGGAACACTTATGCATTGACTTTATTGAGCTTCGCTTTGGGGCATTTTGTCCCCTTCTTATTATTTTTCTTCTTTTTCTTTCTTTTTTCTATTTTTTTCTTTTCTTTTCACTATTATTTTTCTTTTCTTTTTCTTTTGTTTTTCTCATTTTTTTCTATATACAAGAGCATCAATGCATAAGGTTTTACATTTGATCAATACATGAGTATTACCCAATTCCCAATAAATTCAATAAAAATACAAAACTACCCTTCTATTCACCCAATGTCCTAAGGTTCCCACACTTGAATAGTACTCACATACACTAGCCTAAGCTAATCAAAGATCCAAATTAAGGACTTTTATTGTTTTCCGCTTTAAGGCTTGTAATGTGCTAAATTAAGAACAAGTGGGTTAATCGTAGTCTCAAATTTGGCAAACAAAGGAAGATAAAAGGTAGGCTATATGGGTGAGTGAGCTAATGAAATAATGGCCTCAATCATATAAATGCATGTATACACAAAATAATGGATATAAAGAATCAAACAAATCAAAGATTACAAT
>NC_029772.3:64356714-64368503 GCF_000817695.3 Arachis duranensis | reverse complement strand
ACTTGATGCTTGATCTTCATCACCAAGGGAACTCAATTCTTTCTCTATCCCTTCCAAGTCTTCATATGGAATATGCCTTGGAAGGTGTGCACTTTCCTCCCTAGCATCAATTTCAATCATCTTGGAGGGGTTTTCTTCAACTCTATGTTCCCATGGAGGCTCCGCATCTCCTAAGTCTTCTACCGCTTCTTCCTTGTCTTCAACAATTAAAGCTTCCTCCAATTGTTCCAATACAAAGCAACTTCCCTCATTTCCCACCGGAATTTCCAATCTCTCCTTCATGCGATGTTCTTCATTTGATTCTCCACATGTAGCCATGGGAGTTCCTTGAGTGTTCAAGCATTGGGAGGCTAATTGATTTGTTATCGCATCCAAGGCGGCCATGAAATTTTGCACATCCCTTTTCATCTCTTCTTTCCCTTGAACAAGAACACCAAGGGTTTCATCCATTAGAGATTGGGATGGATGGAAGGATTCATCATTTTGGGGGAAGGGTTCATAATAGGAAGGTGGTTCTTCTTGGTAGAGTTATGGTGGTTCAATATTTTCCATTCTTTCCACTTGTTGCACAACACACTCCATGGTTGCTTGAAATCGATCCAATGCTTCTTTGAGATGATCCCTTGACTCATGTTCCTCTTGGATATCATGAGTAGGACCATAGGGCTCTTGGATTGAAGGACATGAGTATTCTTCCATGGGAGGTTGTGGTGGAAAGTGGTATTCATCTTGTGGTTGAAAATTTTCATATATTGGAGGTGGTTCATCTTGGTAATAATGTGGAGGAGGTGGCTCTTGAAAATGTTGATGTTGGAGTGGTGGTGGCTCTATGTGTGGTTCATATGGCTCATATGGTTGTTGGTAGGATGGATATGGATTAGGGTCATATGAAGGTGGTTGGTAAGAAGGGGCTTGTGAGTATGGTTGAGAGTTATGTTGAGGATATGGTTCATAGGCATATAGTGGTGGTTCTTGGAAGTCACAAGGTGAGTCACCATAGCCATTGGATTGGTATGCATCATAGAATGGCTCTTCTTCATAGTGCATTGGTGGAGGTTGTTGCCATGAAGATTGATCATATGCATATGGCTCCTCCCACCTTTGATTGTCCCATCCTTGATACACATTCTCATTGAAGTTCTCATCACCTACAACATAATTGTAATCACACTCATAGCCAAAATGAGAATTCATGATCGCAAGAGAGGGCAAAAAAACAAAAAATAGGAATAATTAAAGAGAACAAACTAAAAATTAACAAAGAAGCAAAAAGCAAACATATTCACAATATTCACATATATACAATAACCAATAACATAACACCATTGCAATCCCCGGCAACGGCGCCATTTTGATGATTAGATTTTTGACGGTTTAGAATTTCACTAATGAAATCTCGTTGAAGTATAGACCCCTAAAATCTATAAACCGAAGTATTTAAACCTCGGGTCATTCTCCCTAGGAATTACAATAAAGTGTCTTGTTATTGGTTAGAAATGTGTTTTGGGGTTTCGGATAAGAAGCATGAAAAGTAAATGGCAATGAAAATAAACTAACAACTATAAAAGGCTCTTAGCAAGGTATGAAAATTAGAGGTCCTATCCTAGTTATCCTTCTCAATTGTGATGAGAATTGTTCATTGCTACCACTTAGTTAACCCTTACTAAATAAAGGAATGCTACCACTTAGTTAACCGTTACTAAATAAAGGAAAGTCAAGTGGATGAATTGACTTGAGCCACAAGTCCTAGCCAACTCCCAAGGAAAGACTAGCTTTAGTGCACTCCAAACCAATTAGCAATCTCTCCAATTACCAATCAACAAAGGAATTAGATAACTCAAGTGTCACTAATTACTCTACCTAAGCCAAGAGGAACAGAATCTATACTATATCTAGAAGAGGCATTTCAACAAACACATAAAAGCCAATAAAAGTAAACAACATAAATTGCAAGAATTAAAGAGAGATCTAACTACAAAGGCAAGAGATCAACAATAGAAAAGCAAAGAAGAACAATTATTATGAATTACCTCTTATTGAATTGAAAGAAAATGGAAGGAACAATAGTAGATCTACAATAAAATATAAGAACAACATAAAGGAAATTACAATAAAAGGATGGAAGAAGAATGAATGTAACAACAAGGAATTGAGAAGATAGAAGTAGAAGAAGATGAATTAAAATCTAGATCTAAGAACTAAACCTAATCCTAATCCTAATCCTAGAGAGAAGTGAGAGCTTCTCTCTCTAAATCTAGATCTAAGAACTAAACCTAATCCTAATCCTAATTCTAAAGAGAAGAGAGAGCTTCTCTCCCTAGAAACTACCTCTAAACTAATCCTAGTGTGTGTGTAATGAATGGAATCCCTTTTTCTATTCAATCCTTGGCTTTAAATAGCATCTTTGGCGCCAAAGTTGGTTGCAATTGGGCCCCACAACCCTTCAGAATTTGTTGGCCACATTTTCATTAAAAAATCATAAAACGGCACCGACGCGTACGTGCACAGCACGCGTACGCGTCCATGGGGTGATTCGCAGGTGCGCGCGAGCGCCAGGTGTGCGCGCGCGTCCATGGGCAAGTTCAACTTCTTTGACTTTTCATGATTTCTTCACTTTGCATGCTTTCCTCTTCACTCCTTTGATCCATTCCTAGCCTTTTCAATCTGAAATCACTAACAAACATATCAAGGCATCTAGTGGAATCAAAGGTGAATTGAATTTAGATAATTTAAGGTCTAGAAAGCATGTTTTCACATCTAAGCCCAAATTAGGAGACAATCACAAAACTATGCTATTTCATTGAATAAATGTGGGTAAAAGGTCATAAAATCCCCTAAAATCAATACAAGATAAACCGTACAAATGGGGTTTATCAATGTGCATAAAAAAAAGTCAACTATTTGGGTGTAGCATTATCCGGTGAATAAAATAATTAAAAATATTTTTAGAAAAATTTAAAGTTTTAAAAAACTATTTTTTTTAAATTATAAGATGAAATTTTTTATTTAAATAAGTAAAATAAAATAAAGTCCAACAATATCTAGTATACAACAGATCTGTAAATTTATTTTTTTTAATTTTAAACTAAAAAAATATTTTTTTCTAATAGTAGAAAAATAAAAAATTTCAACAATATCCATAAAATAAAAATATAAAATTTTTCAATTTTTTAAATTAATTTATTCTTAATTTGTGAACAAGTGCAGCAAAAAAAAGTCAACTGTCCGGGTGTAGCATTATCCGTTGAATAAAAAAATAAAAAAAATATGGTAAGAAAAATTTATAATTTTAAAAAGCTAAATTTTTTATTTTTAAATTTTCAAATTATAAGATTATATTTTTTATTTAAATTAAAAAATAAAATAAAGTCTAGCAAAATCTAGTATACAACAGATCTGTAAATTTCTTATTTTTTTAATTTTTAAACTAAAAATATAATCTTTTTCTTAAAGTAGAAAAAAATCAAAAATATCTAAAAAATAAAAGAATTGAAAAATTTTAAAATTTTTAAACTAATTTGTGAATATGTGCATAAAAAAGTTAACTGTTTGGGTGTAGCATTATCCGGTGAATAAAAAAATAAAAAAAATATTTTTGCAAAAATTTAAAATTTTTAAAAACTAAATTTTTTCTTTTTAAATTTTTTAATTAAAAGATGAAATTCTTTATTTGAATTAGTAAAATAAAATAAAGTCCAGCAATATCTAGTATGATACAGTTCTGTAAATTTCTTATTTTTTTATTTTTAAACTAAAAATATAATTTTTTTCTTATGGTAGAAAAATAAAATATTCAAAAAATATCCAAATAATAAAAAATTCGAAAATTTTTAAATTTTTTAAACTAATTTACTCTTAATTTGCGAACAAGTGCGTCAAAAAAAGTCAACTGTTTGGGTGTAGCATTATCCGGTGAATAAAATAATTAAAAATATTTTTAGAAAAATTTAAAATTTTAAAAAACTAAATTTCTTATTTTTAAATTTTTATATTATAAGATCAAATTTTTTATTTAAACTAGAAAAATAAAGTAAAGTCCAGTAATATCTAGTAAACAAAAGATCTGTGAATTTGTTATTTTTTTAATTTTTAAACTAAAAAGATAATTTTATTTCTTATAGTAGAAAAATAAAATTTTCAAAAAATATCAAAAAATAAAAAATTTTTTAATTTTTAATTTTTTAAACTAATTTAATCTTAATTTGCGAACAAGTGCATAATGTAACACCCTAACTTTCAGCACGTCATGATCGTACCAAAAGCAAGGCGTTACTGACCTGTTTTCCTTATTTACTATTTAATATTAAACCTTTAATTCGATACCACATTTCAATTTTTAAGAAAATGCCGGAAAATATTGTTTCTCATTAATCAAAATCATTCATCAAAGAACACACAGGTAATAATAATAACTTAATTATTAATAATGATAACTGTTATACAAAAGAATTCAAAAGAAGCTCAGATACAATTCCTATCCCTCTGTATAAAATAACATCTTAAATAACAAAGACGAGAAAATTCTATGAAAACAACTCAACACATAAACTTAAATAAAACTCATAATCGCCCGCAGCTTCACACGGAATCTCCGAACCTGTGTCACTAAAAAGGGTGGAAGACTTTGGGGTGAGAACAAACCACTAGTTCTCAGTAGGGAAATGAGAATGACGTAAAAGTAATGATTAACATGCAAATAATTAACTTTACTTAATAAAACTATTTTCTTCTTCCTAAAACCTTTGGAAATACTTCTTACTCTTACTTCATATACTTAATTACCTTTTTTAACTTTTCAAACTAAAAACAAATCCCAATTCTCAGTCACCTCAATACACCAAGTAATAGCAAGATCAACACTCAAACAAATTGCAATAAGACAAACAAGTCAAGCAGCACAATCACAGAGAAAATATAACAAACAAAACAAGACCAAATGCAAATGCGCAATCAATATGATGCATGTCTCTCCTAAGCAGGCCATGAGCTCATGCGTCGGTTGTCTACCCGCAACCCGACGTTACTCGGAGCGAACCCCGAATATGGTTTCTTTACTGTGTCAATTAGACACCTTGGCATCACGGTTACCCGTGTCAATTAGGCCTCATCATAATAATGTGTATCACAGTAAGAAACAGTGCTATCAATTAGGCGAACATTCCCGCATTAGCAATCTCAGGCTATCTGTTAGGCAGACACTTTCGCATTAGCAGTTCGGCACAAAGGCCCAATCAAACATACAGTATGCTATAGTTAGGCGGACGTTCCCGCATTAGCACTCACCACAAAGGCCCATTCCATATAATTCTCAACTTTTATTTCATTCCTTATTCTTCATTTTTCTTTCTTCACTATATCTCTCAATATCATGTCTTTAGCTTTAACCTTTCTTAGGGCAACTTACATTCCTTTTTAATTCCTAAGTTTGTCTAATATAAAACCATGTTGGTAAGGTAATTCTAGAGATCTTAATCTTTAATTCAAGTTAGGTTTTACTGAATTTGGATTAGAATTGAATTTTATATAAGCTTTAAAATTCTGCTGTTGCATTTACAAAAATTCCAAAAAACGGACAGCAGCCATGTTTTTTATAAATTCCATAATAATTTCAATTCTAATCCATTGCTTCTAAATTTTGGTGATATTATAGTCAACATCCCTAAGTTTCAGAATCCACAAGTTTCAGGTTCATATCACTTCATTTGATTAATTAATTATCAATTGGAAGTGGAGCCCTGTTTTCATAAACCAGTTCAGAGTTTCCAACAAACAACCGACATTCCAAGTGACTTATCTAAGTCTACAAAATAGATATGAACATGAAACTTGTACTCACTTAAAATAGACTGATAGATCTTTAAAATCCTTTTAAAATCAACTCAAAATTCTATTTAAATTAAAAGTTATAGCGTTGGAAGTTGGTATTGCAGAACCAGTAAACCAGAAAAATCTGCAGTAACCACTAAACTTCAAAAAATCATATCTTCCAAACCACTTGGCCAAATTCCCTGAAATTTTTATGGAATATTCAAGCCACACTAAAGTTTTACAGAAAAATAATTTCGTCTAAAAATTAGGTCTGGACTGCTCCCAAAGATTCATTCATTCTGCTGCCAATTATGCAGATTTCTGCAGAAATTCTGCACAACATATTTCCAACAATCTCACATACCAAATCTTATATTCAAGCCTAGGATTCATCTAAAACCACATTTCTAACCTTCTTTTGACTAACCAAAGTTGCCCAGGAACTCTTAATTCAATATATCACAATTAAACTAACATATTCAATTAACAACAATCACAACCTAATCAAACAAACAGTTCAATAACCACCATCTGACATAAAAAATTAGAACCAGAATTTCCAGCAATCCAGTCACAATCACGATCTTAACTCAAAATCGTTCTTAAAACCAAAATCAGCATTACCAAGCGTCTTTAAAGTCATCATTCAAACATATTTCAAACGAAGAACAAAACATGCTTTCACAATTACAAACACCCAATACATTTTCAGTAAACTTTCACACCAACATACACGTTCTTTTAACCAAGATCTCAAACCACATAAAACTACCAAGAGACACAACCAGTCACACATTCACTCTACATCCAAAATCCATCATAGATCAAACATTCATATATTTGCAATAAATCAGTAAACTTCTTAGGCATTCAAAGTTTAAAATATTTAATTTAATAAAATATCCCCTACCTCAGTGTCGCATTAACAACGTAACCAAACCAAACAGCAGCCTCGGGGACATTTTTCCTATGAGTTCCCTTCCTCTGGCAACAACACAACAGCTCGGAACCTACGTAGCAGCATCAGAATCATCAAGAGCAGCTCTAACATTGGTTCCCGGCGGCAAAGGCTCCAGCAACTACGAAACTAGAAGCAGAGGCAGAACAGAGCAAGAGCAGCAGCAACGATCTTAAACCAACAAACAGCAACGGCAAAGACGTTTTCTCATATTCCAGAAACTAGAAGTAGAAGCAGAACTAGCGAGCTTCTCCATTCAGTCCTCCAGTGATGACGTCCGGGCACGACCCTACCTCTCTTACCGCGTCTCTCTCTCTCGTTTGGACTTGACGGCCACGACAACCCAACCATGGAGGTGACGGATTGGCGGCGCTCGTTGGACGGCGATGCATGCGATGGCTGCAGCAGAGCGTGATGATCGGCGGTGGAGCAGGCTCGGCGGCAACAGGCAGTGACGCCTCCTTCCTCTCTTCTCTCTTCTTCCCCGTTCTCTCTTTCCCCTTTCTTTCTTCCCTCTTATTTCTCTGATTCACAGTGTGTGTATGTGTGTATGTTTTTGTTGTTTGTGAGCTGTGTCTGTGCGTGTATATCTGGGAAAGGGAGTAGCGGTGGTGAGTGAGCGTGACTCAGAGGGATGAACAAGTGTGGAGAGGGGTTACGTGTGTGATTTGGGTGAGAGGGGTTAGAGTTAGTGAAATTAGGGTTTAAAATTGGGAATTTAGGATTTGAGTAGAGTTTTGATTTAAAACTCAATTTAATAAATATAATTAATTTTAAGAATATTATTTTATTTTTCAAATTACAGATTATTTGTAATTAAATATTTTAATTTAAAATTATAGATAAATAAATAAATTTTCTTTTAATTCATAATATTAATCAAAACTTTAAATTATTTTAATTTAAATTATATACAAAATTCTGTTTCATTTTCAATCACTAAAACTCTTAATTTTAATTAAGCACAAACCATTAATTTTAGTAAATAAAAAATATTTAATTATAATTGAAAGTTATATAAGACCAAATTAATTTAAAATATGAAGTCTCATAACCTTTTTAAAAAGAAAATCAAATATATAATTATAAAATTAAAATAAAAAAAAAACTAAATTTTTTATTTTTAAAATTTTAAATTATAAGATTAAATTTTTTTATTTTAATTAGAAAAACAAAATAAAGTCTAGCAATATCTAGTATACAACAGATCTGTAAATTTCTTATTTTTTAAATTTTTATACTAAAAAAATATTTTTCTTCTTATAGTAGAAAAATAAAATATTCAAAAAACCAAAAAATAAAAAAAATTGAAAAAATTTAAATTTTTTAAACTAATTTATTCTTAATTTGCGAACATGTGCATAAAAAAAGTCAACTGTTTGGTTGTAGCATTATCCGATGAATAAAAAATAAAAAATATTTTTAGATAAAATTTTAAAAAACTAAATTTTTTATTTTCAAATTTTTAAATTATAAGGTTAAATTTTTTATTTAAATTAGAATAATAAAGTAAAGTCCAGCAATATCTAGTAAACAAAAGATCTGCGAATTTCTTATTTTTTAATTTTTAAACTAAAAAAATAATATTTTTCTTATAGTAGAAAAATAAAATATCAAAATAATATCAAAAAAATAATAAAATAGAAATATATTAAATTTTTTAAACTAATTTATTCTTAATTTGCGAACAAGTGCAACAAAAAAGTCAATTGTCCGGGTTTAGCATTATCCATTGAATAAAAAATAAAAAAATAATGTTCGAAAAATTTAAAATTTTAAAAAACTAAATTTTTTATTTTAAAATTTTTAAATTATAAGATTAAATTTTTTATTTAAATTAGAAAAATAAAATAAAGTCTAGCAAAATATAGTATACAACAGATTTGTAAATTTCTTATTTTTTTAATTTTTAAACTAGAAAATATAATTTTTTTCTTACAGTAGAAAAATAAAATATTCAAAAAGTATCCAAAAAATAAAAAAATTTGAAAAATTTTAAATTTTTTAAACTAATTTATTCTTAATTTGCGAACATGTGCATAAAAAATGTCAACTGTTTGGCTATAGCATTATCCGATGAATAAAATAATTAAAAATATTTTAGAAAAATTTAAAATTTTAAAAAACTAATTTTTTTTGTTTTTAAATTTTTAAATTATAAGATGAAATTTTTTTATTTAAATTCGTAAAATCAAATAAAGTCTAGCAATATCTAGTATACAACAGATCTGTAAATTTCTTATTTTTTTAATTTTGAAACTAAAAAGATAATTTTATTTCTTATAGTAGAAAAATAAAATTCTCAAGAAATTTCAAAAAAATAAAAAAAATTTAAATTTTAAATTTTTTAAACTAATTTAATCTTAATTTGCAAACAAGTGCATAAAAAAGTCAACTGTTTGGCTGTAACATTATCCGGTGAATAAAAAAATAAAAAATTTTTTAGAAAAATTTAAAATTTTAAAAAAAATAAAACTTTCATTTGTAAAATTTTAAATTATAAGATTAAATTTTTTATTTTATTTAGAAAAACAAAATAAAGTCCAGCAATATCTAGTATGCAACAGATCTGTAAATTTCTCATTTTTAAAATTTTTAAACTAAAAAAATATTTTTTTCTTATAGTAGAAAAATAAAAAATTCAAAAATCCAAAAAATAAAAAATTGAGAAATTTTAAATTTTTTAAAATAATTTATTCTTAATTTGCGAACAAGTCTATCAAAAAAAGTCAACTGTTTTGCCGTAGCATTATCCGATGAATAAAAAATAAAAAAATATTTTTAGCTAAAATTTTAAAAACTAAATTTTTTATTTTCAAATTTTTAAATTATAAGGTTAAATTTTTTATTTAAATTAAAAAAATAAAATAAAGTCCTGCAATATCTAGTAAACAACAGATCTGTAAATTTATTATTTTTTTAATTTTTATACTAAAAATTATTTTTTTCTAATAGTAGAAAATAAAAAATTCCAACAATATCCAAAAAATAAAAAATAGGAAATTTTTAAATTTTTTAAATTAATCTTTATAGTAATACAAATGGGGAGCTCATTTGTTGATGTGGCGCTCATATGTTGAGTCTAGGAGTTTATTTGCTTACGTGTCGTCACTAGAAATTTTTAGATTTATATTTATAAATTATAAATTATTATTTGCTCAGATTTTTATTTTCAAATTTTAAGTTTGGGTTGTTTTACTTAAGTTGTTATTTTTTAAATTTTAAATTATTTTATTTGTTTGGGTTATTTTACTTAGGTTGTTATTTTTTAAATTTCAAATTGTTATTTTTAAATTTTAAATTTGGGTTGTTTAACTTAGTTTGTTGTTTTTTAAATTTTAAATTAAAGTCAACCAAATTTTAAAAAATTTAGTTATGATGGAACTATAAAAGGATAAGTTATGAGATATGTAAAGTACCACAATTTAAAGTACATCAATCCCTTTCTTTACATATATCCAAAATCTTCCTACTTATTCCAATGGCTGATATTCACAAAATTGCTGACATCAATCCTACAATCGACAATTTGTGTGTATGTATACGAGTGATATGGTTATGGACACTATCAAGTTACGAAAATTCTCCATTGCCATACTCAATTGAGATGGTTTGACTCGATGAAGACGCGAGTTTTCTACTAATATCCTTTTATCCATGACTCCAAGGTTATTTATTTATTTATTTAAATTAAAGTCTATGTACATTGGATTAGATATTAAATAAGTATATATTTAACTTTTTCTTATGTTATTTTCTTTTTTAAGCAGGTATCGAATAAAGCTTGGTGTCATTAATGATTCTGACTGTGCATGTTATGTAGTCTTTGACAAGGAGGCAAAACAAGTTTTGGAAGAGAGCTGTGTAGAGATACTTGATCCACTCCTATTGGTAAGATCTAACCAATATTTATTTCTAAAAGCATTAGTGAAGATATTTTTATTGGTACTGTTCTTGCTGAGTTTGGCCGGTGTATAGCTCGTCCGTCGATGAATGTCTTTAAGCTTCTCGTCGGGATGAGTTATACGTTGGCAATGAGAGAACAAGGGGGTGGGTACCTGCAAAAGACACTCCGACGCTCAAGTCAGTAAATGTTTAAGAGGTATAAGAATAATTCTATGAATATAGAATGTAAGACATGAAATAAAAGTTATCATGTGTTATGTTGTGTTTATAATAATTCTATGAATAATTGAATATAGAATGTATTGTTGAGATTAGATATAGAAGGTTCTTTTTATAGGCATAAAATTGATGAATAGAATTGATGTTATGACCGTTTGCTCATTAAGATAGAAATGATGGTCATTAAGTCGGTAATGAAGGTGTCAGTTACAAGCAAAAGAATGAATGATAGTTAACGCTGAGTTATAACTCATAATGCATAATAAAAACTTAGTTATAAGGTGACGGATCACAGCTCCCAAGCTTTGTCCGCCGATCATATGATCTAGGCTAAGCTTGGAAAATAAAATGAGTTATAACTCGGTTAAAAGATGAGTGAATAATGATATGGTGAGCCCCCAAGCTTAGTCGGGTTATTACGTCGGCACTTATTCAAAAAATAATTGAGTGATAAGAGTCGTTCAATCAAGATAGTTGTGTGGGGGATACTTTTCCGCTTAAGAACAATATTAGCATTTGATTGTATATGAACTGAAAAGTTCAGAGATAGATATCCATTGACGGAATCGATTGTATGATCCAAGGATATAATGGTTAATTATCTTGGGAATTTTTCCAGCCTACAACAACTTATTAATAAATTTCTCGCTCAAAGCAATTAGTTATTGAATATTTACAATTTATAGTGAAGGTTTGACATGAATAAGATAAATTGAGAAAATGAATAGGTATAAAGTCGCAACATATATTGAATAATATATATTGTAAAAGTAAAAAAAAAAATATACCTTGAAAGTTGATAATTGTAGAGAAGAAGACGACATATATGAATGTCATACATGCCAAATGTGAATATCTGAATTTTGTTTTGTAGGACATGCTTTAATTTGATAATAAA
>NC_029772.3:64347982-64356528 GCF_000817695.3 Arachis duranensis | reverse complement strand
ATATATATATATTGAGGTTTGAATATAACTAATAAATCAGTAAATATTAGTTACACAAAATATAAATGTAAAACTATGTTGAATAAAATATATATTTTTACTTGTGTAAATTTAGAACTTTGAAAAAGAAAGCAAAATTGATAAGTGAGTTTGTGCTCGGATTGATTGAAAATCGAATTTGTTTTCGGATTGATTGAAAGCCGAGTTTGTTTTTGGATTGATTATGACATGTGAAATATTATGATACGTTAGATTAAAATTTGATAAAATATATTAAATAAAATCTTAAACAAGATTTTTGAAATTGGTTCAAAATTTTGAATGTAATTCAAGTTTTATGAACCTGAGGGGAGTAGGAATTATTTTACTCGCTTCCCACAGATGGCGCCAATTGTTCTTGCTGAGTTTGGCCGGTGTATAGCTCGTCCGTCGATGAATGTCTTCAAGCTTCTCGTCGGGATGAGTTATACGTCGGCAATGAGAGAACAAGGGGGTGGGTACCTGCAAAAGACACTCCGACGCTCAAGTCAGTAAATGTTTAAGAGGTATAAGAATAATTCTATGAATATAGAATGTAAGACATGAAATAAAAGTTATCATGTGTTATGTTGTGTTTATAATAATTCTATGAATAATTGAATATAGAATGTATTGTTGAGATTAGATATAGAAGGTTCTTTTTATAGGCATAAAATTGATGAATAGAATTGATGTTATGACCGTTTGGTCATTAAGATAGAAATGATGGTCATTAAGTCGGTAATGAAGGTGTCAGTTACAAGCAAAAGAATGAATGATAGTTAACGCCGAGTTATAACTCATAATGCATAATAAAGACTGAGTTATAAGGTGACGGATCAGGTACTTTTTATATTATTTATTATTAATATATTATGTAATATCTTGCAGAAAGGAGATCTATCAGATACACCTACACTTTTACTCAACCTAATTGATAAGATCTTTCTCTTCATCATTGAAGTTCAAATATATGATATTTTATATTTTTCACCTTCTTATAAAGTTAAGAAGATGACTAATAATGTGGATCTCATAAATAAATTCAAAGAGGCTCACCCTATTCAAATTGTGAGTATATATAAGTGTACTTCTATTAAAAATTAATTTATTTTTTGCTTTCTTGGTCATTAGTAGTATCTAATTTATAAATAATAATTAATTATAATTTTAGGATGTTGACTACACCGGTGGTTTGCTTCTAATTTCAAAGGCATCTTCAATCAATTTCCAATTTCAAAGACATCCTCAATCATTGAAGGGGAGAAAGTAGAAGGTACTAAGGTATTTGTTCAAAAAATATTTTTTTTGTTTGTTCTCTCAAAATTAGATCTTAATTTTATTCAAAAAATATTCGTGAGATAAAATCAAAGGTTAGAAAGAAGTCTTTAATTTAACATGGTTTTTTGTACAGAATTTGTTGCTTGAATTCTCCAATGAAGTTGCGGCCAATGATGAATCTAAATTGTTGGAAAGTGCTATTACACCAACTAAGTGACTATCCTCGGAGTCGGAAGATTCGAAGGTGGAAGGAGATACCTCAACTTGCAAGAAGATCAAGATTGAGAAAGAAACTTGAGAATTTGGATGCACATGTTTTAGAATCCCTTTTAGAGTCTATCTAATAGAATAATGCCAAACATATGTTTGTTTTGGTGGAAACATTGTCTTTTCTTGAGTTATTATTTTTCTTTTGGTTCTTTTCGATTTTTATGTTTGAAATTTAGAATTTTTTAAATATAAATTGAAGTTATTTGGTTATTACTTGTGGTTTTATTTTTAATTTGATTCTCACCGTTGATATTCTGATAATTTTTAATTTAATATTTAATGTCATAAAGTTATAAATTTCTTCTTTGAATTATTGTTGATACAATTGAGTTAGTTATTAATTTTTAATGTGTACTTATTTAAAAAAAATCTAATTATAATTTTTAATTAAAGTATTATGTTTATAATTTTAAATTTAAATTCAAATATACTTTTTTTTTGAATTTTTACGTAAGCAATTGGGTTTGAGAATATTTTTTAAAAATTTATATAATTTATAAGTTACTATATTAATTACAAAGAATTATAATAAAATAAATAGAATTATCAATCTTATTAAGATGTGAAATTATTTATACTATTTAAAAAAAATGTAATACTGTTTAAATTTTAGAAAAAAGTATAATAAAGTTAATACTGTTTATGAATAGTCCATGAAGTAATTTGAGTATCACACATAAAGCATATAATAGTCCATGTCATCAGACAAGTCAACAACATCTTCAACAAACATTAAATAATATCTACCAATTACTATGTTAATATGTTTTTATTACTTAAAGATCAAACATTTAACTTTTTAATTGGTCTATTAAAAACAATCATTGGTATATGCTAAATAATTATTATAGATTCATTGGAGTACACAAATCGAATTAGATTGCAAAGGGATGTAAGACTGAATAGGAAGACTATGCTACTTCAAAAGAGACATGGTAAGACAAGCATGATAGATTGTAATTATCACAAAGTTAAAATTTTACTTCTTTTATCTTTAATACTACCTTCATAAATATATTCATAATTTAGCTGATTCAAACATTTAACATATATTCATTTTTCTTTTTTTATAATATAAAGTACTTGATGTATTATCTCTAATGATTACAGGAGCAAGTACATTTAATTCAAATTTAGATACTAAAGAATTAGAAGAAGTGTGCATAGCTGAAAAAGGAAGACACCTGAGACAAAGAAAAACATTCTTGAAGGAATTGGCTATAAATCTTTCAAAATTTTTTGAAGAAGTTGAGGATATTACTGAAAACACGACTATATTAGATGATTCTGTGCAAATTGAATACCCAGCCATATTCGATGTTGCTGAGAATACAGGTAATCTAAGAAGTAGCAATATCAGCAGTTTATTATTTACTATTGTTATGCTTCTTATAAACAAAAAATTATCGTTTAGTGTTCAAGTTTTTAAAATTCAAACTAAGATATGGTTATATATTATAATTTTTGTATTTGAACATTGATTTATTGTAAAACTTAAATCTTAAGGTTGGCACAATGAAATTGTATTATATGATCTCATATTTTTATTCTATAAATTGCATTCTTCGGTAATCTTTTATAAATATTATTTTTATACTTAACATGGTGAAAGAAAGGTATATTTTTATATAAAGTATTTTTTTCAGATATAACTGAAACATAATTTATTATCTTGGTGATTATTAGATGTGATAGATATTGGTGACCCAGAATTTTTTTGTCGACATTGCTACGCCATGATGTGGTATGAGGAGAGATCAGAAAAGTCTAAAACAGGATCCAATATTGAGTTCTCAATATGTTGTATGCGAGGGAAGGTACAACTGCCGTTTTTGCAACGTCCACCTCAACGAAGGTACAACTGCCGTTTTGAAGCACTTGATTGGACGCTCAGGAATCTTATGTCAGTTACCGATCAACATAAGACACATCAACCATTTGGTGGTAAGATTGTTGTTCTAGGAGGTGATTTCAGACAGATACTTTCGGTGATTCCGAAAGGAAGTAGACACGATATATTAGCATCCGCTATTAACTCATCCCATCTGTTGTCATTTTGTAAGGTTCTGAAACTGCATACGAATATGAGGCTTCTAATGTCTTCTTCGGATCAAGACGAAGGTGAAATGAAGATATTTACTAATTAGATACTTGATGTTGGAAATGGAAATATTGGCTCTGTTGTTGGTGATGAATCAGAAGTTGAAATTCCAGATGATCTATTGATTACAACTACTGATGATCCTCTCTCTCATTTGGTAGACTTTTCATATCCAAATTTGTTGCAAAACATGTCAGATTACAGGTATTTTCAGAGTAGAGCAATTCTTGCACCCACACTTAAGAGTGTCAAGAAGGTAAACGATTTTGTCTTGACAATTTTTCTAGGGATGGAAAAGGAGTATTTGAGCTCTGACACAACATGTCAAGCTGATGAGAATGAAGATGTAAAATAAGAGTGGTTCACACCAGAGTTTCTAAATGACATCAAATGTTCGGGACTACTCAATCACAAGTTGACTTTGAAGCCAGGAGTCGCTGTAATGCTACTGCGAAACATAGACCAGACTTCAGGTTTATGCAACGGGACAAGATTAATAGTTAACAAACTTGGCAGCAACGTAATTGGAGCGACGGTAGTGACCGGTAGAAATATTGGAGATAAAGTGTACATTCCAAGAATGAACTTGATCCCTTCAGATTCATGATTGCCATTTAAGTTCCAACGGAGACAATTTTCATTAACAGTATGCTTTGTAATGACCATTAACATGAGTCAGGGTCAATCATTATCACATGTACGGCTTTATTTGCCAAAATCAGTGTTCACCCATGGACAACTTTATGTTGCTTTGTCAAGAGTTAAGAGTCGCAGTGGCCTCAGGGTTTTAATTCTAAACGAAGACGAAAATCCAAAGTCATCAACAACAAATGTCATGTCTCAGCCCCAGCACACACCAAGTGGGCCCCAGAAGTGGATTTCTGCATCATCTATCATAGTTTACTCATTTTCTGTAAACCTAGGTTACTAGTTTACTATTTAAACAACTTTTAGAGATTTACTTTGTACCTCATGACATTTTCAGATCTGAATTTTATACACTTTGACGGCATGAATCTCTAAACTCCATTGTTCGGGGTGAGGAGCTCTGCAGCGTCTCGATGAATTAATGCAATTGTTTCTATTTCTCGATTTAAATGTGTGTGTTCCTATCTAAGATGTTCATTCGCGCTTAATTATGAAGAAGGTGATGATCCATGACACTCATCACCTTCCTCAATCCATGAACGTGTGTCTGACAACCACCTCCGTTCTACATCAGATTGAATGAGCTTCTCTAAGATTCTTTAATCAGAATCTTCGTGGTATAAGCTAGATTGATGGCGGCATTCATGAGAATCCGGAAAGTCTAAACCTTGTCCGTGGTATTCCGAGTAGGATTCTGGGATTGAATGACTGTGATGAGCTTCAAACTCCTGAAGGCTGGGCGTTAGTGACAGATGCAAAAGAATCATTAGATTCTATTCCAACCTGATTGAGAACCGACAGATGATTAGCCATGCTGTGACAGAGCATTTGGACCATTCTCACTGAGGACAGAGCATCTGGACCGTTTTCACTAAGAGGATGGGAAGTAGCCACTGACGATGGTGACACCCTACATACAGCTTGCCATGGAGGGAACTTTGCACTTTTCCATGGATGGAATATTACATTACAGGAATAAATCAGACAAAGCATCTCCAAAACTCCAACATATTCTCCATTACTACATAACAAGTAATTATTTCACACTCTTTAATTTTTTTCTAATAATCCCAACTGATAATTTTTATTGATATCCTAACTAAGAATAATAAAATAAACATAGCTTGCTTCAAACCAATAATCTCCGTGGGATTGACCCTTATTCACGTAAGGTATTACTTGGACGACCCAGTGCACTTGCTGGTTAGTTGTACGGATTGCAAATTCGTGCACCAAGTTTTTGGCGCCGTTGCCGGGGATTATTCGAGTTTGAACAACTAAAGGTTTATTTTGTTGCTTAGATTAGGAAGAATTTATCTTTTTTTTTCACTAGAATTGCATTTTTTATTATCCCTTTTTAAAATTTTTCAAAAATATTATTTTTCTTTATCAATTTTTAATTTTTTTTCATGAGTTTAGTGTCTTGTTCTAAGTTTGGTGTTAATTGCATATTTTATATTTTTTTCTAAATTTTCGAACTTGTGTTCTTTGTTCTTCATTGATCTTCAAGTTGTTCTTGTTTATTTTTCTTGTTTGATCTTGAGTTTTTCTTGTTTTGTGTCTTTTCCTGTTTTTCTTGTGCTTTTTCAAAATATCAACTTTCAAAAATTATACTTTTATCCATAAAAATAATACATCTTTAAAATACATTACATTTTTAGCTCAGTTGGTTATAATGTTGGCTTATGTTCTTGGCAATTGGGCATCTTCTTTTTAAAATCTTTTTTTTTTAAAAAAAATTAATTTTTCTTAATTTAATCTTGTGCCAAACTTTAAGTTTGGTGCTTTCTTGTTGATCTTTCTTTAATTTTCGAAAATTTACCTTGGTTTTCTAAAAATTTTAAGTTTGGTGTTCTTTCTTTTGTTCTTGGTGTTCTTGTGAATCTTCAAGGTGTTCTTGAGTCTTTCTTGTGTTTTGATCTTAAAATTTTTAAGTTTGGTGTTCCTTGGTGTTTTCCCTCCAAAATTTTCGAAAATAAAGAGCATTAGTTCTAAAAATTTTAAGTCTTGTGTCTTTTATGTGTTTTTCTCTTTCATCATAAAATTCAAAATTCAAAAAAAAAATATCTTTTCTAACTAATTTTAAACAATAATTTCGAAATTTTTATATAAAAATTTCAGATTTCAATTTCAAAATTTTTCGAAAATCTTCACAAAATATTTTCAATTTTTTTTATTTTATTCCGTTTTTATTTATTCCATTTTTATTTTATTTTTATAAAATAAATAATATCAACATACATATCATCTCCTTTATTCCATCATGGAATTAAGTGGGAATGAACAGTCCAGGAGGACTCTGGGGTCATATGCTAACCCCACTACTGCTTCATATGGGAGTAGTATCTGTATACCCTCCATTGGAGTTAGTAGCTTTGAGCTGAATCTTCAGCTCATTATCATGGTGCAGCAAAATTGCCAGTATTCCGGTCTTCCACAGGAAGAACCTACTGAGTTTCTGGCACAGTTTTTACAAATTGCTGACACAGTGCATGATAAGGAAGTAGATCAGGATGTCTACAGATTACTACTGTTTCCATTTGCTGTAAAAGATCAAGCTAAGAGGTGGTTAAATAACCAGCCTAAGAACAGCATAAAAACATGGAAACAGCTGTCAGAAAAATTCCTGAATCACTATTTCCCTCCAAAACGGATGACACAGCTAAGGCTAAGCATCCAAGGCTTCAAACAAGGAGATAATGAATCCCTTTATGATGCCTGGGAGAGATACAGAGAGATGCTAAGAAAATGCCCCTCTGAAATGTTTTCAGAATGGGTGCAATTAGACATATTCTACTATGGGCTTACAAGAAAAAGCTCAGATTTCTCTAGACCACTCAGTTGGTGGATCTATACATATGAGAAAAATAATTGAAGAAGCTCAAGAGCTTATTGATACAGTTGCCAGAAATCAGCATCTGTACCTAAGCAGTGAATCTTCCATGAAAGAAGAAGCTAAAACAATAACTGCTGAACTCAATCCTGTGGATCAGGCTAATGAATTCAATCAGCAATTAGACTTTCTAACCTAGCAGCTAGCCGAATTCAAGGAAATACTACAGGAAACAAGAATAGCTAACAAGAATATGGAAGTACAGTTAAAGCAAATAGAAAAGCAACTGTCAAAACAAATAGCAGAAGAATGCCAAGCAGTTCAATTAAGAAGTGGGAAAACATTAAATACCTCACTTCAAAGCAGCAGGAAGCCAAGAAATGAACAAATGGCCACTCAAAATCCCTCTGAGGACAATCAGAGCCCAGAGAGGAATAATGCTGGCGCTGAACGCCCAGACCATGCTCATTCCTGGCGTTCAACGCCATAAACAAGCATGAATCCGGCGTTGAACGCCCAAAGGGAGCACAGTTCTGGCGTTCAGACGCCAGTAACAGATAAGGAGTTGGCGTCTAATGCCACTCCAGCTCCCACCCCTGGCATTCAAACGCCAGTGGGGGATCAGTCACATACAAGTGCTGATAACAACCCTTCTAAAAAGGCTTCCCAATCCACATCTGTAGGCAATAAACCTGCAGCAACTAAGGTTGAGGAATACAAAGCCAAAATGCCTTATCCTCAAAAACTCCGCTAAGCGGAACATGATAAACAATTTGCCCGTTTTGCAGACTATCTCAGGACTCTTGAAATAAAGATTTCGTTTGCAGAAGCACTTGAGCAAATACCCTCTTATGCTAAGTTCATGAAAGAGATCTTAAGTCATAAGAAGGATTGGAGGGAAACTGAAAAAGTTTACCTCACTGAAGAATGCAGTGCAGTCATTCTGAAAAGCTTACCTGAGAAGCTTAAAGATCCTGGGAGCTTTATGATACCATGCACATTAGAGGGTACTTGTGCCAAGCAAGCTCTATGTGATCTTGGGGCAAGTATCAACCTAATACCTGCATCTATTATCACAAAGCTTGGTTTGATTGAAGAAGTCAAACCAACCCAGATATGTCTTCAACTTGCTGATGGCTCAATTAAATACCCATCAGGCGTGATTGAAGACATGATTGTCAAGGTTGGGCCATTTGCCTTTCCCATTGACAAACCCCATTTTGACGGTTTATCTTGTATTGATTTTTGGGGATTTTATAACCTTTTACCCACATTTATTCAATGAAATAGCATGGTTTTATAACTTCTCCTTTAATTGTGCTTAAGAGTGAAAACATGCTTTTTAGGTCTTAAAATAGCTAAATCTAATTCTCCTTGATTCCATTAGATGCCTTG
>NC_029772.3:64346571-64347867 GCF_000817695.3 Arachis duranensis | reverse complement strand
AGAACTCATGAAGAAATGAAAGAACCGGAAAGCTGTCAAGCCGACCTCTTCGCACTTAAATGACCATAACTTGAGCTACAGAGGTCCAAATGATGCGGTTCCAGTTGGGTTAGAAAGCTAACATCCGGGGCTTCAAAACGATATAAGATTTGCCATAGTTGCTATAAGTTTGGTGGCGCGCACGCGCATAGTACGCGCACGCGCCGTTGCTGCCACCTAGTCCACTTGAAGCAAAACGTGGCCAGCGATTTTAGAAGCCTTGTGGGCCCAATCCAACTCATTTCTGATGCTATTTAACCCAAGGAGTGAAGAGGGAAACACATATTAGTTACCATTAGTCATAGTTTAGTAGTTAGAAGTAGTTTCTAGAGAGAGAAGCTCTCACTTCTCTCTAGAATTAGGATTAGGATTAGGTTTAGTTCTTAGATCTAGATTTAGATTCATCTTCTTCTACTTCTATCTTCTCAATTCCTTGTAGTCTCCTACTCTTTTGGTGTAATTTCTTTTATGTTGTTCTTATATTTTGTTGTAGATCTAGTATTGTTCCTTCTACTTTCTTTCAATTCAATTCAAGGTAATTCATAATAATTGTGTTTCTTTTGATTGTTGTTGTTAATTTCTCTCAATAATTGTTGTTAGATTCTCTTCTTGTTGTTAATTTGCTTTGCTTTTCTTTTGTGCCTTCCAAGTGTTTGATGAAATGCTTGGTAGGATTTTAGTGTAGCTTTTGTTCCTCTTGGCTTTGGTTGAGTAATTAGTGACTCTTGAGTTATCTAATCCTTTTGTTGATTGATAATTAGAAGTTGCTAATTGATTTGAATACCTCTAAAGCTAATCTTTCCTTTAGGAGTTGATTAGGACTTGAGGAATCAAATTGATTCATCCACTTGACTTTCCTCCATGGTTAGAGGTTGACTAAGTGGGAGCAATGGACAATTTGCCATCACAATTGAGGAGGATAACTAGGATAGGACTTCTAGTTCTCATATCTTGCCAAGAGCTTTATTAGTTGTTAGGTTATTTCCCTTGCCATTTATAATTCTTGTCTATAATCTCAAAAACCCCAAAATAACTCACAACCAATAACAAGACACTCTATTGTAAATCCTAGGGAGAACGACCCGAGGTTTAAATACTTCGGTTATTAATTTTAGGGGTTTGTACTTGTGACAAACAAATTTTTGTATGAGATGGGAGGAGCCTCAAGGAATTGATCACTCCTATTGGCAACAACCTCCGGATACTTATAGGTATAATTTCCATCCTAATGCATGTCAATTTAATGGCTATGATGAC
>NC_029772.3:64345788-64346340 GCF_000817695.3 Arachis duranensis | reverse complement strand
TACAACCTTACCAAGAAGAACCACCTTCCTATTCTGAACCCTCTCTCCAAAATAATGAACCTTCCTATTCACCCCAAGCCCCAATAGACGATTCTCTCACTTTGTTACTTCAAGGACAAGAAGCCATGAAGCGGGATACACTCGAGTTTGTGACCAATTTGACCAAGGTGGTGCACACTTTAGCCCGCCAATGTTTGAATACTCAAGGTACTTCCGTGACCACATGTGAAAAGTCAAAAGAAGAGCAAAGCATGAAGGAGAAATTGGAAAATCCGGGGGAGAAGGAGGAGTCGAATTTTGTGTTGGAACAATTGGAGGAGCCTATGATCATTGAAAAAAGGGAAGAAGTGGTTGAAGATTTAGGATATGTTGAAAGTCCATGGGAATGTAGCATCATGGAGCACTTTCCCAAGAAGCTTGATATTGATGTTGAGGAGGGTGCGCAACCTCCAAGACATGTCATAGTTGAAGACTTGGAAAAGGCCTATCAAAAGATGGATTCCATCATTGATGAATTTCTATCTACAATCGAATCCTCTCCCATTGGACATG
>NC_029772.3:64345185-64345699 GCF_000817695.3 Arachis duranensis | reverse complement strand
CCATCCAAAACAACATTCAAGTGGGTAAAATTCTTATCTCTAAGCTTTAATTTCTCACTTGAATATGGTTTAATTGAAAATGATGGTCAACTTAGAGCTCTTTGTGGAGTCAAAAGTATAAGAGAGTTGTGTAGTGGTTGGAAACATCATTCTAAGCTCATGACGGTTGTAAGCTCAAAATTCAAGAGCAATGGTTGGTGTGAAACCAAATGGCATAGGTCTAGGAAGTTGTTTGGAGGTTTCTTTGAGAATTCCAAGGCCATACCACCCGGATGGAATAATGACGATCAATCTAAGGACGGGTGTCAAAACAAAGTATGGGATCCCGGATCGCACAATGAAAATCAAATTTGGGAGCTCATGGTTTGTGGAGAACTCCATCAAAACTTGAAGATATTGAAATTGAAGAATGGAGCTTATTGGAGATTCAAGCATTGGTGGAAGTTCCAAGATGAGTACAAGCACAAGCCACCTTAAGAAGAGCTCCCCATAAGTCCAACTTAAGGACAATAAA
>NC_029772.3:64343465-64344941 GCF_000817695.3 Arachis duranensis | reverse complement strand
GGTGTTTTGGTAGCTGTTTGGAGGATTGAAAGGCTTGGATTGGTGCAAGAACTTTAAAAAAAAAATTTTTGAAAAACTGAACACCATCCACGCGTGCGCACACCTAACGCGTACGCGCACCTGAGCTTTTTCGACCATCCACGCGGACGCACAATGTACGCGTACGCGTGGATGCAAAATTTCACCTCCAGCCAAAAACCCGAGAGTTAGACCTGCACTGTGCGAACATTGGGCCTAAGGCACAAGTCTATGCACGCGTGAGCGCACCTGGCGCGTACGCGCACATGATCTTAAATTAGCATGCACGCGCACGCACACTGTGCGCGCGCGCGTCGATTGCACAATCTGCACCCCCGGTACCTTTACCCGAGAGTTGTGCCAGACTTGGGCCGACACGATGCCTCCAGCCTAACTCGATGCACGCGTGTGCGCACCTGGCACGTACGCATCCTTCGACCAATATACCCATCGACGCGTAAACATGCATGACGCGCACGCGTCGGTAAAAAAAAAGGAGTTTTTTTTCTCCCCTTCCATTTTCTTTTGCTTATCACATTCGCATACTTCTACTCTTCCCATTTTCATTTAGTTTTTGTAGCATGTTTTTGTTTTTTTTTAAAGTCATTTTAATAATGGTGTTGCATCTTCCTACTCAATTGTTGAGACTTTCTTACATTATTCTGGTGCTTCTTGACTTGTTTGATATTGTTGGGTGATGAAACTTTTAAATCAATGCTTCATCTTGTATGACTCTTGTGTCCTTGTGCATTGATATGACCTCATATTGTCCTTCATGACCCACTTCTTCTCATTTGAACTTGATGCTCAATACACTCTTCATGCTTTAACTTTACTCTTGCATCGAGCTTAATGATATGCCTTAGCTCACATTGTTTTCTCACTCACATGCTTAGCTAACATGTAGTAGGGAATCATACTCTTAGTTGGCATTAGCCCCTGCCTATGTTCTAATTGCCTTGATATCTTTGTTATAGGCTTAATTTTCTCTCCTTTTCTTTCCTTTTAGGTTGGCCACCAAGGAGGGAGGAAGGAAAAGCTGTTAAATGGGGCAACAAACAAGTCACCCGCACAACCTTTTGAAGGAGCTCATCAATTATAGCAACCCATCCACCTTGCTCTTCTTTGCATGCACCGAGGACGGTGCAATCTTCAAGTGTGGGGAGGTCGTTCGACCGATCTCCATGGGTAAAAAAAAAAAATTTCCTTTTTCAACACCAATGTTAGCTAGTTATTGCATTGCATGATAGGTTGCATGTTAAGTTAGAATTTATACATATTTTACTACCTTTTTCTTATTAAGACTACTTGGTTAGGATGATGATTTCTTTTCCAAGAAACTGTTTTAGGGCAACCTACCAATTTGAAAAAAAATTTCTGTTGAACTTGCTTGAAAGAATGTATTTTGGAACATGGTTTTGAGCTAAGAACACAAGCAAGTGAGATTTGAGCCTAATG
>NC_029772.3:64336489-64340347 GCF_000817695.3 Arachis duranensis | reverse complement strand
AGAAAGGATCATTTTCCTTTACCATTCATAGACCAGATGCTAGAAAGACTAGCAGGTCATGAATACTACTGCTTCCTGGATGGATATTTAGGTTATAATCAAATTACAGTAGATCCCTAAGATCAAGAGAAAATAGCATTCACATGTCCATCTGGAGTATTTGCATACAGAAGGATGCCATTTGGCCTGTGCAATGCACCTGCAACCTTTCAAAGGTGCATGCTCTCAATTTTCTCTGATATGGTGGAAAAATTTCTGGAAGTCTTCATGGATGACTTTTCAGTATTTGGAGACTCATTCAGCTCCTGTCTTGACCATCTAGCACTTGTTCTAAAGAGATGCCAAGAGACTAACCTGGTTTTAAACTAGGAAAAATGTCACTTTATGGTAACTGAAGGAATTGTCCTTGGGCAGAAAATTTTGAACAAGGGAATAGAGGTGGATCAAGCTAAGGTAGAGGTAATTGAAAAATTACCACCACCTGCCAATGTTAAGGCAATCAGAAGCTTTCTGGGGCATGCAGGATTCTATAGGAGGTTCATAAAGAATTTTTCAAAAATTGCCAAACCTCTGAGCAACCTGCTAGCTGCTGACATGCCATTTGTCTTTAATAAGGAGTGTCTGCAGGCATTTGAGACTCTGAAAGCTAAATTGGTCACAGCACCAATCATCTCTGCACCAAACTGGACATTGCCATTTGAACTAATGTGTGATGCCAGTGACCATGCCATTGGCGCAGTATTGGGACAAAGGCATGACAAGCTTCTGCACGTCATTTACTATGCCAGCCGTGTTCTAAATGACGCACAGAAAAATTACACAACCACAGAAAAAAAGAGCTACTTGCAGTGGTTTACGCCATTGACAAATTCAGATCCTATTTAGTAGGATCAAAAGTGATTGTGTACACTGATCATGCTGCTCTTAAATATCTACTCACAAAGCAGGATTCAAAACCCAGATTCATCAGATGGGTGTTGCTTCTGTAAGAGTTTGATATAGAAATAAGAGACAGAAAAGGGACAGAGAATCAAGTAGCTGATCACCTGTCCCGGATAGAACCAGTAGCAGGAGAGTCCCTCCCTCTTACTGAGATCTCTGAAACCTTTCCGGATGAGCAACTCTTTGCCATCCATGAAGTGCCATGGTTTGCAGATATCGCAAACTACAAGGCAGTAAGGTTCATACCCAAAGAGTACAGTAGGCAGCAATCAAAGAAATTGATCACAGATGCGAAGTACTATCTTTGGGATGAACCATATCTCTTTAAGAGATGTGCAGACGGAGTAATCCGTAGATGTGTGCCTAAGGAAGAAGCGCAGAAGATCCTATGGCACTGCCATGGATCACAGTATGGAGGACATTTTGGAAGTGAGCGAACTGCCACAAGAGTCCTCCAATGTGGCTTCTACTGGCCTACTCTCTATAAAGATTCCCGAGTGTTTGTACTTAATTGTGATAGTTGCCAAAGATCTGGCAATCTGCCCCACAGTTATGCCATGCCTCAGCAAGGGATCTTGGAGATTGAGTTATTTGATGTATGGGGTATTGACTTTATGGGACCTCTAGAACGGACTGTAATTAACCGTAGAAGGGATTGGGCAAGGAGCTTGGATGATGCTCTGTGGGCATACAGAACAGCATTCAAGACCCCTATAGGGATCTCTCCATACCAGCTTGTGTACGGAAAGGCATGTCACTTGCCAGTGGAACTGGAACATAAGACCTACTGGGCAACTAGATTCCTGAACCTTGATGCCAAGTTAGCTGGAGAAAAACGATTGCTTCAGTTAAATGAGCTAGAGGAATTTAGACTCAATATTTTCGAGAATGCAAAAATTTACAAAGAGAAAGCAAAAAGATGGCATGATAAGAAATTGTCATCCAGAGTCTTTGAGCTGGGGCAGAAAGTTCTGCTATTTAATTCCAGGCTCAAATTATTCCCCGGTAAATTGAAATACCGGTCGATAGGTCCATATGAGTACGTGGAGCGTCAGGATAATGATTCTAACAAAAAGCTCATTGTTAATAGACAGAGAGTCAAATATTATCTTTGAAAGCAATTTTGAGCAAGAATGCTCAAAACTGAGACTTAATTAAAGCTCAATAATAGTCCAGCTAACGACATTAAAGAAGCGCTTGCTGGGAGGCAACCCAGCCATTCACAAAATTTAATTTTATTCGTTTTTTCTAATTAATTGATTTTTACAGGTATATGTCAGAGTATCTTCAAAAGGTGAAATAGCAATTGATTGAATTCACAGAGTTACAGAGAAATTTGGAAGCTCACTGGCGTGAAAAAGCCAGTAAGAAACGTTTTGGGCGTTGAACGCCCAAAAGAAGCACCCACTGGGCGTTCAACGCCAGTAAGGGCAGCCATCTGGGCGTTAAACGCCAGAAAGGAGCATCTTCTGGGCGTTGAACGCCAGAAAGAAGCACCTTCTGGGCGTTTAACGCCAGATTGATAGCGTCCTGGGCGTTTAGAAGAACGCCCAATGACAAAAGACTTCCTGGCATTCAACGCCAGAAAGAAGCAACAGCTGGGCATTGAACACCCAGGAGAAGCAACAGTTGGGCGTTAAACGCCCAAAACATGCAGCAGTTGGGCGTTTAACGCCAGGATGGTGGGGAGGAGGTAAAATTCTTTTTTCTTCAAAAATTTTCTAATTTTTATGTTTCAATTCATGATTTCTTGCATAAACATGTTTCCAAATATCATCCTTCAATTCCAAAAATTTTAATCCTAATTTCTAAAATCCCTAATTTCTGAAATCCCTTTTTCAAAGATTTTACATGCATCTTCATCCATAAAGACAAATGATTTCCAATCCAATCCAACTCTTTTTCAAATTTCTTTTCAAACTTAATTATCTTTTAAAATCTTTTTCAAATTATAAACTTCAAATTTATTTTTAAATATCATTCATATCTTTTTAAATTATATCCTTTTCTTGTCATATTTATCTTTTATAAATCATATCTTTTATCTTATATCTCTTTCTTACTTTCGAAAACCCACCCCCTCCCTTTATATCCACTTTCGGCACCCCTCTCCTCATCCACCATTCCACACTTGCTCTCCTCCTATTCCTCTTCTCTCTTTTCTTTTGCTTGAGGACAAGCAAACCTCTAAGTTTGGTGTGCTTATCCGTGATCACAAAAACATACCCACTTTGATCATGGCCCCTAAAGGGAAACAACCCAACCTAAGAGGCAAGAAAGAGAATACTCCAAAGCCACTTTGGAATCAAGGGAAGTTCTTAACTAAAGAACATTCAGACCATTACTACAAAATAATGAGTCTAAGATCAGTGATCCCAGAAGTCAAGTTCGATCTGAAAGAAGATGAATATCCGGAGATCTAAGAACAAATTCGAAACAGGAACTGGGAAATCCTAGCTAATCCTGAAACGAAAGTGGGAAGGAACATGGTACAGGAGTTCTATACTAATCTATGGCAGACAGACAGGCAAAGAATAATTGGAGCTGCCCTCTATGACCATCGGACCTTAGTCCTGGATTTCATTGGGCGTTCTATATTGCCCACCAGCAACTGTTCTGAAGTTACTATTAAAAGAGCAGTGATGATTCACTGCATCATGTTGGGAAAAGAAGTAGAAGTCCATCAACTGATCTCGTGTGAATTATACAAAATAGCAAACAGGAATTCCAAGGATGCCAGATTGGCCTATCCAAGCTTAATTTCTATGCTCTGCAAAGATGCCAGAGTGAAGATGGGAATAACAGAGTATATCTCAGTTGAGAGGCCAATCACTAGAATATCAATGGACAGACAACAGCTGCAGGATGATCCAATCAAGAGGAGAGCACAGGAAGTCCTCCCAGAACTTCCTCAAT
>NC_029772.3:64334489-64336334 GCF_000817695.3 Arachis duranensis | reverse complement strand
GAAGAGCAAGGGCGTGATTTAAGGGAGCTGAAGTGCCAGAAATTAATCCTTGAAGGACCAAGCACCCCACAGATCAGAGGAACATCTACTTCTCAGAACATAGGTTGTTGAGTTCTAAAATTATCTTTAACTCTGTGATAATGTTATTATAGAAATTTACCTTAGGAGATATATATAGTGGTAGTAGTAGTAGTAGTAGTAATTAGTATATCTATTCTGGTTTTATTCCCAATTAAGTTATAATTTATTTTTCTCATCATCATCAGACATCAATAAAATAGTAGATAATTAGAATAAAGAAGTAATTTATTTTTCGAGTTCTTAATAACAAAAATTATAATTAACTATATGTGGTGGCAATACTTTTTGTTCTCTGAATGAATGCTTGAACAGTGCATAATTTTTATCTTGAATTTTATGAATATTGGCTCCTGAAAGAATGAGGAACACGAAAAATACTATTGATGATCTGAAAAATCATGAATTTGATTCTTGAAGCAAAAAAAAAATATTTACAAGAAATCATTGGATTAAGAAAAGGATCCAAGGCTTTGAGCATCAATGGATAGGAGGGCCTAAGGAAGTAGTTCCAGGCCTAAGCGGCTAAATCAAGTTGTCCCTAACCATGTGCTTGTGGCATGCAGGTTCAAGTGAAAAGCTTGAGACTGAGTGGCTAAAGTCGTGATCCAAAGCAAAAGAGTGTGCTTAAGAGCTCTGGACACCTCTAACTGGGGACTCTAGCAAAGCTGAGTCACGATCTAAAAAGGTTCACCCAGTCATGTGTCTGTGGCATTTATGTATCCGGTGGTAATACTGGAAAACAAAGTGCTTAGGGCCACGGCCAAGACTCATAAGGTAACTGTGTTCAAGAATCAACATACTACACTAGGAGAATCAATAATACTATCTGAATTCTGAGTTCCTATGGATGCCAATCATTCTGAATTTCAAAGGATAAAGGGAGATGCCAAAACTATTCAGAAACAAAAAGCTACAAACCCCGCTCATCTAATAAGAATCTGAGCTCCATTTAAAACTCTTAGATATTATTACTTCTTAATTTCTTTTCATCCTATTTTATTTATCTAGTTGCTTGAGGACAAGCAACAGTTTAAGTTTGGTGTTGTGATGAGCGGATAATTTATACGCTTTTTGGAATTGTTTTTAGGTAGTTTTTGGTAAGTTCAAGCTACTTTTAGGGATGTTTTCATTAGTTTTTATGTTAAATTCACGGTTTTTAGTAGAATATAATTAGTTTTTAGGAAAAAATCATATTTCTGGACTTTACTATGAGTTTGTGTGTTTTTCTGTGATTTCAGGTATTTTCTGGCTGAAATTGAGGAAGCTGAGCAAAAATCTGAGTTAGGCTGAAAAAGGACTGCTGATGCTGTTGGATCCTGACCTCCCTGCACTCGAAATGGAATTTCTGGAGCTACAGGAGTCCAATTGGCGCGCTCTCAACGGCGTTGGAAAGTAGACATCCAGGGCTTTCCACAATATATAATAGTCCATACTTTGCGCGAAGATAGATGATGTAAACTGGCGTTCAACGCCAGTATCATGCTGCTGTCTGGCGTCCAGCGCCAGAAACAGGTTACAAGTTGGAGTTTAACGCCAGAAACAGGTTACAACCTGGCGTTGAATGCCCAAAACAGCCCCAGGCACGTGAGAAGCTTAAATCTCAGCCCCAGCACACACCAAGTGGGCCCCAGAAGTGGATTTCTGCATCATCTATCATAGTTTACTCATTTTCTGTAAACCTATGTTACTAGTTTACTATTTAAACAACTTTTAGAGATTTACTTTGTACCTCATGACATTTTCAGATCTGAATTTTATACACTT
>NC_029772.3:64325406-64334319 GCF_000817695.3 Arachis duranensis | reverse complement strand
TATGAAGAAGGTGATGATCCGTGACACTCATCACCTTCCTCAATCCATGAATGTGTGTCTGACAACCACCTCCATTCTATATCAGATTGAATGAGCTTCTCTAAGATTCTTTAATCAGAATCTTCGTGGTATAAGCTAGATTGATGGAGGCATTCATGAGAATCCGGAAAGTCTAAACCTTGTCCGTGGTATTCCGAGTAGGATTCTGGGATTGAATGACTGTGATGAGCTTCAAACTCCTGAAGGCTGGGCGTTAGTGACAGATGCAAAAGAATCATTAGATTCTATTCCAACCTGATTGAGGACCGATAGATGATTAGCCATGCTGTGACAGAGCATTTGGACCATTTTCACTGAGAGGATGGGAAGTAGCCATTGACAACGGTGACACCCTACATACAGCTTGCCATGGAGGGAACTTTGCACTTTTCCATGGATGGAATATTACATTACAGGAATAAATCAGACAAAGCATCTCCAAAACTCCAACATATTCTCCATTACTACATAACAAGTAATTATTTCACACTCTTTTATTTTTTTCTAATAATCCCAACTGATAATTTTTATTGATATCCTAACTAAGAATAATAAAATAAACATAGCTTGCTTCAAACCAATAATCTCCGTGGGATCGACCCTTACTCACGTAAGGTATTACTTGGATGACCCAGTGCACTTGCTGGTTAGTTGTACGGATTGCAAATTCGTGCACCACATACTATATGAATTGTTTGAGATTGCCTATTTGACTGCATATTACTTGCTAATTGTCTAAATGCCTTACTTGTTCCTAATTGTATATTTCTCGCTTGATATAACTGTGTTTGCTACATTATACTCCTGCTGGTGGTTGGGAGGTCTGAAGGAATTGGAAAGGGAAGTATTAGTTAGACGGAAGGATCTTTGGTCAGATGCCCTTTATGGTTTAGCTTGTTTATAAGCTTTGATATTATCTGGAGGAAGTTCTAGGATTGCCTTTGGCTTTCCTCCATTATTATGTATTATATATGTGGAAGCTGTTACCATGCTGGGGACCTCTGGTTCTCACCCATGCGGATTTTGTGGTTTTCAGATGCAGGACGTGAGGTGTCCCGCTGATGCATGATGGAGACTTCTAGATTTGCGAAGATCCTTTGTTCTCGGGGCTATGTTTTGGTTTATATGTTTTGCTTAGATACTTCTATCTCCATTTAATAATACAAACTGTGATGACTCCTCTTATGGGAGACTTTGGAGAATAGGTTTTATGTTCTAATGGGAGAATGTTGGAGAATAGGTTTTATGTATTTGTGTCCCTGACAAACCCCAATTTGACGGTTTATTTTGTATTGAATTTAGAGTGTTTTGATAACCTTTTGTCACATTTAGTCTATGAATTAGCATGGTTTTGTTATCTCTCCCATATTTAGGCTTAAGTGTAAAAACATGTTTTTTAAGCCTTATTTTGATGAATTCTAATTTCTCCTTGATTCCATAAGATGCCTTGATGTATTTGCTAGTAATATAAGATGCCTTGATGTGTTTGCTAGTAATTCCAGGATTGAAATAGGCTAGGCATGGATTAAAGAAGCAAGGAAGAAAGCATGCAAATGGAGAGAAGCACAAAAAGCCAAAGAATTGATCTAGGCCATGCAGGCGCACGCGCACAAGGCGCTCGCGCGCACATTGCAGAATCGACCAGGGACGCGCACGCGTACCGTACGTGCACGCGCCGATGGTGGCACATGACTTCATTAAATGCAACACGTGCCTGGCAATTTGAGAGGGTTCTGAACCCATTTTTGGCGCCAATTGCTAAGAGAGAGGAATAAAAGGATGAAGGATTAAGGGGAAGGCATTAGCAAATCAATCAATCTAGCATAGGGCATAATTAGGATTAGTTTTAGAGAGAGAAGCTCTCACTTCTCTCTAGAATTAGGATTAGGACTAGGATTAGTTCTTAGATCTAGGTTTTAATCCTTGCTTTCTTCTACTTCTACCTTTCAATTCTTTGTTGTTACATTCATCTCCTTCCATTCCTTTGTTGTAATTTCCTTTATGTTGTTCTTATGCTTTGTTGTAGATCTACTATTGTTCCTTCCATTTTCTTTCAATTCAATAAGAGGTAATTCATAATAATTGTTCTTCTTTGCTTTTCTATTGTTGATCTCTTGCCTTTGTAGTTAGATCTCTCTTTAATTCTTGCAATTTATGTTGTTTACTTTTATTGCCTTTTATGTGTTTGTTGAAATGCCTCTTCTAGATATAGTGTAGATTTTGTTCAATGGACAATTCTCATCACAATTGAGGAGGATAACTAGGATAGAACTTCTAATTTTCATACCTTGCCAAGAGTCTTTTATAGTTGTTAGTTTACTTTCATTACCATTTACTTTCTCGCTTCTTATCCAAAACCCCAAAACACATTTCTAACCAATAACAAGGCACTTTATTGTAATTCCTAAGGAGAACAACCCGAGGTTTAAATACTTTGGTTTATAGATTTTAGGGGTTTGTACTTGTGACAAACAAATATTTGTATGAAAGGATTATTGTTTGGTTTAGAAACTATACTTTACAACGAGATTTCATTAGTGAAATTCTAAACCGTCAAAAATCCAATCATCAAAATGGCGCCGTTGCCAGGGATTTGCAATGGTGTTGTGTTATTGGTTATTGTACATATGTGAATATTGTGAATAGGTTTGTCTTTTGTTTGTTTCTTAATTTTTGTTAGTTTTATTTTGTTCTTTCACTATGAATTCTCACTTCGGCTATGAGTTTGGTTCTAATTGTGTTGTAGGAAATGTGGACTTTAATGGCAACATGTACCATGGATGGAACCATCAAAGATGGGGGGAGCCTCAAGAAATTGATCACTCCTATTGGCAACAACCTCCAGATACCTATAGGTATAATTCCCATCCTAATGCATGTCAATTTAACGGCTATGATGACTCTTTTTGTGACACTCAACAATCACCATCATATGCCTACGAATCTCATCCTCAACATGAACCTCAACCATTCTCACAAGCCTTTCCATACCAAGCACCTTCCTATGACCCATACCCATCATACAACCAACCGTCCATTCCATATTTTTATGACCATTATGAGCAAGAACCCTTAGAACCACCACAACCCTATCAAGATTACTCCCAAGAACCACCTCAATACACACAATCTCCACAACCTTACCAAGAAGAACCACCTTCCTATTATGAACCCTCTCTCCAAAATGATGAACCTTCCTACCCACCGCAAGCCCCAATAGACGATTCTCTCACTTTGTTACTTCAAGGACAAGAGGCCATGAAGCGGGATACACTTGAGTTTGTGACCAACTTGACCAAGGTAGTGTCTACCTTAGCCTACCAATGCTTGAACACTCAAGGTGCTTCCGGGACCACATGTGAAAAGTCAATTGAAGAGCAAAGCATGAAGGAGAAATTGGAAACTCCGGTGGAAAAGGAGGAGTCGAATTTTGTGTTGGAACAATTGGAGAAGCCTATGATCATTGAAGAAAAGGAAGGGGTGGTTGAAGATTTAGGAGATGTTGAAAGTCCATGGGAATGCAGCATGATGGAGAACTCTTCCAAGAAGCTTGATATTGATGTTGAGGAGGGTGCGTAACCTCCAAAGCATATCATCGTTGGAGACTTGAAAGAGGCTTATCAAGAGATGGATTCAATCATGGATGAATTTCTCTTTACAATGGAATCCTCTCCCATTGGATATGGAGTTGAAATTATAGAAGAGTGTGCACAACCTCCCATACCCTTGGTAAACAATGAAGAAGAGAGTGAATCAAAAGAGAGCTACCAAGAGGAAAAAGTCGGCATGGTGTATATTGAAATTGAAGAATATGAAGAGGTTGATCAAGAGATGGATTCATTCGTCAATGAATTCCTATCCAAAATTGAATCACCTTCCATTGGGCAAGATGAAGTTCTTAAAGACAACACCAAGCCAAGTGAAAAAGGGGAAAAGGTTGAAATTGAAGAAGCTTGTGAAGAGGTGGAAACAACTAAAGAAGAGCACAAGGAGGTGGACCTTGCATTGTCTAAGTGTGGGGAAGCTTCCCTTCCCAAGTTACCATCCAACACAACATTTAAGTGGGTAAAATCTCTATCTCTAAGCTTTAATTTCTCACTTGAATATGGTTTGATTGAAAATGATGGTCAACTTAGAGCTCTTTGTGGAGTCAAAAGTATAAGAGAGTTGTGTAGTGGTTGGAAACATCATTCTAAGCTCATGACGGTTGTAAGCCCATGTGAAGACCAACTATGGGGACTCATATCTTGGGTGGAACTTTGCCCAAACTTAATGAAAATGGTTGGAAATTCTGTCAACCAATTGAGAAGCATGGATCCTTGGAGATTCAAGGATGAGTACAAACATAAGCCACCATGACAACAAGCATCCTCAAAATGTCCAACTTAAGGACTTAAACTAAAAGTGCTAGGTGGGAGACACCCCACCATGGTAAACTCTTTCCACTCTCTTTTAAATTTACTTAATAAGTGATTTGAGTTACCATTGTAGGTAGATGTTTCATACAAATTTGTTTGTACAACTTAATTGTTAGCTTAGTCACATGCATGTTGTGTTTAGTAGTAGATGAATAATATCAAAATTGAATTTTTGTGAATTGTATGATGGTTGAGTGAATAAGAGTTGTGAACAGTATGGGGAGCACCCAGCAAAAATTTTTCTAAAAAAAAAAAAGAAAAGGAAGAGAGGGGGTGGACGCGTGCGCACAAAGTACGCGCACGCATCCCTGTGCGGATGCAACATCGCCCACATACCCGAGAGTTGGGCCTCTCTTGGGCAAACATTATGCCCTGAGCCCAACCTAACCCACGCGGACGTGCACTACCTGCGTGCGCGCCGACTATTAGACATGGAAGTTCGCGCGGACGCGCACCGGTCGCGTCCGCACCGATTTGCTGCTACAACTTGTTGAGCCAATCCCCAGAGAGTTGGGCCAGCTCTGAGCCATTCTTAAGCCCCTGGCCCAACTCAACTCGCGCAGACGCGCACTTGCCGCGTGCGCGCCGGTCTGGTAGCGCGACTTCCAGGCCATTCTCCAGAGAGTTAGGCCTGAGTTGGGCCAATTCTAAGCCTCTAGCCCAACTCCATGCACGCGTGCGCGCACTGTACGCGCACGCGTCCTTTCTTGGTTTGACTCATCCACGCTTAAGCACGTTGTACGCGCACGCGTAGTTCCCAAGTTTCGTCCATGGACGCGAACGCGCAAGGTGCACGTGCGCGCCGATTCAAAAAGCGGGATAACCCTAATGCGCGACGCACACTGCGCAGTCGCGCACTTCTTCCCCCCAACCTCCATTACCGTTTCCTCTCTTCTTCTCCGCCCGAACCGCCGTCACCGCAGCAGCGCCGGCCACCACCGGACGACCATACCTTCCTTAATCCCTCTCTCTCACCACCATTTAATCCCTATCTCTCTCCCTCTCACCCATCTAGTTCACAGCAACCGCCTCTACTCCGCCGCGGTTCCACCATCACCGCCGGCGACTCTCTTCCTCCACCCACTCGCCATTCTCCCTCTCTCATCCACTCTCTCTCTCCGTCTCGCAACCTCTCACCCTCACGGTTGTCCGTCACAACCACCGCAGCAGCCCCACACCACCGCCACAACCGCCGCAGTTCACGGCGGCGCAGCTCCTGGTCCTATTGCTCCCCCATTTTCCCTTCCATTATTAGTTCCCCTGCTCCCAGGTTCTTGCGCCAACTCTGCTTGTTTTAATTTTCCGTTTCTATTACTTACTGTTAGTTGCTCGTAGTTAGTTAGAATTCGAACTTTGTATGTTAGGATAGATAGAAATAATTGCGGTTACGCAGCTAGGGCTGGATAGAGGATTCTAGGCCTGATAATTGCTCCGTATGTGCATATTCGCTGCTGGCCTTCTTGGGTATTGTATGTTGGTTTTGGGTTGTTATTTCCTGCGATATGTGTTGCTAAATAATATCCGTTTGCTGCTGTGCGTAATTGATGTTGTTTTTTGTGCTAATTTGCTATCCAGGAACGTCCAATTTTAAGCCGGAATGCTGCCCGATTTTCAAGGAAATTAGTTTCATTTTGGTCTTTATTTCAGTTTTGGGCAAATTTCCATTTCCTTTTGACTTCCCAGATTTGCACAATCTTTGTGGACAATGAACCACAACTTCTCTTTTAAATTGCGTATACATATCATCATATTACTACTCCACTTTTCTAACTCACTAATTTCTTTAACCATCTAACTTCCACTCACCTTTAATCATCTTTAGTCATCTAACTTTCAAAAATATGATGATTTATTGCCTTTTGAAGATGAGTTGTTGACTTTAATGAAGCTTGCATTCTTGGTTTACTTGTTCACTTTTGCATATTCTTTGCAACATCATGTTTGTTATTACCAACTGTATCCTGAACATGCCTTCTTTGTTACATGCTAAATGTTTTCTCGCTTATATTCAATCATATTTTTTAGGATGTCAGATAAGGGCAAAGCCATAGCCACTGCCTCCAAGAAAAGAAAACTCTCTACACCTTCTATTCCCTCCATCTACAAGCATTATGCTAAGAACCCATTAAATGATAAGGACAAAGAAGATCAGCAGTTACCCTCTACCGACCCAACCAAGTTCCCTAATCTCTACTGTGAGCTTCGATTTTCCAAATATCGAACAACAAAGCTGAATACTGAGAAGAAATTGCTCCTACCTAATGATGTGAGACGTTCCGTTACCGGTCGGATCCTTGAGTTGGGTATCGACTTTGTTGACCGGGATTTGGGGGATATCAATATTTCTTGGGTCAAGGAATTTTACTGCAACTTCTTCCGTCCGACTTTGGATTCGGTTCAGGTAAGGGGTAGAGAGGTCATGATCACTGAGACTGCTATTGCGGAGGCATTACAGTGCCGGCATGTCCCTGATGAGCTGTGTGCCCATCAGCAGGCCGAGTTGGCCATACACAGCATGACTTTTGATTATGAGGCACTCAGGAGCGTCATTGGGTTACCAGATGCCACATGGGTTATGGATACAAATAATACTAAGCCAAAAGGGATGCTCTTTACTCATCTGACTCGTGAGGCCAAGACTTGGCAGATGATATTCGCATGCTATGTCTTACCTACCACCCACTTCTCTGAGATCCCTATGGAGATGCTTCTACTGATTGGGTGTGTCATGGAGGGGAAGGATGTCTATTTCCCTCGACTTATCCGACAGTGCATGTGGCGGGCGCATGCCTACTTCTATTTCCTACTTTGGTCACGAGTATGGCGTCCCTAGCTGAGGTCCCATGGCTAGACGATGATGTGCTACCACCACCCCCTGATACAGATGACAGGGAGGTTACTATTCCTTGGGGTGGTTGGGTGCACGAGAGGCCCCCAGCTAGACGTCGTTCCAGGGCTAGAGCAGTAGTGGGGACACCTTCACCATCAGCCCCTACAGCAGCCCCATCTTCCTCGACAGCTGCAGCTCCTTCATCATCCACAGATCCACCAGCAGCCCCTGAGCTGACCTATCTCCTGGTCCAGCGTCTTTTCCGGTTCTTAGAGCGCGAGCGACGCCATGTCAGACGCCGTTTAGACTGGATGGACCAGGCACTTATTTCTTTGGGTGCTGAGCTACCTCCGCTTCCCGATTCTCCGGCCTCCGATGAGCAAGATCATCAGGGGGAGGATGCGGAGGCACCGACTCAGCCGGATGCCCCTGTTGTCCCTCCCACTGATCCTCCGGTTTAGCATCGAGGACGATGCTTGGTTTTAAGTGTGGGGAGGGCACCGGTAGCATTATTTGGGAACCGGTGAACTTCTCAGCCTAGTTATCTTATTTTGCACATCTTTGTATATATTTTGATGCATTTCTAGTTTGCTTTGGATACTTTTATTGCTTATTTTGGATTTTAGATATTTTGATGCTTTTGGATATTTTTAGATGATTTGGATGATAGATTCCGTACTTTCAGTTGGATTTTTCTTTATACATTTTTGTTTATCTTTATTTTTAGTTGTGGTTGTGATTAGAAATCATACTTTGAATTGCAAATACTTAGTCAACCTTTTTGCATAATATATTGGTTTTACGTGAAAAAAAAGGAGAAAGGGTGAACTAAGAAAATTTTTGGATTTTTCAATCACAACAATGCTTAGTCAAATATTGAAATTTTCCAAGAAGTTTAAATATAGGGCATTGACCCAATTGATTGAAAGAAAATTTTTGGTGAAACTTGCTTGAATTTCATACCTTGTGAAGCATGTATTGAACTACGAACACCAGCTTGTGAGACTTGAGCCTATTGACGTGGTTGCACTTTATAACCACTTATCTTCCTTCTTGTGTGAAATTACTCTCTTTCTATGATTGCAATCCTTGATTTGCTTGATTCTATATGCCCATTTATTTCTTGTATTTATGTATTTATATGATTGAGGCCATTATTTCATTAGTCTACTTACCTAAATAGCCTTACCTTTTACTATCCTTTGTTAGCCGATTTTGAGCCTACACTTAACCCACTTGTTCTTTAATTTAGCACATTACAAGCCTTAAAGCGGAAAACAATGAAAGTCCTTATTTGGATCTTTGATTAGCTTAGGCTAGTGTGTGTGAGTATCATTCAAGTGTGGGAATCTTGGGACATTGGGTGAATAAAAGGGTAGTTTTGTATTATTATTGGAAATATTGGGAATTGGGTACATACTCATGTATTGATCAAATGTAAAACCTTATGCATTGAGGTTCTTGTATATAGAAAGAAAAAAAAAACAAATGAGAAAAACAAAAAAAAGAGAAAAGAAAAAATAATATGGAAAAAAAATAGAAAAAAAAGAAAGAAAAAAAAAGAGAAGAAAAATAATAAAAAGGGGACAAAATGCCCCAAAGTGAAGCTCAATAAAATCAATGCAT
>NC_029772.3:64316414-64325277 GCF_000817695.3 Arachis duranensis | reverse complement strand
AATAGAGCGGATACACATCCGGTGAGGGTTCAAAAGTTCAATTACATGGGTTCACTCATATTATCTATAATCTTGCAAGTTTGAATTTCTTTTTGATAATTCAATACAATTGTGGTTTAGACTTAACTCCTATTGCCCTAACTATTGTGCTTACACATGTTCTTGGGAATTGATTTATTTGAACTAAGCATTTCCATTTGCTTAGATAATTGCATTTAGATAGGATTCATATAGTTTAGTTGCATTCAATAAATGTCATCACCCTTAGTTCCTTCCTAATTTAGCATGAGGACATGCTAAGGCTTAAGTGTGGGGAGGTTGACAAACCCCAATTTGACGGTTTATTTTGTATTGAATTTAGAGTGTTTTGATAACCTTTTGTCACATTTAGTCTATGAATTAGCATGGTTTTGTTATCTCTTCCATATTTGCGCTTAAATGTAAAAACATGCTTTTTAAGCCTTATTTTGATGAATTCTAATTTCTCCTTGATTCCATAAGATGCCTTGATGTGTTTGCTAGTAATTCCAGGATTGAAATAGGCTAGGCATGGATCAAAGGAGCAAGGAAGAAAGCATGCAAATGGAGAGAAGCACAAAAAGCCAAAGAATTGATCTAGGCCATGCACGCGCACGCGCACAAGGCGCTCGCGCGCACATTGCAGAATCGACCAGGGACGCGCACGCGTACCGTACGCACACGCGTCGATGGTGGCACATGACTTCATTAAATGCAACACGTGCCTGGCGATTTGAGAGGGTTCTGAACCCATTTTTGGCGCCAATTGCTAAGAGAGAGGAATAAAAGGATGAAGGATTAATGGGAAGGCATTAGCAAATCAATCAATCTAGCATAGGGCATAATTAGGATTAGTTTTAGAGAGAGAAGCTCTCACTTCTCTCTAGAATTAGGATTAGGACTAGGATTAGTTCTTAGATCTAGGTTTTAATCCTTGCTTTCTTCTACTTCTACCTTCCATTCCTTTGTTGTAATTTCCTTTATGTTGTTCTTATGCTTTGTTGTAGATCTACTATTGTTCCTTCCATTTTCTTTCAATTCAATAAGAGTTAATTCATAATAATTTTTCTTCTTTGCTTTTCTATTGTTGATCTCTTGCCTTTGTAGTTAGATCTCTCTTTAATTCTTGCAATTTATGTTGTTTACTTTTATTGCCATTTATGTGTTTGTTGAAATGCCTCTTCTAGATATAGTGTAGATTTTGTTCCTCTTGGCCTAGGTAGAGTAATTAGTGACACTTGAGTTATCTAATTCCTTTGTTGATTGGTAATTGGAAAGATTGCTAATTGGTTTGGAGTGCACTAAAGCTAGTCTTTCCTTGGGAGTTGGCTTGGACTTGTGGCTCAAGTCAATTCATCCACTTGACTTTCCTTTCTTTAGTAAGGGTTGACTAAGTGGTAGCAATGGACAATTCTCATCACAATTGAGGAGGATAACTAGGATAGAACTTCTAATTTTCATACCTTGCCAAGAGTCTTTTATAGTTGTTAGTTTACTTTCATTACCATTTACTTTCACGCTTCTTATCCAAAACCCCAAAACACATTTCTAACCAATCACAAAGCACTTTATTGTAATTCCTAGGGAGAACGACCCGAGGTTTAAATACTTTGGTTTATAGATTTTAGGGGTTTGTACTTGTGACAAACAAATATTTGTATGAAAGGATTATTGTTTGGTTTAGAAACTATACTTTACAACGAGATTTCATTAGTGAAATTCTAAACCGTCAAAAATCCAATCATCAGTCCCTTTGGGTTTCCTTTGGGGTTTTCCTTATTTTTATCATATGTATATATTGCTATGCTCGGATCGGTTATCTTCGCAGCCGGATCTTGAGTCTTGATATTCCTGTTTTTGACACTCCTTTGTATATATATAATCTCGCATTGGTTTATCCTTGCTCATTACGTTATCGATCGGAGTGTTGCGCTTTTGAGTTGTGATTTTTTGTTTACCCCTTTTTCTACAAAGGCTCCTAGTTATAATCAATTATTCATACTACTATACGTACTAAATTTTTATTTTAGAGGTCGTAATACCTTGCCATTTCTGAATTATGACTTAAGCATAAGACTCTGTATGGTAGGGTGTTACATTATGGTATCAGAGCAGTTCGTTCCTGTAGAGCCTGAGGGATGGACTGAATATGCTTCTGTGCATTCTCTGTGTGTGTGTGTGTTATGTGCTATTAGTATATCTGCTTGATATAATTGGCATAAACGTTCATGAGCATGCATTTGGGACTTTGAAGTACTAGACTTCTGATATTGAGACTGATCAACTTAATATCGATTGTTTGGTATGTATAGGAACCAGATGGCGCCTCGTGGACGCGGTAGAGGTAGTGTGATAGGTCGTACGAATGCTCGTGCGTCGGAGAATAACCCTAATGACCCGGTGAACTTTATGACTGCGTTGGAGAACATGGCTGCTGCTATGCAAGCCACTGCTGAGGCTCTTGGTCAACAGATGAACAACCATGGTAATGATGGCGGTGGAGTTCAGGGCCCGATGACGCTGGCAAACTTTTTGAAGGTTAATCCGCCTAAGTTCAAGGGAACTACTAGTCCGACTGAGGCTGATACATGGTTTCAGGCTATAGAGCGAGCACTGCAAGCACAAGTGGTACCTGAAGGGCAGCGTGTCGAGTTTTCTACCTATATGCTCACAGGTGAAGCGTCGCATTGGTGGCAAGGTATCCGGCGTCTTCTGCAGCAGGGTGATGACTATATCACTTGGAATGTCTTCCAAGAGGAGTTCTATAAGAAGTACTTTCCGACTTCTGCTAGGACGGCTAAGGAACTTGAGTTGCTGCAGCTGAAGCAGGGTGCCATGTCCATATCAGAGTATACTGACAAGTTTGAGGAGCTGTTCAGGTTCTCTCGTATGTGCCAAGGGACTCCAGTGGAATATGAGGAATGGAAGTGTGTTAAGTATGAAGGAGGACTCCGGAGTGATATTTTCAGTTCAGTGGGACCAATGGAGATTAAGACTTTCTCTGAATTGGTGAACAAGTGTAGAGTTGCTGAAGAGTGTGTGAAGAGGGCAACCGCCGAGAAAGAGATTCACAAAGGTTCATTCCCACAGAATCGAGGGAAGAGCTTTGCACCTAGGGGCCCGTCTTTCAAGAGGGGGAGCTCTTTCAGGAGGCCCAACAATAACAACAATTTCCAAGGGAAGAAGTATGGGAAGCAGCCTCAGAATGATAAAGCTTGTACTAGGTGTGGAAGTCACCATCCGGGAGCACCATGCAAGGCCGGATGGGGTTTGTGCTACAATTGTGGAAAAGCGGGGCATAAAGTCGCAAGCTGCCCGGAGAAGCAGAAACAAGGTGCTGGGAAAGCACAACAGACTGGTCGGGTGTTCACCACTTCAGCTGTAGGAGCTGAGGGATCTGAGACACTTATTCGAGGTAACTGTGAAATGGCTGGTCAAACTTTAAATGCTTTATTTGATTCGGGAGCATCACATTCATTCATTGCATTTGAGAAAGCTCATGAGTTAGGATTGAAGATTGTAACTTTAGGTTATGATCTAAGAGTGTACAATGCTACCCATGAAGCCATGGTAACTAGGCTAGGATGCCCGGAAGTTTCCTTTAGGTTCAAGCAGCGTGATTTTGTTCATAATTTAATCTGCTTGCCGATGATCGGTCTTGATCTTATCTTGAACTCTATGATGGTAAATTGTTCGGAGACTGAATGTCAGGGTATCTTGTTGTTAACTGCAGGTGTTTCGGATAATGATCAAAGATTGGAACAAATTTTGGTTGTGTGTGAGTTTCTGGAGGTGTTTCCTAATGATATTGATGAATTTCCACCTAACTGAGAGGTTGAGTTTGCTATTGGGAGGATTTGTTGGGAAAGAATTTTATACGACCAAGTGTCTCTCCGTGGGGTGCTCTAGTGTTACTGGTGAAGAAGAAGGATGGGAGTATGCGGCTCTGTGTGGATTACAGGCAGCTGAACAAGGTTACAATAAAGAATAAGTACCCATTGCCGAGAATTGATGATCTCATGGATCAGTTACAAGGAGCTGGAGTTTTCTCCAAGATCGATTTGTGATCCGGATATCACCAGATAAGGGTGAGGGGTGAGGATATCCCTAAGACCGCTTTCAGGACTCGTTATGGTCATTACGAGTACACTGTAATGTCTTTTGGGTTGACGAACGCTCCTGCGGTATTCATGGATTACATGAATAGAGTTTTCCGTCCGTTTCTGGATAAATTCGTTGTTGTCTTCATTGATGACATACTGATTTATTTCAAGACTGAAGAAGAGCATGCGGAACACTTGAGGACCGTGTTGCAGATTCTAAAGGAGAAGAAACTCTATGCAAAACTGTCTAAGTGTGAATTTTGGAAGAGTGAGGTGAAGTTTTTGGGTCATGTGGTGAGTAAGAAGGGAATAGCCGTAGATCCAACTAAGGTGGAGGCTGTGATAAATTGGAAGCAACCAACCACCGTAACAGAGATAAGGAGTTTTCTGGGTTTAGCTGGCTATTACCGAAGGTTTATCAAGGGCTTTTCACAGATAGCTTTGCCAATGACAAAGTTAACCCGCAAAGACACTCCGTTTGTTTGGACTCCTGAGTGCGAGGAGAGCTTTCAGACATTGAAGAAAAAGTTGACCACTGCACCTGTGTTAGTGTTACCTGAGTCGAACGGGCCATTTGAGGTGTATTGTGATGCCTCATTGAAGGGTCTAGGGTGCGTGCTGATGCAGCATCATAATGTGGTGGTGTATGCCTCACGACAGTTGAGACCTCATGAAGTTAGTTACCCTACGCACGATTTGGAACTCGCTGCGGTTGTGTTTGCCTTGAAGGTGTGGAGGCATTACCTCTATGGGATTAAGTTCCAAGTTTTCTCTGATCATAAGAGCTTGGAGTACCTCTTTGATCAGAAAGAGCTTAATATGAGGCAGAGAAGGTGGATGGAATTGTTGAAAGACTACGACTTTGAGTTGCATTACCATCCGGGAAAGGCAAACGTAGTAGCGGATGCGTTAAGTCGGAAGTCATTATATGCGGCTTGGATGATGCTTCAAGAAGAGAAGTTGCTCAAGGGATTCGAGAGTATGAAAATTGGTGCTCGAGAAGTATCCGGAACTTTGTGTTTGAGCCGATTAGAGATCTCAAGTGATTTTAAGTCCGAACTCCTAAAGGCTCATCAAAATGATGAAGCGTTATGGAAGGTGTTACCGGCTATTGAGCAAGGAAAACAATGGAGAGTGTCGGAAGAAAAAGATGGGTTATGGAGATTCAAGGGTAGGATCATTGTGCCGAATATTGGCACTTTGAGGCAAGATATTTTAAAGGAGGCACACAAAAGCGGATTCTCCATTCACCCGGGAAATACTAAGATATACCATGATTTAAAGGCAATGTTCTGGTGGCCGGGTATGAAGAATGATGTGGCGGAATATGTTTCAAAGTGCTTAACTTGTCAAAAGGTAAAAATTGAACATCAAAGACCTTCCGGGATGTTGCAACCTTTAGAGATTCCACAATGGAAGTGGGAAAGTATTGCAATGGACTTTGTGTTTGGATTGCCAAGGACTAGGGCTGGTTTTGATGCTATCTGGGTGATTGTGGACCGACTGACGAAGTCAGCTCACTTTTTACCCATTCGGATGACTTACACCCTTGAGGAGTTAGCACGATTATACATAAAGGAGATTGTGAGACTTCATGGTGTACCTGCTACTATAATCTCTGATAGAGATCCTTGTTTCACTTCAAGGTTTTGGGGTGCATTTTAGAAAGCTTTTGGAACCCGATTAAGCTTGAGCACGGCTTACCATCCTCGAACAGATGGTCAATCTGAGAGGACGATCCAAACACTAGAGGATATGTTGAGAGCTTGTGTTTTGGACCAACCGGTGAGTTGGGATCGGTATATGCCATTAGTGGAGTTTGCATACAATAATAGTTATCATGCGAGCATCGGAATGGCTCCGTATGAGGCCTTGTATGGGAGGAAATGTCAATCTCCACTATGTTGGTAGGAAGCTGGAGAGAAAAGCTTGTTAGGGCCGGAAATGATAGCTGAGACTACTGAACAAGTCAAGAAAATCCGTGATAGGATGCTTACGGCGCAGAGTCATCAAAAGAGTTACGCCGATCAGAGGTGAAAGCCCTTAGAATTTGAGGAAGGAGAACATGTTTTCCTTAAGGTTACTCCGACCACAGGAGTAGGTAGGGCGATTAAGGCAAAGAAGTTGAATCCTCGATACATTGGTCCATTTCAGATCCAGGAGAGGATTGGGCCGGTGGCGTATCGGATGGCTCTACCACCTCATCTTTCGAATCTGCACGACGTGTTTCACGTGTCGCAGCTTCGGAAGTACACTCCTGATGCTAGCCATGTGTTGGAACCTGAATCGGTTCAGTTAAGGAAAGATTTGACGCTTCCAGTGGCTCCGGTCAGAATCGATGATACTAGTATCAAACGGTTGCGCGGAAAAGAGGTTTCATTAGTCAAAGTGACGTGGAGTCGAGGCGGTGTTGAGGAACACACTTGGGAACTTGAGTCGGAGATGCGAACGGATTATCCGCATTTATTCTCAGGTATTTGCATTTGAATTTTGTGGGCAAAATTCCCAATTAGGTGGGTAGAATGTAAAATCCGGTTAATTAACGGCTAATTAACCATAAATGAGAATTTATTCTAGAAAGCCCAAAATGTGATTTTTATGGCTAAATGTGATAGAGGAGACTGAGATGAGAATTTCGGTACCAATTTTATAGAAATCAGACCAAGATTGGACCGAACGGGCCAAACCGGGCCAACCGGGCCAACCGGACCCAAAGTGGGCCCTGGGCCCAATATAACTAGACCAAAACCCTAGTTTTCAGCATTCTCTCTCCTCACTAAACACACTCACATGCTGAAAATGGAGGCCATGGAGGGAAGAACACTCTCAAGTTCTTTCTCTCACTTGATCTTCAAACCACCATAACTTTTGATCTAGAGCTCCGATTGCCGCTCTGTTTGCGGCCACGCGTTCACCGTGGAGAGCTCTACAAAAACCATGCAATTAATCTTGAGGTAAGCCACGTTTTGCTCTTCGAAATTCCAGCCTTGTTTACGAGTTTTATGAGCAAAAATGTTGAGATTTTGGGCTCTTTGATGTTATAGGACCCAACTCTCTTGAAGGAGAAGGTTAATCTTGTCTCCTTGGATCTTGGGTGTGGTTAGATTCTCAACCCTAGTGTAATTTATTGTTCTATGATGTTTGGGTATTGAGATGTTGTGTATGGGTATGATGATTGTGGCTTAGGTTGTGTATATGTGAATATTGGAGCTTGAGTGGTGATTTTGAAAAGATTGAAAAAGGGATTTAGTGGTGAAAAATATGTTTTTGGAGGTGTTGAGGTCTTGAGAGCTTGTGGATAAGTGATTTGGAAGTACTCTGGTTGAGCTTGGGAAATCGGCTAAGGTATGGTTTCGGTTTCCCGTATCTAATATGTAATGTGGTAGGAAATACTTAGGCTAGAGGCCCTAAGATAGGCATTGAATTGTTGATGTTGTTGAATGATTGAGATATATGATGTGGTCATATATGTGATGATGATTATTGATGCCTTGGTGGTATGATGTATGAGAAATATGCATGTTGTGATATATGCTTGATGATTGGTTATGGTTGAATTGTGGGTTGAACCATGTTGATGGTGAGTATGATATTGATTGTGTACAATGATGATTTAGTGGAATTGGTGTTGTTGATAATTGGCATGAGAAAGAGTATATGATATGTCAAAATGTTTGAGTTTGAGCCGCTTGGGTGAAGCGAGTTAAAATGATGAGATAGTGATTTTGTAAATTGTGGTAAAGTGTCAATGTGTGAGTTGAGGAGGCTTGATGTTGAAATTGATATATTTTGATTGATTTCAAAGAAAAGGGATGAAAATGGCATGTTTGATTGATTTTGAAAAGAGTTGGAAATGACTTGTTTTGAAAATGGCACTTTGTGGTTTTTATGAAAAACAGTTTTTGGGCATACTTTGGTGGGACATAACTTGGACTACGAATCTCTATTTTGTGCCAAATCTATTTAGAAATGAAATTGGATCCGGGATGTCCATGCCGTTCGAAGAACGGGTGAAAAATGATTTAAAATGAGAAAGTTATGTCCGTTGGAAGATTGGGGTTTAAATTGGTGAATTATGCAGCTTTTAACTTAGAAAATTTTTAGCAGAATGACCCCTTGCGCGTGGGCGCACTTGGCGCGTGATGTGCGCGGGCGCGCCGATGGTGCCGCACCCAATGCCCAGCCATTTTCCAGAGAGTTATGCCAGAACTGTGCTAGTGTTGTGCCTGGGGCACGAGAACACCCACGCGTACGCGTGGTTGACGCGTACGCGTCGATTGGCAAATTTTTAATCCACGTGTTAGCGTGCATGACGCTTGCGCGTCGATGAAGTTTTTGAGGCCATCCACGCGTGCGCGTGGAGTGCGCGTACGCGTGGCCCTGTTTTCATCCCAAAGTTGATTTTTGAGTTTTAAAAGCCAAATCTCATACTTCTAAGCCTCTGATCTCACCATTTATGTCTTAAATCATTGTGATATGCCTAGCTATTAGAAAAGGGCTAGTGAATGTGGTAACTTGCGAGTGAAGCAAGGGGAAAATGAATGATCAATGAGGATCAAGCATGATTATGTGAGATGCGGAGGATGGTGGTGGAAGTGCTTGTTATGTCATGGGCCGAAAGGCTGTAATTGTTAATGAAGCGGCTGGTTATGGATTTAACCGTGAGCCGGAATGGCTGTGTATGATATGAATATTGGCTGGTTCTGGACTGAACCGTGAGCCGGATGGCTGATATGGATGTT
>NC_029772.3:64315943-64316302 GCF_000817695.3 Arachis duranensis | reverse complement strand
TTGAGATACAAGTTTCCCTGGGTAGTAGCAGTGGCTAGCCACCACGTGCTCCAGGTTGAGACTTGATACTCTGTTGACCCTATGTCGTAAGTGTGGTCGGGCACTGTGAAAGATCCGGATGAGCTCGCCCCCGTAAATATTCACCAGTGAGGGTGATGGATATAGATCATGATTATGATCAAGTTTATAACGAGTATAACTCGAGTTGGGGATGCGTAACAGAGGGACAGTCCAATGGTTAGTGACCAGGACTTGTCGGGTTGGCTCTATAACCGACAAGATGATATCATCAGCCACTAGGGACAGGCATTCATCATATGCATACTATATGAATTGTTTGAGATTGCCTATTTGACTGC
>NC_029772.3:64315679-64315838 GCF_000817695.3 Arachis duranensis | reverse complement strand
TATTATACTCCTGCTGGTGGTTGGGAGGTCTGAAGGAATTGGAAAGGAAAGTATTAGTTAGACTGAAGAATCTTTAGTCAGATGCCCTTTATGGTTTAGCCTGTTTATAAGCTTTGAATTATCTGGAGGGAAGTTCTAGGATTGCCTTCGGCTTTCCTC
>NC_029772.3:64314369-64315481 GCF_000817695.3 Arachis duranensis | reverse complement strand
TTATATGTTTTGCTTAGATACTTTTATCTCCATTAAATAAATACAAACTGTGATGACTCCTCTTATGGGAGAATTTTTGGAGAATAGGTTTATGTATTGGTGTCCCTTTGGGTTTCCTTGGAGTTTTCCTTATTTTTATCATATGTATATATTGTTATGCTCGGACCAGTTATCTTCGCATCCGGATCTTGAGTCTTAATATTCCTGTTTTTGACACTCCTTTGTATATATATAATCTCGCATTGGTTATCCTTGTTCGTTACGTTATCGATCGGAGTGTTGCGCTTTAAGGTTGCGGTTTTTATTTACCCCTTTTTCTACAAAGGCTCCTAGTTATAATCAATTATTCATACTACTATACGTACTAAATTTTATTTTAGAGGTCGTAATACTATACGAACTAAATTTTTATTTTAGAGGTCGTAATACCTTGCCATCTTTGAATTATGACTTAAGCATAAGACTCTGTATGGTAGGTTGTTACATTATGGTATCAGAGCAGTTCGTTCCTGTAGAGCCTGAGGGATGGACTGATTATGCTTCTGTGCATTCTCTGTGTGTGTGTTATGTGATATTAGTATATCTGCTTGATATAATTGGCATAAACGTTCATGAGCATGCATTTGGGACTTTGAAGTACTAGACTTCCGATATTGAGACTGATCAACTTAATATCGATTGTTTGGTATGTATAGGAACCAGATGGCGCCTCGTGGACGCAGTAGAGGTAGTGTGAGAGGTCGTACGAACGCTCGTGCGCCGGAGAATAACCCTAATGACCCGGTGAACTTTATGACTGCGTTGGAGAACATGGCTGCTACTATGCAAGCCACTGCTGAGGCTCTTGGTCAACAGATGAACAACCATGGTAATGATGGAGGTGGAGTTCAGGGCCCAATGACGTTGGCAAACTTTTTGAAGGTGAATCCACCTAAGTTCAAAGGAACTACTAGCCCGACTGAGGCCGATACATGGTTTCAGGCTATAGAGCGAGCACTGCAAGCACAAGTGGTACCTGAAGGACAGCGTGTCGAGTTTGCTACCTACATGCTTGTCGGTGAAGCGTCCCATTGGTGGCAAGGTATCCGACGTCTTCTGCAGCAGGGTGATGA
>NC_029772.3:64306926-64310099 GCF_000817695.3 Arachis duranensis | reverse complement strand
TTTTGACACTCCTTTGTATATATATAATCTCGCGTTGGTTTATCCTTGCTCGTTACGTTATCGATCGGAGTGTTGCGCTTTTGAGTTGCGATTTTTTGTTTACCCCTTTTTCTACAAAGGCTCCTAGTTATAATCAATCATTCATACTACTATACGTACTAAATTTTTATTTTAGAGGTCGTAATACCTTGCCATCTCTGAATTATGACTTAAGCATAAGACTCTGTATAGTAGGGTGTTACAGGTGTAGCATTATTTGGTGAATAAAATAATAAAAATATTTTTAGAAAAATTTAAAATAAAAAAAAACTAAAATTTTTTATTTTTAAATTATAAGATGAAAATTTTTTATTTAAATTCGTAAAATAAAATAAAGTCCAGCAATATCTAATATACAACAGATCTGTAAATTACTTATTTTTTTAATTTTGACACTAAAAAAATAATTTCTTTCTTATAATAGAAAAATAAAATATTCAAAAAATATCCAAAAAATAAAAAATGGAAAATTTTAAATTTTTTAAACTAATTTACTCTTAATTTGCGAACAACTGAATCAAATAGTCAACTTTTTGGGTGTAGCATTATCCGGTGAATAAAAAAATAAAAAATATTTTTAGAAAAATTTAAAATTTTAAATTATAAGATTAAATTTTTTTAGCTAAATTAAAAAAATAAAATAAAGTCCAGCAATATCTAGTATACAACAGATCTGTAAAGTTCATATTTTTTTATTTTTAAACTAAAAAAATAATTTTTTTCTTATAGTGGAAAAATAAAATATTCAAAAAATCCAAAAAATAAAAACATTGAAAAATTTTAAATTTTTAAACTAATTTATTCTTAATTTGAGAACAAGTCCATAAAAAAAGTCAACTGTTTGGGTGTAGCATTATCCGGTGAATAAAAAAATAAATATATATTTTTAGAAAATTTAAAATTTTAAAAAACTAAATTTTTTATTTTCAAATTTTTAAAGTATAAGATTAAATTTTTTCATTGAAATTAGAAAAATAAAATTAAGTCCAGCAATATCTAGTATGTAACTTTAAAAAACTAAATTTTTTATTTTCAAATTTTTGAATTATAAGGTTAAATTTTTTTTATTTAAATTAGAAAAATAAAATAAAGTCCAGCAATATCTAGTAAACAAAAGATCTGCGAATTTCTTAGTTTTTTAATTTTTAAACTAAAAAGAAAAATTTATTTCTTATAGTAGAAAAATAAAATATTCAAAAAATATCAAAAAAATAAAAAAATTGAAAAATTTTAAATTTTTTAAACCAATTTACTCTTAATTTTTCGAACAAGTGCATCAAAAAATGTCAACTGTTTGGGTGTAGCATTATCTGGTGAATAAAATAATTAAAAATAATTTTAGAAAAATTTAAAATTTTTAAAAACTAAATTTGTTATTTTTAAATTATAAGATGAAATTTTTTTATTTAAATTGGTAAAATAAAATAAAGTCCAGCAATATCTAGTATACAACAAATTTGTAAATTTCTTATTTTTTTAATTTTGAAACTAAAAAAATATTTTTTTTCTAATAGTAGAAAAATAAAATATTCAAAAAATATCAAAATAAAAATGAAAAATTTTAAAATTTTTAAACTAATTTACTCTTAATTTGCGAACAACTGCATAAAAAAAGTCAACCGTTTGGGTGTAGCATTATCCGGTGAATGAAAAATAAAAAATATTTTTATAAAAATATAAAATTTTAAAAAACTAAATTTTTTATTTTTAAAATTTTAAATTATAAGATTAAATTTTTTTATTTAAATTAGAAAAATAAAATAAAGTCCATCAATATCTAGTATACAACAGATATGTAAATTTCTTATTTGTTTAATTTTGAAACTAAAAAAATAATTTTATTTCTTATCGTATAAAAATAAAATATTCAAAAAATATCAAAAAATAAAAAATGAAAAATTTTAAATTTTTTAAACTAATTTACTATTAATTTGCGAACAACTACATCAAAAATGTCAACGGTTTGGGTGTAGCATTACCCACTGAATAAAAAAATAAAAAATATTTTTAGAAAAATTTAATATTTTAAAAAACTAAATTTTTTATTTTTAAAATTTTAAATTATAAGATTAAATTTTTTATCTAAATTAGAAAAATAAAATAAAGTCCAGTAATATCTAGTATACAACAGATCTGTAAATTTCTTATTTTTTTTTAATTTTTAAACTAAAAAATAATTTTTTTCATATAGTAGAAAAATAAAATATTCAAAAAATCCAAAAAATAAAAAATGGAAAACTTTTAAATTTTTTAAACTAATTTATTCTTAATTTGCAAACAAGTCCATCAAAAAAGTCAACTATTTGGGTGTAGCATTATCCGGTGAATAAAAAAATAAAAAAAATATTTTTAGAAAAATTTAAAATTTTAAAAAACTAAATATTTTATTTTCAAATTTTTAAATAATAAGGTTAATTTTTTATTTAAATTAGAAAAATAAAATAAAGCCCAGCAATATCTAGAAAACAACAGATCTGCAAATTTCTTATTTTTTAATTTTAAAACTAAAAAAAATAAATTTTTTCTTAAAGTAGAAAAATAAAATATTCAAAAAATCCAAAAAATAAAAAATTGAAAACTTTTAAATTTTTTAAACTAATTTATTCTTAATTTGCGAACAAGTCTATCAAAAAAAGTCAACTATTTTGGTGTAGCATTATCCGGTGAAAAAAAAATAAATAAATATTTTTAGAAAAATTTAAAATTTTAAAAAACTAAATTTTTTATTTTCAAATTTTTAAATAATAAGGTAAATTTTTTTATTTAAATTAGAAAAATAAAGTAAAGCCCAACAATATCTAGAAAACCACAGATCTGCAAATTTCTTATTTTTTTAATTTTTAAACTAAAAATTTTTTTTCTTATACAATAAAAATAAAATATTCAATTAATATCGAAAAAATAAAAAGAATAGGAAAGTTTTAAACATTTTAAATTAATTTATTCTTAATTTACGAACAAGTGCATCAACAAAAAAGTCAACTGTTTGGGTGTAGCATTATCCGGTGAATAAAAAAATAAAAAATATTTTTAAATAAATTTAAAATTTAAAAAAACTAAATTTTTTATTTTTAAAATTTTAAATTATAAGATTAAATTTTTTATTTAAATTTGAAAAATAAAATAAAGTCTAA
>NC_029772.3:64300553-64302881 GCF_000817695.3 Arachis duranensis | reverse complement strand
AATTATAGGATTAAATTTTTTATTTAAATTAGAAAAATAAAATAAAGTCCAGCAATATCTAGTATACAACAGATCTGAAAATTTCATATTTTTTAAAGTTTTAAACTAAAAATAATTTTTTTCTTATAGTAGAAAAATAAAATATTAAAAAAATATCAAGAAATAAAAAAATTGAAAAATTTTCAAATTTTCAAATTAATTTACTCTTAATTTGCGAACAACTGCATCAAAAAATGTCAATTGTTTGGGTGTAGCATTATCCGGTCAATAAAAAAATAAAAAATATTTTTGAAAAAATTTAAAATTTTAAAAAACTATTTTTTTATTTTTAAAATTTTAAATTATAAGATTAAATTTTTTTATTTAAATTAGTAAAATAAAATAAAGTCCAGCAATATCTAGTATATAACAGATCTGTAAATTTCTTATTTTTTTTAATTTTTAAACTAAAAAAATATTTTTTTTCTTAAGGTAGAGAAATAAAATATTCAAAAAATCGAAAAAATAAAAAAAAATTTAAAAATTTAAATTTTTTTAAACTAGTTTATTCTTAATTTGCGAACAAGTCCATCAAAAAAAAGTCAACTGTTTGTGTGTAGCATTATCCGGTGAATAAAAAAATAAAAAATATTTTTAGAAAAATTTAAAATTTTGAAAAACTAAATTTTTTATTTTCATATTTTTAAATTATAAGTTTAATTTTTTTATTTAAATTGGAAAAATAAAATAAAGCCCAGCAATATCTAGTAAACAACAGATCTGCAAATTTATTTTTTTTAAGTTTTAAACTAAAAAAGGAATTTTTTCCTATAGAAGAAAAATAAAATATTAAAAAATATCCAAAAAATAAAAAATAGGAAAGTTTTAAATTTTTTAATTTAATTTATTCTTAATTTACGAACAAGTGCATAAAAAAGTTAACTGTATGGGTGTAGCATTATCCGGTGAATAAAATAATAAAAATATTTTTGGAAAAATTATAAATTTTAAAAAACTAATCTTTTATTTTTAAATTTTTAAATTATAAGATTAAATTTTTGTTATTTAAATTAGAAAAATTAAATAAAGTTCAGCAAAATCTAGTATACAACAGATTTGTAAATTTCTTATTCTTTAATTTTTAAACTAAAAAATATAATTTTTTTCTTAAAGTAGAAAGATAAAATATTAAAAAAATATCCAAAAAATAGAAAAATTTTAAATTTTAAAATTTTTAAACTAATTTATTCTTAATTTGCGAATATGTGCATAAAAAAAGTCAACTGTTTGGTTGTAGCATTTTCCGGTGAATAAAATAATTAAAAATATTTTTAGAAAAATTTAAAGTTTTAAAAAACTATTTTTTTTAAATTATAAGATGAAATTTTTTTTATTTTTTTGAATTTTTAAATTTAAAAATTAAAGTTTTACTTAAAATATAAAAATAAACTAAAGTCCAGAAATATTAGGAAGACAATAACAAAAGATGAAAAATTTTTATTTAAAATTTGAAACTTTAAAAAAATAATCTTTTTACCATAAAGTTGGAAAATAAAGATTTTCAAAAATATCAAATCAACAAAAATTTAAAAAGTTTAAATTTTAAAACTAATGTATTCTATATTTGTGAGAAAATAGCACTATTCGGTGAATAAAAAAATATTCTTGAAAAAAAATTTAGGATTTCAAAAGAGAAAATTTTGTATTTTTTTGAATTTTAAATTATAAGATTAAATTTTTTTATTTAAATTTGAAAAATAAAATAAAGTCTAGCAATATCTAGTATACAACAGATATGTAAATTTCTTATTTTTTTATTTTTAAACTAAAAAAATAAATTTTTTCTTATCGTAGAAAAATAAAATATTTAAAAAATATCCAAAAAATAAAAAAATTGAAAATTTTAAATTTTTTAAACTAATTTATTCTTAATTTGCAAACAAGTGCATCAAAAAAAGTCAACTGTTTGGGTGTAGCATTATCCGATGAATAAAATAATTAAAAATATTTTTAGAAAAATTTAAAATTTTTAAAAATAAATTTTTTCTTTTTAAATTTTTAAATTATAAGATGAAATTCTTTTATTTAAATTAGTAAAATAAAATAAAGTCCAGCAATATCTAGTATACAACAGATCTATAAATTTCTTATTTTTTTAATTTTTAATCTAAAAAATATAAATTTTTTTTATAGTAGAAAAATAAATATTCAAAAAATTTCCAAAAAATGACAACAATGGAAAATTTTTAAATTTTTTAAACTAATTTACTCTTAATTTGTGAATATGTGTGATGATTAGATTTTTGACGGTTTAGAATTTCACTAATGAAATCTCGTTGAAGTATAGTT
>NC_029772.3:64295790-64300453 GCF_000817695.3 Arachis duranensis | reverse complement strand
AATCTATACTATATCTAGAAGAGGCATTTCAACAAACACATAAAAGGCAATAAAAGTAAACAACATAAATTGCAAGAATTAAAGAGAGATCTAACTACAAAGGCAAGAGATCAACAATAGAAAAGCAAAGAAGAACAATTATTATGAATTACCTCTTATTGAGTTGAAAGAAAATGGAAGGAACAATAGTAGATTTACAACAAAGTGTAAGAACAACATAAAGGAAATTACAACAAAAGAGTAGAAGAAGATGAATGTAGCAACAAAGAATTGAGAGATAGAAGTAGAAGAAGGCAAAAATTAAAACCTAGATCTAAGAACTAAACCTAATCCTAATCCTAATTCTAGAGAGAAGAGAGAGCTTCTCTCTCTAGAAACTACCTCTAAACTAATCCTAGTGTGTGTGTAATGAATGGAATCCCTTTTTCTCTTCAATCCTTGGCTTTAAATAGCATCTTTGGCGCCAAAGTTGGTTGCAATTGGGCCCCACAACCTTCAGAATTCGTTGGCCACGTTTTCATTAAAAAATCATAAAATAGCACCGACGCGTACGCGCACAGCACGCGTACGCGTCCATGGGGTGATTCGCAGGTGCGCGCGAGCGCCATGTGCACGCGCGCGTCCATGGGCAAGTTCAACTTCTTTGACTTTTCATGATTTCTTCACTTTGCATGCTTTCCTCTTCACTCCTTTGATCCATTCCTAGCCTTTTCAATCTGAAATCACTAACAAACATATCAAGGCATCTAGTGGAATCAAAGGTGAATTGAATTTAGCTAATTTAAGGTCTAGAAAGCATGTTTTCACATCTGAGCACAAATTAGGAGACAATCACAAAACTATGCTATTTCATTGAATAAATGTGGGTAAAAGGTCATAAAATTCCCTAAAATCAATACAAGATAAACCGTACAAATGGGGTTTATCAACCTCCCCACACTTAAACCAAGCATGTCCTCATGCTTAAACCAAGAATGAAGTAAAGGGCATGGCATTTATTCAATGGAAACTAACTAAATGCAATCTACCTATATGCAACTATCTACATGAATGCAATTGCTTGGTCAAAATAAATCAATTCCCAAGAAGCATATATGCTCAAGGGCTAAGGACTAACAAGTCTACTCCACAATTGAATTGAGTTATTAAATGTTTTTACAAACTTGCATGAAGAATGATGATTGTAGGTGGAAGCATGTAATTGAGAAATCGAACCCTCACCGGACGTGTTTGCACTCTATTCGCTCAAGTGTTTAGGGTTGATTCTCTCAATTCTCTCCTAATCATGCTTTCTAAGATTTGTTTTTCTTCTAACAATCAACAAATATTTCATGCATGCATACATATATCATGAGGTCTTTTCATAGGTTGTAATGGGGCTAGGGTCAAGGTAGGATGCATATTTAGTCAAGTGAGCTTAAAATTTGAATCTTTGATAAGCTTAGACTTTCCACCTAGCCTATGACATCCTATACAATTAAGTTCTAACCTAACTACTCATTCCTCACTTTTTCACATACTCATGCATCCCTTTTCATTTCACAACACTTATGCATTGACTTTATTGAGCTTCGCTTTGGGGCATTTTGTCCCCTTCTTATTATTTTTCTTCTTTTTCTTTCTTTTTTCTATTTTTTTCTTTTCTTTTCACTATTATTTTTCTTTTCTTTTTCTTTGTTTTTCTCATTTTTTTTTCTTTCTATATACAAGAACCTCAATGCATAAGGTTTTACATTTGATTAATACATGAGTATGTACCCAATTCCCAATATTTCCAATAATAATACAAAACTACCCTTTTATTCACCCAATGTCCCAAGGTTCCCACACTTGAATGATACTCACACACACTAGCCTAAGCTAATCAAAGATCCAAATTAAGGACTTTTATTGTTTTTCGCTTTAAGGCTTGTAATGTGCTAAATTAAGAATAAGTGGGTTAATCGTAGGCTCAAATTTGGCTAACAAAGGAAGATAAAAGGTTGGTTATTTGGATAAGTGAGCTAATAAAATGATGGGCTCAATCATATAAATGCATGAATACACAAAATAATGGACATAAAGAATCAAACAAATCAAAGATTACAGTCATAGGAAGAGAATAATGCACACAAGAAGGAAAAATAAGTGGTTATAAGATGTAACCACACCATTAGGCTCAAATCTCACTTGCTTGTGTTCTTAGCTCAAAAACATGATCCACAATATATTTAATTCAAGCAAGTTCTATGAAAAGTTTTAACTCAAATCAATTGGTGCCCTATAGATAGAAATCTTGAAAAATTTCATTATTTCGACTAAGCTTATTGTGTATATATATGCAAGAATAAGAAAATTCAAGTAAAAATCCTAAAATCCTAGAGTGAAATGCACAAGTGTTAGAATTAGAAATTTGTCACCCAAAATCGCCGACCGGTCGGACACCTCCCCACACTTAAAAGTTTGCACCGTCCTCGGTGCACTCAAAGATGAGCAAGGGGGTACGGCGACTCTCCGGATTGCTACGTGTTCTTAGTCTTGCTTCCGTTATTGCTTGTGGTGCATCATTTATGAAAAACAAAAATATAACACTATAAGATGAGGAAACAAAAGCAAGGAAGCATACAATGTTGGAATGAGGTAGATCATCAGAAATGAGTGAGTGAATTAGTGTGACATTGATGACAAATAGGTGTGTGAATTCTAAATTAGGCGCCTTTTAGAACACACATTAGCATAAAAGCTATGTCACAAAAGAAGCATGCACTTTACTCATTCTAGTATGCTTGAGATGCTTTAAGTGAACGTGTAAGGTAAAACAAGCATTAAAGAAGCATGAAAGCATTCAAGTTAAAGCCTATGGATGCATATGATCATGAAATACCATGCATTAAGGTAAATGCATAACATCCATCAAGAAGTTGCCTAATCAAGGAAAAGGATTCAAATCACATGATGGCTAGCTACAACATGCAATTCAAAAGAGTTATAAGCTCGAAGGCAATTCTCATCACTTGGTATTCTAAAAAGGTAAGCATGAAAAACTCAAAACCAAGTAGCAAAATATAACCTCAATCATAGAATCCAACAAAGATTGTAAACATAATGATGTTAAGAAAACATCCCTTTTTAATACTTAGCAGCGATTAATGGTAAACAAGAATATCAATCCAACACTTACAATGAAAGAGAGAAAATAGAATGAAAACTAACTAAGCAACTAACTAACTAATTAATTAACTAACTAATAACTAACTAAAATAAATGGTTATCAATGGTGTTTAGAAGTGTTGGATGAGGGGTCGAAGAAGGGAAGAAGAAAGGGGAAGGAAAGAAATGGAAAGAGGAGAAGAAAAGAAATGGATGGAAGGAAGGAAATCCACGCGTACGCGTCATGTGCGCGAGCGCGTCGATGGCTTATTTCGAAAGTGGCGCATACGCGTCATGTGCGCGAGCGCGCAAATAGATTTGTGCCCCAGGCCCAATTTCCGCACGGTGCAGGCCTAACTCTCGGGTCAAGGTATGGAAGGTGGAACTTCTCAATCCACGCGTACGCGTGTATGGCGCGCTCGCGTGGATGATCCAAAATGCTTGATGCACGCGTAAGCACGCAATGTGCGAGCGCGTGGATGGTGCTCTGTTTTTCAAAATTTTTATGATTTTGCACCAATCCAAGCATTCCAAACCTCCAAACAGCTACCAAAATACCATAAAACCTTATTTAACATACTAAACTACCAATTAGACTCATTAAAACAATCAAAACAAGAAATTAAACTAATTCTACCACTATGTACAAAAGAGAAAATGAAAGGATTTTACCATGGTGGGGTGTCTCCCACCTAGCACTTTTGTTTATTGTCCTTAAGTTGGACTTATGGGGAGCTCCTCTCAAGGTGGCTTGTGCTTGAATTCATCTTGGAACATCCACCAATGCTTGGTTCTCCATTATGCCCCAAGATTTCTCATGGATTGAGCCAAGTGTTGATGGAGTTCTTCACAAGCTTGGGGCTCCCAAAGTTGATCCTCTTCTTGTAATCCGGGATCCCACACTTTGTTTTCACACCCGTCTTGAGGTTGATCATCATTATTAGTCCAACCGGGTGGTGAGTAAGGTGAATTCTCTATAAAGTGCCCAACAATCCTTCTAGACCCATCTATTTGAGCACTATTCCCACCTTTATATCTCATGTTTGATGCATTAACCATAATGAGCCTTGATTTGCAACGCCCACCACAAAACCTTTTCCGCTTACGCTTCATCCCACAAACTTCCCTAAGTTGACCATCCGTTTCAAGCAAACCATATTCAAGTGGGATAATAAAGCTAATAGAAATGAATTTCACCCACTCAAATGAAGGTGTATATGGCAACCTAGGCAAAGATGCTTCCAAAGATCTTGACAAAGCATAACCAACCCTCGTTCTTCTATATCTAGGGATTTCCACCTCTTCACAAGATCTCTTAATCTCAATCCTTTGTTCAAAAATTTTATCTAAACCTTTTCCTTTACTCAAATCATAATAGGGAGGGTGAGAAAAATTTACCTCCTCAACACTTTCAAATCCAACCGGAGAAGGTTCTTCATGCTCAAAGGGTTCTTCACCACTAAGACTTGATGCTTGATCTTTACTACCAAGGGAACTCAATCCTTGCTCTATCCCATCCAAGTCTTCATATGGA
>NC_029772.3:64291542-64292446 GCF_000817695.3 Arachis duranensis | reverse complement strand
CATTTAATCACAAAAGCATTCAATATTTAAGCACAATTCATCAATTTCTTGTATGAAAAAGCATAGAAAAATAGGTATATGATGACATGTCATCAGGTGTAGCATTATCCGGTGAATAAAAAAATAAAAAAATATTTTAGAAAAATTTTAAGTTTTAAAAAACTAAATTTTTTATTATTAAATTTTTAAATTATAAATGAAATTTTTTTTATTTAAATTAGTAAAATAAAATAAAGTCCAGTAATATCTAGTATACAACAGATATTCAAAATATAATTTTTTTTCTTATAGTAGAAAAATAATTAAAAAATAAAATATTCAAAAAATTTCAAAAAAATGACAACAATTGAAAATTTTTTTATGTAAATTTCTTATTTTTTTAATTTTTAAATTAAAAAATATAATTTTTTTTCTTATAGTAGAAAAATAAAATATTCAAAAAATTTCAAAAAAATGACAACAATTGAAAATTTTTAAATTTTTTAAACTAATTTACTCTTAATTTGCGAACAAGTGCATCAAAAAAAGTCAACTGTTTGGGTGTAGCATTATCCGAGGAATAAAATAATTAAAAATATTTTTAGAAAAATTTAAAATTTTAAAAAACTTAATTTTTTCTTTTTAAATTTTTAAATAAGATGAAATTTTTTTATTTAAATTAGTAAAATAAAATAAAGTTCAGCAATATCTAGTATACAACAGATCTGTAAATTTCTTATTTTTGTAATTTTTAATCTAAAAAATATAATTTTTTATAGTAGAAAAATAAAATATTCAAAAAATTTCAAAAAAAGTTGAAAATTTTTAACTTTTTTAAACTAATTTATTCTTAATTTGCGAACAACTGTATCCAAAAAAGTCAACTGTTTGGGTGTAGAATTACCCGGTGAATAAAAAATAAAAA
>NC_029772.3:64288020-64289539 GCF_000817695.3 Arachis duranensis | reverse complement strand
TATCTAGTATACAATAGATCTGTAAATTTCTTATTTTTTAATCTTTAAACTAAAAAAAATAATTTTTTTTCTTATAGTAGAAAAATAAAATATTCAAAAAATATCAAAAAAATAAAAAAATGAAAATTTTAAAAATTTTAAACTAATTTATTCTTAATTTGCGAATATGTGCATAAAAAAAAGTCAACTGTTTGGTTGTAACATTATCCATTGAATAAAATAATTAAAAATATTTTTAGAAAAATTGAAAATTTTAAAAAACTAAATTTTTTATTTTTAAATTTTTAAATTATAAGATTAAAGTTTTTAATTTAAATTCGTAAAATAAAATAAAGTCCAGTAATATCTAGTATACAACAAATCTGTAAATTTCTAATTTTTTTTAATTTTGAAAATAAAAAAATAATTTTTATTCTTATAGTAGAAAAAAATATTCAAAAAATATCAAAAAAATAAAAAATAGGAAAGCTTTAAATTTTTTAAATTAATTTATTCTTAATTTACGAACAAGTGCATAAAAAAGTTAATTGTATGGGTGTAGCATTATCCGGTGAATAAAATAATAAAAATATTGTTAGAAAAATTATAAATTTTAAAAAAATAAATCTTTTATTTTTAAATTTTTAAATTATAAGATTAATTTTTTTATTTAAATTAGAAAAATTAAATAAAGTCCAGCAAAATCTAGTATACAACAGATTTGTAAATTTCTTATTCTTTTAATTTTTAAACTAAAAAATATAATTTTTTTTCTTAAAGTAGAAAAATAAAATATTCAAAAAATATCCAAAAAATAAAAAAATTGAAAATTTTAAATTTTTTAAACTAGTTTATTCTTAATTTGCGAACAAGTGCATCAAAAAAAGTCAACTGTTTGGGTGTAGCATTATCCGATGAATAAAATAATTAAAAATATTTTTGGAAAAATTTAAAATTTTAAAAAATTAAATTTTTTCTTTTTAAAATTTTAAATTATACAGAAGGGCCGGTCGTGGTAAATAATTATTACTTGAATTTGATGATGGTGAACTGTTCTGGAACCGAATGTCAGGGTATCATGTTGTTAACCACGGGCGTTTCGGGTGATTATCAAAGGTTGGAACAGATTCCGGTTGTGTGTGAGTTTCCGGAAGTGTTTCCCGATGATATTGATGAGTTTCCACCTAACCGAGAGGTTGAGTTTGCTATTGAATTGGTGCCCGGGGCGGGACCAATCTCAAGTGCTCCTTATAGGATGTCACCGTTAGAGATGAACGAGCTAAAGTCTCAGTTAGAGGATTCATTGGGAAAGAATTTTATACGACCAAGTGTCTCTCCATGGGGTGCTCCAGTGTTACTGGTAAAGAAGAAAGATGGGAGTATGCGGCTCTATGTGGATTACAGGCAGCTGAACAAGGTTACAATAAAGAATAAGTACCCATTGCCGAGAATTGATGATCTCATGGATCAGTTACAAGGAGCTGGAGTTTTCTCCAAGATCGATTTGCGATCCGGTTATCACCAGATAAGGGTGAGGGGT
>NC_029772.3:64283782-64287969 GCF_000817695.3 Arachis duranensis | reverse complement strand
AAGTGTGAGTTTTGGAAGAGTGAGGTGAAGTTTTTAGGTCATGTGGTGAGTAAGAAGGGAATAGCCGTAGATCCAACTAAGGTGGAGGCTGTGATGGATTGGAAGCAACCAACCACCGTAACAGAGATAAGGAGTTTTCTGGGTTTAGCTGGCTGTTACCGAAGGTTTATCAAGGGCTTTTCACAGATAGCTTTGCCAATGACAAAGTTAACCCGCAAAGACACTCCGTTTGTTTGGACTCCTGAGTGCGAGGAGAGCTTTCAGACATTGAAGAAAAAGTTGACCACTGCTCCTGTGTTAGTGTTACCTGAGCCGAATGAGCCATTTGAGGTGTATTGTGATGCCTCATTGAAGGGTCTAGGGTGCGTGCTGATGCAGCATCATAATGTGGTGGCGTATGCCTCACGATAGATGAGACCTCATGAAGTTAGTTACCCTACGCACGATTTGAAACTCGCTGCAGTTGTGTTTGCCTTGAAGGTGTGGAGGCATTATCTCTATGGGGTTAAATTCCAAGTCTTCTCCGATCACAAGAGTTTGAAATATCTCTTTGATCAGAAAGAGCTTAATATGAGGCAGAGAAGGTAGATGGAATTGTTGAAGGACTACGACTTTGAGTTGCATTACCATCCGGGAAAGGCGAACATAGTGGCAGATGCGTTGAGTCGGAAGTCATTATATGCGGCTTGGATGATGCTTCAAGAGGAGAAGTTGCTCAAGGGATTTGAGAGTCTGAAAATTGGTGCTCGAGAAGTATCCAGAACCTTGTGTTTGAGCCGATTAGAGATCTCAAGTGATTTTAAGTCCGATCTCCTAAAGGCTCATCAAAATGATGAAGCGTTATGGAAGGTGTTACCGGCTATTGAGCAAGGAAAACAATGGAGAGTGTCAGGAGAAAAAGATGGGTTATGGAGATTCAAGGGTAGGATCATTGTGCCGGATGTTGGCACTTTGAGGCAAGATATTTTAAAGGAGGCACACAAAAGCGGATTCTCCATTCACCTGGGAAGTACTAAGATGTATCATGATTTAAAGGCAATGTTCTGGTGGTCGGGTATGAAGAATGATGTGGCGGAATATGTTTCAAAGTGCTTAACTTGTCAAAAGTTAAAGATTGAACATCAAAGACCTTCCGGGATGTTGCAACCTTTAGAGATTCCACAATGGAAGTGGAAAAGTATTGCAATGGACTTTGTGTCGGGATTGCCAAGGACTAGGGCTGGTTTTGATGCTATTTGGGTGATTGTGGACCGACTGACGAAGTCAGCTCACTTTTTACCCATTCGGATGACTTACACCCTTGAGGAGCTAGCACGGTTATACATAAAGGAGATTGTGAGACTCCATGGTATACCTGCTACTATAATCTCTGATAGAGATCCTCGTTTCACTTCAAGGTTTTGGGGTGCATTTCAGAAAGCTTTTGGAACCCGATTAAGCTTGAGCATGGCTTACCATCCTCCAACAGATGGTAAATCCGAGAGGACAATCCAAACACTGGAGGATATGTTGAGAGCTTGTGTTTTGGACCAACCGGAGAGTTGGGATCGGTATATGCCATTGGTGGAGTTTGCATACAATAATAGTTATCATGCGAGCATCGGAATGGCTCCGTATGAGGCCTTGTATGGGAGGAAATGTCAATCTCCGCTATGCTGGTATGAAGATGGAGAGAAAAGCTTGTTAGGGCCGGAAATGATAGCTGAGACTATTGAACAAGTCAAGAAAATCCGTGATAGGATGCTTGCGGCACAGAGTCGTCAAAAGAATTACGCCGATCAGAGGCGAAAGCCCTTAGAATTTGAGGAAGGAGATCATGTTTTCCTTGAGGTTACTCCGACTACGGGAGTAGGTAGGGCGATTAAGGCAAAGAAGTTGAATCCTTGATACATTGGTCCATTTCAGATCCTGGAGAGGATTGGGCCGGTGGCGTATCGGATGGCTCTACCACCTCATCTTTCGAATCTACACAACGTGTTTCACGTGTCGCAGCTTCGAAAGTACACTCCTGATGCTAGCCATGTGTTGGAACCTGAGTCGGTTCAGTTAAGGGAAGATTTGACGCTTCCAGTGGCTCCGGTCAGAATCGATGATACTAGTATCAAACGGTTGCGTGGAAAAGAGGTTTATTAGTCAAAGTGGCATGGAGTCGAGGCGGTGTTGAGGAACACACTTGGGAACTTGAGTCGGAGATGCGAACGGATTATCCGCATTTATTCTCAGGTATTTGTATTTGAATTTTGTGGGCAAAATTCCCAATTAGGTGGGTAGAATGTAAAACCTGGTTAATTAACGGCTAATTAGCCTATAAATGAGAATTTATTCTAGAAAGCCCAAAATGTGATTTTTTTTTATGGCTAAATATGATTGAGGAGTTTGAGACAAGAATTTCGGTACCAATTTTATAGAAATCGGACCAAGATTGGACCGAACGGGCCAAACCAGGCCAACCGGACCCAAAGTGGGCCCTTGGTCCAACATAACTAAACCAAAATCCTAGTTTTCAGCACTCTCTCTCCTCACTAAACACACTCACATGCTGAAAATGGATGCCATGGAGGGAAGAACACTCTCTCAAGGTCTTTCTCTCACTTGATCTTCAAACCACCATAACTTTTGATCTAGAGCTCCGATTGCCGCTCTGTTTGCGGCCACGCGTTCACCGTAGAGAGCTCTACAAAACCCATACAATTAATCTTAAGGTAAGCCACGTTTTTCTCTTCGAAATTCTAGCCTTGTTTTCGAGTTTTATGAGCAAAAATGTTGAGATTTTGGGCTCTTTGATGTTATAGGACCCAACTCTCTTGAAGGAGAAGGTTAATCTTGTCTCCTTGGACCTTGGGTGTGGTAAGATTCTCAACTCTAGTGTATTTTGTTGTTCTATGATGTTTGGGTATTGAGATGTTGTGTATGGGTATGATGATTGTGGCTTAGGTTGTGTATATATGAATATTGGAGCTTGATTGGTGATTTTGAAAAGCTTGGAAAGGGTTTGGTGGTGAAAAATCTGTTCTTGGAGGTATTGAGGCCTTGAGAGCTTGTGGATAAGTGGATGATTATTGATGCCTTGATGGTATGATGTATGAGAAATATGCATGTTGTGATATATGCTCGATGATTGGTTATGGTTGAATTGTGGGTTGAGCCATGTTGATGGTGAGTATGATATTGATTGTGTACAATGATGATTTATTAGAATTGGTGTTGTTGAGAATTGGCATGAGTAAGAGTATACGATATGTCAATATATTTGAGTTTGAGCCACTTGGGTGAAGTGGGTTAGAATGATGAAATAGTGATTTTGTATATTGTGGTAAAGTGTCAATGTGTGAGTTGAGGAGGCTTGATGTTGAATTTGATATATATTGATTGATTTCAAAGAAAAGGGATGAAATTGGCATATTTTGATTGGTTTTGAAAAGAGTTGAAAATAGCCTGTTTGGATATATATTGATTGATTTCAAAGAAAAGGGATGAAATTGGCATGTTTTGATTGATTTTGAAAAGGGTTGGAAATGGTTTGTTTTGAAATGGCACTTTGTGGTTTTTATGAAAAATATGGTTTTTGGGCATACTTTCGTGGGACATAACTTGGACTACGGATCTCTGTTTTGTGCCAAATCTGTTTAGAAATGATTTAAAATGAGGAAGTTATGTTTGTTGGAAGATTGGGGTTTAAATTGGTGAATTCTGCAGCTTTTAACTTAGAAAATTTTTAGCAGAATGACCCCTTGCGCGTGGGCGCACTTGGCACGTACGCGTCGTTCTTCCAGGAAGCGCCATCCACGCGTGCGCGTGATGTGCGCGGGCGCGCCGATGGTGCTGCACCCAATGCCCAGCCATTTTCCAAAGAGTTGTGCCAGAACTGTGCCAGCTTTGTGCCTGGGCACGAGAGCACCCACGCGTACGCGTGGTTGACGCGTGCGCGCCGTTTGACTAGTTTTCAATCCACGCGTTAGCGTGCATGACGCTTACGCGTCGATGAGTTTTTGAGGCCATCCACGCGTGCGCGTGGAGTGCGCGTACGCGTGGCCCTGTTTTTATCCCAAAGTTGATTTTTGAGTTTTAAAAGCCAAATCTCATACTTCTAAGCCTCCGATCTCAGCACTTATATCTTAAATCATTATGATATGTCTAGCTATGAGAAGAAAGGTTAGTGAATGTGGTAACTTGCAAGTGAAGCAAGG
>NC_029772.3:64273782-64278782 GCF_000817695.3 Arachis duranensis | reverse complement strand
ATTTAAAAGAATTTACGTATTTGAAACAAATTTCATACAAAACAAAAAAATTATTTTCGCACAAATTTTCTACAAATTTAATATAATATTTCAAATAATTTTCATACAAAATAATTTGCTATTTAATAGATAAATATTTTAGAAAATAAATTGTATTCGATCTGCTTTCTATATTAAGACCATCATAATCATTTTTTCATATTACGTCATCGAAATTATAAACAAATAAAAATATTATTTATTTATTTTTCTAGCATTCTTTATCATCCAATGATCACATTAATATAATTTAATTCAATAAAATTATTTATTATCATTTGATTGAATAAAATTTTATTTTAGCTGAAAATTTTAAGATTTCTCAACCTCAAGATCATCCATGTTAAATCGTTAAAAAATATAACTAAGAGCGCGAAAACGTCTCTTCATTCGAGAGTATGATTGAGATCAGAGAGCTTGGCTCTTGTGGTTCTTTGATCTTCGTCAACCAAAACTTTCTGTATTTTTTATAGGGCTGAATCACAATTTTACTGTGGGAAAAGACCTATGAAGGCGAGTTTGGTGTTAGAGACCAAAATTCTAAAGTCATTATTTATATTTGAGTGTGACACTCATTAAACCCTAAAACTCAAATAAAATAGTATCTATGATTTTAATCTCATTTATCCAAATCAAAAGTAATAATGACTTATTTAATTTAACATTTAAAACAATAAATGAGATCACCGTTATATAAGTCATTTAATGTGAAATTACTTAATTTACGATTATAATTAATATATGTATTATCCATAAATATATTAAGAAATAATAATTTCCTAACAATCTTCTACTTGGGTTATAAATATATATTTTCCTGAGATAACTTCTTATAAATTTTATGCGTAAATCTGAATGTTATTTCTCTTATTACTTTAATAATCTGGTCTATCTCATATATTAGTTATGAAATTACCGAAACTTTTATCACATTAGTTTCGCAACAAAACTACGATGATCACATACTAAAATACTCAACTACATAGATCAAATTTGGATGAGAAAATTCAGAAATTACATGCAAAAATGATCTCATGCATGTCTATTTTTAACTTGAATAAAAATTCTATTTTATTCGGTGACAGACTCAGATGAAACTGCAACGGCAATATCTGGGCATAGCGAAGGTGACTAAGTAATGAGTCTGTAGAAGAAGAAGAGAATAACTTAACAGACTCACAATGAGAGAGAGAAAGAGAGAGAGGGGAAAATTTACCTAGAGAAAAGAAACTCGGCAGGAGAATGGTGGCGACGAGCTCAACAACGATAGTAACAGGATGAGCAGCGATGATGACATAAGCTGTGAACAGTTGCAAACCCAAAAAAATTTAGTAATGGGGACAAAAATATAATAAAATTTAGGTATAGATATTTTTTTGCTTCCCACGATATTCAATAAGTTAAGGACTAATCCGTCATGAATTTGAATCCCATTTAAGAGTTTACAATTGGCCGGCAATGAGTTGCTATACATACGAGACAAAATTCGAACCCTCAATACTTATTTAAGCGGACGACTAAGTTGATTACTTGATCAATCTAAATTGGTTTAGATATATTCAAAATTTAAAATTAGAACTATCTAATACATATTGATAAGAACTAGAAATATACACACAATCATTATTATAATATTTAAAATAATAAAAATATAATTTCATATACATAGTATAATATTTAAAATAACAAAAAAATATTTATAAGGATCTTTTTTTATTTTTAACATGATTAAATATTATTTATATATATATTTTTAAACAATTATTTTACTTATTTGTCAAATCTACTTATTATAATTTTTATAGTATAAATAAATTTTTTAACCAAAATAATTACAGTATACTAATACATAGATAATATATTTTTTTTATCTTAAACAATCTTTAAAAAATCACTAATAATTTAAGTTTGTATTTAATTAGAAAACTAAGTTTTAATTTAATTATTAATTAATTAACTAATATAATATAATTAATTATTGATGTGCGGAAAACGATCCAACACAAAACTCACCGGCAAGTGTACCGGGTCGCATCAAGTAATAATAACTCACATGAGTGAGGTCGATCCCACAGGGATTGAAGGATTGAGCAATTTTAGTTGAGTGGTTGATTTAGTCAAGCGAACAAGATTTGTTTTGAGTGATTTGTATCTAACAGAAGCTAAATTGCATGAAATTAAAGGGAGAGGGGTAATTGACTGAAAATTAAAGGTGCAAGGAAAGTAAAAGTGATGAATCTTAAAGTGCAAGAAATTAATTGGCAGAAACTTAGAACGCAAGAAATGTAAATTGCAGAATCTTAGAGTGCAAGAAATATAAATTACTTGAAAAATAAAAGGGGAATGGGAATTGGATCTGCAGGAATTAAACAAGGAAAAGCAAAACTCAACAGAACGAAGAGTAGTTGATGGAATTAGTTGAACCGGATCTCAAACTAAAAGGAAAATAAGCTTGGTGTAGTAATTAAACAAGGAAATTAAAATGGAAACCAATAGATCTTAGGATCCAAGAGACTAGATAACCGAGTCTAGATCTCAATGCCTTCCTAGATCCAAATTCAGAGAGCAATTGCAAAATTAAAGAAGAGAGCAATGTAGAAATGTAAATCCAAGTTCAATTTCCAGAAGTTGCAGTAAGAAAATAGAGAGATCTCAAGGTGAGATTGAGACAGAATTTCCTCAATTCTTCAACACCCAAGACTCAAGACAAGTGTATATGAAATTGAAAACAAGAAAACTAAGAGGAAGAGAATTCAATTCTCCATCCCAGGGACTCCAAGATTCTGAAGGCAATAACCAAAAATGTAAAAGCGAGCTCTCTATAACTATTCTGAAAATTCTAAAAAAAAAGCTACCTGTAACTATTCTGAAAATTCTAAAAAAAGCTCTCTCGAAAAACTTAAATTCTAAGCTATTTATACACTCTCTTCAAATGATCTTCAAGCCTTGAATTGGGCCCTTGCTCTTAATGGAATTGGGTTGACAAAAGCCTCTGTTGATTGCTCTTGGAGTTGGAGAGAAACCCACTTATAGTAGAAAAATAAAATATTCATAAAATTTCAAAAAAACAAAAAATTGAAAATTTTTAAATTTTTTAAACTAATTTATTCTTAATTTGCGAACAACTGCATCAAAAAATGTCAACTGTTTGGGTGTAGCATTATCCGGTGAATAAAAAAATAAAAAATATATTTAGAAAAACTTAAAATTTTAAAAAACTAAATTTTTTTATTTTTAAAATTTTAAATTATAAGATTAAATTTTTTTATTTAAATTATAAAAATTAAATGAAGTCCAGCAAAATCTAGTATACAATAGATCTGTAAATTTCTTATTCTTTTAATTTTTAAACTAAAAAATATAATTTTTTTCTTAAATTACAAAAATAAAATTTTCATAAAATATTCAAAAAAAATTGAAAATTTTAAATTTTTTAAACTAATTTATTCTTAATTTGCGAACAAGTGTATCAAAAAAAGTCAACTGTTTGGGTGTATGCATTATCCAGTGAATAAAAAATAAAAAATATATTAGAAAAAATTAAAATTTTAAAAAACTAAATTTTTTATTTTTGAATTTTTAAATTATAAGATTAAATTTTTCCATTGAAATTAGAAAAATAAAATAAACTCCAGCAATATCTAGTATACAACAGATCCGTAAATTTCTTATTTTTTTAAGTTTTAAAATAAAAAAAATATTTTTTTTCTTATAGTAGAAAAATAAAATATTCATAAAATTTCAAAAAAACAAAAAAATGAAAAATTTTAAATTTTTTAAACTAATTTATTCTTAATTTGCAAACAAGTGTATCAAAAAAAGTCAACTGTTTGGGTGTAGCATTATCCGGTGAATAAAAAATAAAAAATATTTTAGAAAAATTTAGGATTTGAAAAGACAAAATCTTTTGTATTTATGAATTTTGAAATTTGAAAATTCAATTTTTTAATTGAAAATAAAAAAATAAAATAAAGTCCATAAATATTAGGAAGACCAGTAAAAAAGATGAAAACTTTTTATTTGAAATTTGAAATTAAAAAATATAATATTTTTACAAAAAAGTTGAAAAATAAAGATTTTTAAAAATATCCAATAAACAAAAATTTTAAAATTTTAAATTCTTAAAATTAATTTATTCTATATATATGTGAAAAAAACATTATCTGGTGAATAAAAAAATTTAAAAAGTTTAAATTTTAAAATTAATTTATTCTGTATTTGTGAAAAAATAGCATTATCCGGTGAATAAAAAAACATAAAAATGTTCTTGAAAATAAATATAGGATTTGAAAAGGAAAAATTTTTCATTTTTATGAATTTTTAAATTAAAAAAAATTTTTTTTTATTGAAACTTAAAATATAAAATAAAGTCTAGCAATATTTAGTATACAACAGATCTATAAATTTCTTATTTTTTTAAGTTTTAAACTAAAAAAAATATCTTTTTTCTTATAGTAGAAAAATAAAATATTCATAAAATTTCAAAAAAATAAAAAATTGAAAAATTTTATATTTTTTAAACTAATTTATTCTTAATTTTCGAACAAGTGTATCAGAAAAAGTCAACTGTTTGGGTGTAGAATTATCCAGTGAATAAAAAATAAGAAAAATTTTTAGAAAAATTTAAAATTTAAAGAAATTTTTTTTATTTTTAAAATTTTAAATTATAAGATTAAATTTTTTTATTTAAATTAGAAAAATAAAATAAAGTCCAACAATATCTAGTATACAACAGATCTGTAAATTTCTTATTTTTTTAGGTTTTAAACTAAACAAAATATTTTTTTTCTTATAATAGAAAAATCAAATATTCATAAAATTTCAAAAAACAAAAAATTGAAAATTTTAAATTTTTTAAACTAATTTATTCTTAATTTGCGAACAAGTGTATCAAAAAATTTCAACTGTTTGGATGTAGAATTATCCGGTGAATAAAAAATAAAAAATATTTTTAGAAAAAT
>NC_029772.3:64263911-64273682 GCF_000817695.3 Arachis duranensis | reverse complement strand
AAAAAGGTGTGAAGAAGAATGAGAGTGAGTTGGGGTAGGTGGGGATCCTGTGGGGTCCATAGATCTTGAGGTGTTAAAGAATTCTCATCCCTGCACCTTTCTAGTGTTTAAACGCCCTTTGTGTGCCAATGCTGGCGTTTAACGCCAGCTTTGCTACCTTTCCTGGCGTTAAACGCCATGCTGATGCCCTTTTCTGGCGTTTAACACCAGCCAGACACCAGACAGCCCTTTCTAGCATTAAACGCCAGTCTGGCTGCCAATTCTGGCATTTAACGCCCAGAATGCGGCTAGACTAGGCGTTAAACGCTCATTCTGCTATCCTTACTGGTGTCTAACCGCCAGTAAGCTCGTTGATGAGCGGATAATTTATACGCTTTTTGGCATTGTTCTTGGGTAGTTTTTAATATGTTTTAATTATTTTTTACTATATTTTTATTAGTTTTTATGCAAAATTCACATTTCTGGACTTTACTATGAGTTTGTGTGTTTTTCTATAATTTTAGGTATTTTCTAGCTAAAATTGAGGGACCTGAGCAAAAATCTGATTCAGAGGCTGAAAAAGGACTGCAGATGCTGTTGGATTCTGACCTCCTTGCACTTGAAATGGAATTTTTGGAGCTAAAGAAGTCCAAATTAAGCACTCTCAATTTTGTTGAAAAGTAGACATATAGGGCTTTCGAACAATATATAATAGTCCATACTATGCACGTGAAAGCTTCAATGCTCAGCCCAAACACACACCAAGTGGGCCCCAAAAGTGGATTTCAGCACTATCTATCTTAGTTTACTCATTTTCTGTAAACCTTGGTTACTAGTTGAGTATAAAAACCAATTTTAGAGATTTATTGTGTACCTCATGACATTTTTACATCTGAATTTGTATCTTTGATGGCATGAGTCTCTAAACCCCATGGTTGGGGGTGAGGAGCTTTGCTGTATCTCGATGAATTAATGCAATTATTTCTATTTTCTATTCAATCACACTTGTTTCTACTCTAAGATGCTCATTCGTGCTTCAACATGATGAATGTGATGATCTGTGACACTCATCACCATTCTCAACCTATGAACGCGTGCCTGACAACAACTTCCGTTCTACCTTAGATTGAATGGATGTCTCTCGGGTTCTTGGCTCACGAGTTTGACTGCCTCTCCTGACAATAGAGCATTCAAATCTGTGAGATCAGAATCTTCGTGGTATAAGCTAGAATCAATTGGCAGCATTCCTGAGATCCGGAAAGTGTAAACCTTGTCTGTGGTATTCCGAGTAGGATCTGGGTAGGGATGACTGTGACAAGCTTCAAACTCACGAATGCTAGGCGTGGTGACAGACGCAAAAGGATCAATGGATCCTATTCCAACATTAGTGAGAACCAACAGATGATTAGCCATGTACTTGGACCCTTTTTACTAAGAGGACGGCTGGTAGCCATTGACAACGGTGATCCACCAACATACAACTTGCCATGGAAGGAGACCTGCGTGCGTGAAGAAGAAGACAGTAGGAAAGCAGAAATTCAAAGGACAGAGCATCTCCAAAACTCCAATCCATTCTCCACTGCTATGTAACAAGTATTCATTTCATGCTCCTTCACTTTTCACAATTAAAACTAAGAACCACTATTGATATCCTGACTAAGAATAATAAGATAACCATAGCTTGCTTCAAGCTGACAATCTTCGTGGGATCGACCCTTACTCACGTAAGGTATTACTTGGACGACCCAGTGCACTTGCAGGTTAGTTGTGCGGAATTACAAAGTGTGATTGTAATTTTCGTGCACCAAGTTTTTGGCGCCGTTGCCGGGGATTGTTCGATTTTGAACAACTGACGGTTTATTTTGTTACTTAGATTAGGAAAAATCTGTCTTTTTGGTTTAGAGTCTTTTACTTTCTTTTCAAAAAAAATTTTCTTCAAAAATATTATTTTTCTTTATTAATTATTAGTTTCTCATTGAGTCTAGTTTCATGTTTTATGTTTGGTGTCCTTTGTGTTTTAGTCATCTAAAAAATAGTTTTTCTCTGTTCAATCCTTGCATTTATTGAATGTGTCTATGTTCTTGTGAATAGTTGCTCCTTTGAGTCTTTCTTTCTAAAATCTTTTCGAAAATAATTTTCCTTGTTTGATCTTTAGTTTTTCTTGTTTTGTGTCTTTTCTTATTTTTCTTGTGATTTTCGAAAATTCCAAAAAGATTTTTTTTAGAAAATACTTTTTCTTCCATAACTCAGTTGGTTAGAGTGTTGGCATATGTTTTTGGTATCTTCTTTTCAAAAAAATAATTTTTCTTTGATTAAATCTTGTGTCAAATTTTAAGTTTGGTGTTCTCTTGTTAATTTTTTTTAGTTTTCAAAATTTTTATTTTGGTTTTCTAAAAATTTTAAGTTTGGTGTTCTTTCTTTATGTTCTTGTAAAAAAAATAATAATAATAAAAAAACAAATAAAAAATAATTTATATCATCTCCCTTTCTCTATAATGGACCTAAGTGGAAATGAACAGTCCAGAAGGACTCTAGGATCAAATGCTAACCCCACTACTGCTTCATATAGGAGTAGTATCTGTATGCCCTCTATCGGAGTCAGTAGTTTTAAGTTGAATCCTCAGCTTATTATTATGGTGCAGCAAAATTTCCAGTATTTTGGTCTTTCTCAGGAAGAACCTATTGAGTTTCTGGCACAGTTCTTACAAATTGCTGACACAGTACATGATAAGGAAGTAGATCAGGATGTCTACAGATTATTACTGTTTCCATTTGCTGTAAAAGACCAAGCTAAGCGGTGGTTAAATAACCAACCTAAAGCTAGCATAAGAACATGGAAATAGCTGTCAGAAAAATTCCTGAATCAATATTTCCCTCCTAAGAGGACGACACAGCTAAGGCTGGACATCCAAGGCTTTAAATAAGAGGATAATGAATCCCTTTACAATGCCTAGGAGAGGTACAGAGAGATGCTAAGGAAATGCCACTCTGAAATGTTTTCAGAATGGGTGTAGTTCGACATCTTCTACTACGGGCTTACAGCAAAAGCTCATATATCTCTAGACCACTCAGCTGGTGGATCTATACACAATTGAAGAGGCTCAAGAGCTCATTGATACAGTTGCTAGAAATCAACATCTGTACTTAAGTAGTGAGTCCTCCATAAAAGAAGAGGCTAAGGCAGCATCCACTGAACTTAGTCCTCTAGAACAAGTTACTGAAATCAATAAGTAATTATGTTATCTAACAGAACAGTTGGCAGAATTTAAAAAGATGTTACAAGACACTAAGGATGCTAATAGGAACATAGAAGCACAACTTGACTAGACAAGACAGCAGTTATCAAAACAGATAACAAAAGAGTGCCAAGCAGTTCAATTAAGGAGTGGAAAAATATTGAATACCTCAACTCAATGTAGCAGAAAGCTGAGAAAAGAACAAATAATAGAGGATGAGCAGACTGCTACCCAAAATCTCTCTGAGGACAGTAAGAGCCCAGAGAGGAATGATTCTGGCGTTCAAACACTAGAAAGGTGTGAAAAACTGGCGTTAAACGCCCAGTGGACGCCCAGTTCTGGCATTCAAACGCCAGAAAAGGGAGAAAATTGGTGTTAAATGCCCATCCCATGTTCAGCTTTGGCATTCAAACGCTAGAAAAGGGAGGGAATCTGGTGTTAAATACCAATCTAGCCCCCAATCCTGGCGTTCAAAGGCCTATGAGGGGTCAGACACTTGCAAGTGCTGATAATAACTCCCTCAAGAAGGCTCCTCAACCCACCTCTGTAGGAGATAAACCTACAACAACCAAGGTTGAAGAATACAAAGCTAAAATACCTTATCCTCAAAAACTCTGCCAAGCAGAACAGGATAAACAATTTGCCCGCTTTGCAGACTATCTCAGGACTCTTGAAATCAAGATTCTATTTGCAGAGGCACTTGAGCAAATACCCTCTTATGCTAAGTTCATGAAAGAGATCTTACGTCATAAGAAAGGATTGGAGAGAAACTGAAAAAGTTTTTCTCACTGAAGAATGCAGTGCAATCATTTTAAAGAGCTTACCAGAAAAGCTTAAGGTTCCTGGAAGCTTTATGATACTAGTGCACAAAATTGTGATCATCAACAATGGCTCCAACAACTTGGTGCTCTCAAACATGAATCACACTTTGTCACAACTCCGCACAACTAACCAGCAAGTGCACTGGGTCGTCCAAGTAATACCTTACGTGAGTAAGGGTCGATCCCACGGAGATTGTTGGTATGAAGCAAGCTATGGTCATCTTGTAAATCTCAGTTAGGCGGATTCAAATGGTTATAATGGTTTTCGAATATAAAGATAAATAAAGCATAAAATAAAGATAGAGATACTAATGTAATTCATTGATGGGAATTTTAGATAAGCGAATGAAGATATTGTGTTCCTTCTGAACCTCTGCTTTCCTACTGCTTTCATCCAATCCTTCTTACTCCTTTCCATGGCAAGCTATATGTTGGGATTCACTGTTGTCAATGGCTACCTCCCATCCTCTCAGTGAAAATGGTCCAAATGCTCTGTCACAACACGGCTAATCATCTATCGGTTCTCGATCATGTCATAATAGGATCCATTGATCCTTTTGCGTTTGTCACTACGCCCAACACTCGCGAGTTTGAAGCTCATCACAGTCATTCAATCCCTGAATCCTACTCGGAATACCACAGACAAGGTTTAGACTTTCTGAATTCTCAAGAATGCTGCTAATGGATTCTAGCTTATACCACGAAGACTCTGATTAAGGAATCCAAGAGATACACGCTCGATCTAAGGTAGAACGGAAGTGGTTGTCAGGCACGCGTTCATAGGTGAGAATGATGATGAGTGTCACGGATCATCACATTCATCATGTTGAAGTGCAACGAATATCTTAGAATAAGAATAAGCTGAATTGAATAGAAAATAGTAGTAATTGCATTAATACTCGAGGAACAGCAGAGCTCCACACCCTTAATCTATGGTGTGTAGAAACTCCACCGTTGAAAATACATAAGAACAAGGTCTAGGCATGGCCGAATGACCAGCCTCCCCAAATAGCATGTGAATTCGAGAATAGGGAAAAAGACCCCTAGTACAATAGTAAAAAGTTCAATTTATACTAAACTAGTTACCAGGGTTTACAGAAATAAGTCTAAGTGCAGAAATCCACTTCCGGGACCCACTTTGGTGTGTGCTTGGGCTGAGCTTGAGCCTTATAAGTGCAGAGGCTTCTCTTGGGGTTAAACGCCATGTTGTAGTGTGTTTTTGGCGTTTAACTCTGGTTTGTGACGTGTTTCTGGCGTTTTACTCCAGAATACAGCATGGAACTGGCGTTGAACGCCCATTTGCGTCATCTAAACTCGAATAAAGTATGAAATATTATATATTTCTGGAAAGCCCTGGATGTCTACTTTCCAACTCAATTGAGAGCGCTCCAAATGGAGTTCTGTAGATCTAGAAAATCCGTTTTGAGTCCAGGGAGGTCAGATTCCAACAACATTAGCAGTTCTTTGTCATCCTCCTATCAGATTTTTGCTTAGGTCCCTCAATTTCAGCCAGGAAAAACCTGAAATCACAGAAAAAAACAAACTCATAGTAAAGTCCAGAAATATGAATTTTGTATAAAAACTAATAAAAACATCCCTAAAAGTAGCTAGATCCTACTAAAAACTACCTAAAACAATGCCAAAAAGCGTATAAATTATCCGCTCATCACAACACCAAGCTTAAATTGTTGCTTGTCTCCAAGCAACTGAAAATCAAATAGGATAAAAATAAGAGAATATACTATAAATCCCAAAATATCAATGAATATTAGTTCTAATTAGATGAGCGCGGCTTGTAGCTTTTTGCTTCTGAACAGTTTTGGCATCTCACTTTATCCTTTGAAATTTAGAATGATTGGCATCCATAGGAACTCAGAGTTCAGACATTATTATTCATTCTCCTAGTTAAGTATGTTAATTCTTGAATACAGCTACTTTTATGAGTCTTGGCCGTGGCCATAAGCACTTTGTTTTCCAGTATTACCACCGGATACATAAATGCCACATACATGACTGGGTGAACCTTTTCAGATTGTGACTTAGCTTTGCTAAAGTCCCCAGTTAGAAGTGTCCAGAGCTCTTAAGCACACTCTTTTTACTTTGGATCATGACTTTAACCACTCAGTCTAAAGCTTTTCACTTGGACCTGCATGCCACAAGCACATGGTTAGGGACAGCTTGGTTTAGCCGCTTAGGCCTGGATTTTATTTCCTTGGACCCTCCTATCCATTGATGCTCAAAGTCTTTTGGTTTTAAGGGCTATTGGCTTTTTTTGCTTGCTTTTTCTTTTTCTTTCTTTTTTTTTGCCACATTTTTTTTTCGCAAGCTTTGTTCTTCATTGCTTTTTCTTGCTTCAAGAATCAATTTTATGATTTTTCAGATCATCAATAACATTTCTCTTTTTCATCATTCTTACAAGAGGCAACAATTTTAAAATTCATAAACAACAAGATAAAAAATATGCACTGTTCAAGCATTCATTCAGAAAACAAAAAGTATTGTCACCACATCAATATAATTAAACTAATTTCAAGGATGAATTCGAAACTCATGTACTTCTTGTTCTTTTGTATTAGAAACATTTTTCATTTAAGAAAGGTGAAGGATTCATGGAATTATTCATAGCCTTAAGACATAAACACTAGACACTAATGATCATGTAATAAAGACACAAACATAGACAAATATGAAGCTCAAAAATAAAAAAACAGAGATATAAGAACAGGGAAGTTAAGGAATAGGTCCACCTTAGTGATGGTGGTGCCTTCTTCTTGAAGGACCAATGGCGTCCTTGAGCTCCTATATGTCTCTTCCTTGCCTTTGTTGCTCCTCCCTCACAGCTTTTTGATCTTCTCTAATCTCATTGAGAATGATGGAGTGTTCTTGGTGTCCCACCCTTAATTACTTCATGTCGTGACTCAATCCTTCTAGAGAAGTGTTGAGCTGTTCCCAATAGTTTTGGAGGAAAATGCATCCCATGAGGCATCTCAGGGATTTCTTGATGATGAGCTTCCTCATGCGTCTCTTGAGATCCATGAATAGGCTCTCTTGTTTGCTCCATCCTATTTTTAGTGATGGGCTTGTCCTCTTCAATGAGGATGTCTCCTTCTATGACAACTCCAGCTAAGTAGCATAGATGGCAAATGAGATGAGGAAAAGCTAGCCTTGCCAAGGTGGAGGGCTTTTCGGCTACTTTATAGAGTTCTAGAGAGATGACTTCATGAACTTCTACTTCCTCTCCAATCATGATGCAATGGATCATAATGGCCCGATCCACAGTTACTTCGGATCGGTTGCTAGTGGGGATGATGGAGCGTTGGATGAACTCTAACCATCCTCTAGCCAAAGGCTTAAGATCCAGTATTCTCAATTGAACCGGCTTACCTTTTGAGTCTCTTTTCCATTGAGCTCCTTCCACACATATGTCCATGAGGACTTGGTCTAACCTTTGATCAAAGTTGACCCTTCTAGTGTAGGGGTGTGCGTCTTCTTGCATCACAGGCAAGTTGAACGCCAACCTTACATTTTCTGGACTGAAATCTAAGCATTTTCCCTGAACCATTGTAAGATAATTCTTTGGATTTGGGTTCATACTTTGATCATGGTTCCTAGTGATCCATGCATTGGCATAGAACTCTTGAACCATTAAGATTCCGACTTGTTGAATGGGGTTGGTAAGAACTTCCCAACCTCTTCTTTGGATCTCATGTCGGATCTCCGGATACTCATTTTCCTTGAGCATGAAAGGGACCTCGGGGATCACCTTCTTCTTGGCCACAATTTCATAGAAGTGGCCTTGATGGGCTTTTGAGATAAATTTCTCCATCTCCCATGACTTGGAGGTGGAAGCTTTTGTCTTCCCTTTCCTCTTTCTAGAGGTTTCTTCGTCCTTAGGTGCCATCAATGGTTATGGAAAAACAAAAAAGCTATGCTTTTACCAAACCAAACTTAGAATGTTGCTCGCCTTCGAGCAAAAGAAGAAAAAATAGAAGAAGAAAAAGAAGAAGATATGGAGGAGAGGGAGAGAGATGTGTATTCGGCCAAGAGGGAGAAGAGAGGGTTGTGTTGTGTGAAAATGAAGAAGAAAAGAGGGGTTTATATAGAGGAGGGAGAGGGGTTAGGGTTCGGTTATTTAGGGTGGGTTTGGGTGGGAAAGAAATTTTGAATTTGAAGGTAGGTGGGGTTTATGGGGAAGAGTGGATGGATGTGAGTGGTGAAGGGGTAATTGGGGAAGAATGTTATTGGATTGTGTGAAGAAGAGAGAAGTGGGGTAGGTGGGGATCCTGTGGGGTCCACAGATCCTGAGATGTCAAGGATTAATCATCCTGCACCAATTAGGCGTGTAAAACGCCAGATTGATGCTTGTTTCTGGCATTAAATGCCTAGATGTAGCTTGTTTCTGGTGTTTAACGCCAGCCTGATGCTTGTTCCCGGTGTTAAACGCCAGCTTGGTGCTTGTTTCTGGCGTTAAACGCCAGACAGATGCTTGTTTCTGGTGTTTAAATGGCAGACAGCTCTTCCTCCAGGGTGTGCTTTTTCTTCTGCTATTTTTGATTCTGTTTTTAATTTTTGCAATTGTTTTGTGACTCCACATGATCATAAACCTAATAAAACATAAAAGAACAATAAAAATATAGATAAATAAAAATTGGGTTGCCTCCCAATAAGCACTTCTTTAATGTCAATAGCTTGACAGTGAGCTCTCATGGAGCTTCACAGATGTTCAGAGCATTGTTGGGACCTCCCAACACCAAACTTAGAATTTGAATGTGGGGGTTCAATACCAAACTTAGAGTTTGGATGTGGCCTCCCAACACCAAACTTAGAGTTTGATTGTGGGGGCTTTGTTTGACTCTGTATTGAGAGAAGCTTATCGTGCCTCTTTTCCATGGTTGCAGAGGAAGATCCTTGAGCTTTAAACACAAGGTAGTCCCTATTCAATTGAAGGACTAGCTCTCCTCTGTCAACATCAATCATAGGTCCTACTGTGGCTAGGAAGGGTCTTCCAAGGATGATGCATTCATCCTCATCCTTTCCAGTGTCCAAGATCATGAAATCATCAGGGATGTAAAGGCCTTTAACCTTTACTAACACGTCCTCTACAAATCTATAAGCTTGTTTTATTGACTTGTCTGCCATCTCTAATGAGATTCTTGCAGCTTGTACCTCAAAGATCCCCAGTTTCTCCATTACAAAGAGTGGCATAAGATTATACCTGACCCCAGGTCACACAGAGCCTTCTCAAAGGTCATGGTGCCTATGGTACATGGTATTAAGAATTTACCAAGATCTTGTTTCTTTTGAGGTAAAGTTTGCTGAACCTATGTATTTAGTTCACTAATGAGCAAGGGAGGTTCATCTTCCCAAGTTTCATTACCAAACAACTTGGCATTCAGCTTCATGATGGCTCCTAGATATTGAGCAACTTGCTCTTCAGTTACATCTTCATCCTCTTCAGAGGAAGAATAGTTCTCAGAGCTCATGAATGGTAGAACGAAGTTTAATGAAATCTCTATGGTCTCTATATGAGCCTCAGATTCCTTTAGGTCCTCAATAGGGAACTCCTTTCTGTCTGGGGGACGTCCCATGAGGTCTTCCTCATTGGGATTCACGTCCTCCCCTTCCTCCTTGGATTCGGCCATTTTGATAATATCAATGGCCTTGCACTCTCTTTTTCGACTCTCTTCTGTATTGCTTGGGAGAGTACTAGGAGGAGTTTCAATGATTTTCTTACT
>NC_029772.3:64254954-64263886 GCF_000817695.3 Arachis duranensis | reverse complement strand
TGTTGCTGAGAAGATGATGGAAAAGGCTTGCTATTGCTAAACCTGTTTCTTCCACCATTATTAAAGCCTTGTTGAGGCTTTTATTAATCCTTCCATGAGAAATTTGGATGATTTCTCCATGAGGGATTATAGGTGTTTCCATAGGCTTTACCCATGTAATTCACCTCTGCCATTGCAGGGTTCTCAAGATCATAAGCTTTTTTTTCAGAAGATGCTTCTTTAGTACTGTTGGATGCATTTTGTAATCCATTCAGACTCTAAGAAATCATGTTGACTTGCTGAGTCAACATTTTGTTCTGAGCCAATATGGCATTCAGAGCATCAATTTCAAGAACTTCCCTCTTCTGAGGCATCCCATTACTCACAGGATTCCTCTCAGAGGTGTACATGAATTGGTTATTTGCAACCATGTCAATGAGTTCTTGAGCTTCTGTAGGCGTTTTCTTTAGGTGAATGGATCCACCTGCAGAATGGTCCAGTGACCTCTTAGAGAACTCAGATAGACCATCATAGAATATATCCAAAATGGTCCACTCTGAAAGCATGTTAGAAGGACACTTTTTCATCAACTGCTTGTATCTTTCCCAAGCTTCATATAGGGATTCACCATCTTTTTGCTTGAAGGTCTGAGCATCCACTCTAAGCTTGCTCAGCTTTTGAGGAGGAAAGAACTTGGCCAAGAAGGCCGTGACCAGCTTATCCCAAGAGTCCAGGCTATCTTTAGGTTGTGAGTCTAACCATGTTCTAGCTCTGTCTCTTATAGCAAAAGGGAAAAGCATGAGCCTGTAGACTTCAGGTCTACTCCATTAGTCTTAACAGTATCACAGATCTGCAAGAACTCAGTTAAAAATTGATAGGGATCTTCTGATGGAAGTCCATGAAACTTGCAGTTCTGTTGCATTAGAGCAACTAGTTGAGGCTTCAGCTCAAAATTGTTTACTCCAATGACAGGGATTGAGATGCTTCTTCCATAAAAATTGGAAGTAGGTGTAGTATAATCACCAAGCATCCTCCTTGCGCTTCCACCATTGTTATTGGGTTTGGCCATGTCTCTTTCTTTTTTGAGATTCTCTGTAAGGTTTTCTCTGGATTGTTGTGCTTTAGCTTCTCTTAGTTTCTTCTTCAGAGTCCTTTCAGGTTCAGGATCTACTTTAACAAGAATGTCCTTGTCCTTGCTCCTGCTTATATGAAAAAGAAAAGAACAGAAAAGAAGAGGAATCCTCTATGTCACAGTATAAAGATTCCTTTATGTGAGTAGAAGAAGAAAAGAATAGAAAAAGGAGAAGAGAAAAATTCGAACATAGAGGAGAAGAGAGGGTTCGAATTTTGAGATGAAGAGAAGTGTTAGTAAGTGAATAAATAAATAGAAAGAGATGAGAGAGAAGAGTTTTCGAAAATTATTTTTGAAAAATACTTAGTGATTTTCGAAAACTAGAAAGAGAAAAGTAGTTAGGTGGTTTTGAAAAAGATAAAAAACAAACAAAAAGTCAATTAGTTAGTTGAAAAAGATTTAAAAATCAAAAAGATAGGAAGTTAGAAAAGATTTTTGAAATTAATTTTGAAAAATATATGATTTGAAAAAGATATTTTGAAAAGATATGATTGAAAAATATATTTTGGAAAAGATTTGATTTTTAAAATTAAAATTAATTACTTGACTAACAAGAAACTAAAAGATATGATTCTAGAATTTAAAGATTGAACCTTTCTTAACAAGAAAGTAACAAACTTCAAATTTTTGAATCAATCACATTAACTGTTAGTAAAGTTTTTAAAATGTTGAAATAAAGATAAGAAAAAGATTTTGAAAATCAGTTTTAAAAAATTTTCGAAAATAACAAAAGGAAAAAGAAAAGATTTGATTTTGATAAAGATTTTGAAAAGATAAGATTTTTTAAAATTGAAATCTTGACTTGACTAACAAGAAACAACTTATTTTCAAATTTTTTGACTAAGTCAACCCAAAGATTTCAAATTTTTGAGTAAAAGAAGGAAAAGATATTTTTTTATTTTTGAATTTTTAATGAGGAGAGAGAAAAACACAAATATGACCCAAAACATGAAAATTTTGGATCAAAACCAATGAGGCATGCAAGAACACTATGAATCTCAAGATGAACACCAAGAACACTTTGAAGATCATGATGAATATCAAGAACTTATTTTTGAAAATTTTTCAAGAGAGGAAAACATGCAAGACACCAAACTTAGAAATTTTCAATGTTTAGACACTATGAATACAAAAATGCATATGAAAAACAACAAAAGATACAAAACAAGAAAATATGAAGATCAAACAAGAAGACTAGTTAAGAACAACTTGAAGATCATGAAGAACACATGCATGAATTTTTTTGAAAGTTTCTAGAAAAATAAAAATATGCAATTGACACCAAACTTAAAAATTGATACTAGACTCAAACAAGAAACATAGAAATATTTTTGGTTTTTATGATTTTATAATTTTTTTGGATTTTTCGAAAATTATTTTTGGCAAAACGAAAAAGAAGAAAAATTTTGAAAACTTTTTGAAAATAAAATTACCTAATCTGAACAACAAGATGAACCGTCAGTTGTCCAAACTCGAACAATCCCCGGCAACGGCGCCAAAAACTTGGTGCACGAAATTGTTATCATCAACAATGGCTCCAGCAACTTGGTGCTCTCAAATGTGAATCACACTTTGTCATAACTCCGCACAACTAACCAGCAAGTGCACTAGGTCGTCCAAGTAATACCTTATGTGAGTAAGGGTCGATCCCACGGCGATTGTTGGTATGAAGCAACCTATGGTCATCTTGTAAATCTCAGTTAGGCGGATTCAAATGGTTATAATGGTTTTTGAACATAAAGATAAATAAAGCATAAAATAAAGATAGAGATACTTATGTAATTCATTGATGGAAATTTCAGATAAGCGCATGAAGATACTGTGTTCCTTCTGAATCTCTGCCTTCCTACTGCTTTCATCCAATCCTTCTTACTCCTTTCCATGCCAAGCTATATGTTGGGTTTCACCGTTGTCAATGGCTACCTCCCATCCTCTCAGTAAAAATGGTCCAAATGCTCTGTCACAGCACGGCTAATCATCTGTCGGTTCTCAATCATGTCGGAATAGGATCCATTGATCCTTTTGTGTCTGTCACTACGCCCAATACTCGCGAGTTTTAAGCTCGTCACAATCATTCAATCCCTAAATCCTACTCGAAATATCACAGACAAGGTTTAGACTTTCTGAATTCTCAAGAATGCTGCCAATGGATTCTAGCTTATACCATGAAGACTCTGATTAAGGAATCCAAGAGATACACACTCGATCTAAGGTAGAACGGAAGTGGTTGTCAGTCACGCGTTCATAGGTGAGAATGATGATGAGTGTCACGGATCATCACATTCATCATGTTGAAGTGCAACGAATATCTTAGAATAAGAATAAGCTGAATTGAATAGAAAATAGTAGTAATTGAGTTAATACTCGAGGAACAGCAGAGCTCCACACCCTTAATCTATGGTGTGTAGAAACTCCACCATTGAAAATACATAAGAACAAGGTCTAGGAATGGCCGAATGGCCAGCCTCCCCAAATAGCATGTGAATTCGAGAATAGGGAAAAAGACCCCTAGTACAATAGTAAAAAGTTCTATTTATACTAAACTAGTTACTAGGGTTTACAGATATAAGTCTTAGTGCAGAAATCCACTTCCGAGGCCTACTTTGGTGTGTGCTTGGGCTGAGCTTGAGCCTTACACGTGCAAAGGCTTCTCTTGGGGTTAAACGCCAAGTTGTAACGTATTTTTGGCGTTTAACCCTGGTTTGTGACATGTTTCTGGCGTTTTACTCTAGAATGCAGTCTGGAACTGGCGTTGAACGCCGGTTTGCGTCGTCTAAACTCAAATAAAGTATGGACTATTATATATTTCTGGAAAGCCTTGGATGTCAACTTTTCAACGCAATTAAGAGCGTGCCAATTGGAGTTCTGTAGCTCCGAAAAATCCATTTTGAGTGCAGGGAGGTCAGATTCCAACAACATCAGCAGTCCTTTGTCAGCCTCCTATCAGATTTTTGCTCAGGTTCCTCAATTTCAGCCATAAAATATCTAAAATCACAGAAAAACACACAAACTCATATTAAAGTCCAAAAATGTAAATTTTGAATAAAAACTAATAAAAACATCCCTAAAAGTAGCTAGATCCTACTAAAAACTACCTAAAAACAATACCAAAAAGCGTATAAATTATCCGCTCATCAGATACCATGCACATTAGAGGGTACCTGTACTAAGACAACTTTATGTGATCTTGGTCGCAAGTATCAACCTAATCCATGCGTCCACCATCAGAAAGCTTGGCTTGACTGAAAAGGTCAAACCAACCAGGATATGTCTTCAACTTGCTGATGGCTCCATTAAATACCCATCAGGCGTGATTGAAGACATGATTGTCACAGTTGGGCCATTCACCTTTTCCACTAACTTTATAATGCTGGAAATGGAGGAGCACAAGAGTGTAACTCTCATTCTAGGAAGACTGTTCCTAGCAACTAGATGAACCCCCATTGATGTCCAAAAAGGGAAAGTAACCCGGAGAGTCAATGAGGATGAGTTTAGGCTGAATGCTATTGAAGCAATGAAGCACCCAGACACATCAAAAGACTGCATGCGTGTTGATATTATTAACTCTCTAGTACAGGAGATCAGTATGGCTGAGAGTCTCGAATCAGAGCAGAAGGATATCTTTAAAGGTGTTTAGCCTTATCTGGAAGAATCAGAGGAAATAAAAGAACCTCTGAAAATTCCTCAAGAATAGGAGAAACCTCTTAAACCCAAGCTCAAACCACTACCACCATACCTAAAATATGTATTTCTAGGAGAAGGTGAAACTTTTCCTGTAATCATAAGCTCTGCCTTTGAGCCACAGGAAGAGAAAGCACTAATTCAGGTGCTGAGGACACATAAGATAGCTCTTGGGTTGTCCATTAGTGATCTCAAAGGCATTAGCCCAGCCAGATGCCTGCACAAGATCCTACTGGAGGATAATGCCAAACCAGTGGTTCATCCACAAAGGTGGCTGAATCCAGCTATGAAGGAGGTGGTGCAGAAAGAGGTCACTAAATTACTAGAGGCTGGGATTATTTATCCCATTTCTGATAGCGCCTGGGTGAGCCCTATCCAAGTTGTACCCAAAAAGGGAGGCATGACGGTGGTTCATAATAAAAAGAATGAACTGGTTCCTACAAGAACAGTTACAGGGTGGCGCATGTGTATTGACTACAGAAGACTTAATACAACCACCAGAAAGGATCATTTTCCTTTACCATTCATAGACCAAATGCTAGAAAGACTAGTAGGTCATTATTATTACTGCTTTCTGGATGGCTACACAGGCTACAACCAAATTGCAGTAGATCCCCAAGATCAAGAGAAAACAGCATTCACATGTCCATCTGGAATATTTGCCTATAGAAGGATGCCATTTGGTCTGTGTAATGCACCAGCAACCTTTTAGAGATGCATGCTCTCTATTTTCTCTGATATGGTGGAAAAATTTCTGGAAGTTTTCATGGACGGCTTCTCAGTATTTGGAGATTCATTCAGCTCCTGTCTTGACCATCTAGCACTTGTTCTGAAAAGGTGTCAAGAGACCAACCTGGTTTTAAACTGGGAGAAACGTCATTTTATGGTGACTGAAGGAATTGTCCTTGGACACAAAATTTCAAATAAGGGGATAGAGGTAGATCAAGCCAAGGTAGAGGTAATTGAAAAATTACCACCACCTACCAATGTTAAGGCAATCAGAAGCTTTTTGGGACATGCATGATTCTATAGGAGGTTTATAAAGGATTTTTCAAAAATTGCAAAACCCCTGAGCAACCTGCTAACTGCCGACACGCCATTTATCTTTAACACAAAGTGTCTGCAAGCTTTTGAGACTCTGAAAGCTAAGTTGGTCATAGCACCTGTCATATTTGCACCAGACTGGACATTACCATTTGATTTAATGTGTGATGCCAGTGACCAGGCTATTGGTGCAGTATTAGGACAGAGGCATGATAAGCTTTTGCACGTCATTCACTATGCTAGCCATGTTCTAAATGACACACAGAAGAATTACACAACCACAAAAAAAGAGCTACTTGCAGTGGTTGATGCCATTGACAAGTTTAGATCCTATCTAGTAGGATCAAAAGTGATTGTGTACACTGACCATGCTGCTCTTAAATATCTACTCGCAAAGCAAGATTCAAAACCCAGGCTCATAAGATGGGTGTTGCTTCTGTAAGAGTTTGATATAGAAATAAGAGACAGAAAAGGGACAGAGAATCAAGTAGCAGATCACCTGTCCGGATAGAACTAGTAGAAGGGATGTCTCTTCCCCTCACTGAGATCTCTAAAACCTTTTTGGATGAGCAACTCTTTGCCATTCAGGAAGTACCATGGTTTGCAGACATTGCAAACTATAAAGCTGCAAGATTCATTCCCGAGGAGTATAGTAGGCAGCAAAAGAAAAAATTACTTTCTGATGCGAAGTACTACTTGTAGGATGAACCATATCTCTTTAAGAGATGCGCAGACAGAATAATCCGTAGGTGCATGCCTAGAGAAGAGGCGTAGAAGATCCTATGGAATTGCCATGGATCACAATATGGTGGACATTTCGGAGGTGAGCGAACAGCCACCAAGGTCCTCCAATGTGGCTTCTACTGGCCTACACTCTATAGAGACTCCCGAGAGTTTGTACGTAACTATGACAGTTGCCAGAGAGCTGGTAATCTACCTCATGGTTATGCCATGCCTCAACAAGGGATCTTAGAGATTGAGTTGTTTGATGTATGGGGTATTGACTTCATGGGGCCTTTCCCACCATCATACTTAAACACTTATATTCTGGTTGCAGTGGACTATGTATCTAAATGGGTGGAGGCAATCGCAACACCCACTAATGATACTAAGACAGTGCTTAAGTTCCTCCAGAAACATATCTTTAGCAGATTTGGTGTCCCTAGAGTACTAATCAGTGATGGAGGCACTCATTTCTGCAATAAATAGCTTTATACTGCCATGGTCCGATATGGAATTAACCATAAGGTGGCAACTCCATATCATCCACAGACAAATGGGCAAGCTGAAGTCTCTAATAGAAAACTAAAAAGAATCCTGGAATGGACTGTAATTGCCCGTAGAAAGGATTGGGCAAAGAGCTTAGATGATGCTCTATAGGCATATAGAACGGCATTCAAGACTCCTATAGGAACTTCTCCATACCAGCTTGTGTACGGAAAGGCCTGTCACCTGCCCGTGGAACTGGAGCATAAAGCCTACTGGGCAACCAGATTCCTAAACCTTGATGCCAAATTAGCTGGAGAGAAAATATTGCTCCAGCTGAATGAGGTAGAGGAATTCAAACTCAATGCTTTTGAAAATGCCAAAATTTACAAGGAGAAAGCAAAAAGATGGCATGACAAGAACCTGTCATCCAGAGTCTTTGAGCCAGGACAAATGGTTCTGCTGTTTAGCTCTAGGCTCAGGCTATTTCCTAGGAAATTAAAATCCTGGTGGAGAGGACCATATGTGATTACAGGGGTGTCACCATATGGATATGTAGAGCTTCAAGATATTGACTCTAACAAAAAGTTCATTGTTAATGGGCAGAGAGTCAAACATTATCTTGAAAGCAATGTTGAGCAAGAATGCGCAAAACTGAGACTAGATTAAAGCTCACTGTCAAGCTATTGACATTAAAGAAGCGCTTATTGGGAGGCAACCCAATTTTATTTATCTATGTTATTTTATGTTTTCTTTAGGTTGATGATCATGTGGAGTCACAAAAATATCTGCAAAAATTAAAGCAAAATAAAAAACAGTATTAAAAATAGCACACCCTGGAGGAGGAGCTTACTGGCATTTAAACGCCAATAGGGGTAGCAGAACAGGCATTTAACGCCAAGTTTGGCCCCATTCTGGGCGTTAAACGCCAAAAAGAAGCACCAGACTGGCGTTAAACGCCAGAAAAAAGCACCAGACTAGCGTTTAACGCCAGAGAGAAGCATCATGCTGGCGTTTAACGCTAGAAACAAGTAGCAATCTGGCGTTAAACACTAGGATTGCACACTAAGGGCATTTACACGCCTAAATAGAGCATGAATGAGAAATCCTTGATACCTTAGGATCTGTGGATCCAACAGGATCCCCATCTACTCCCCTCTTTCTTCTTTTGCTCGAGGACGAGCAAATCTTTTAAGTTTGGTGTGGAAAAAAAGCGTTGCTTTTTGTTTTTCCATAACCATTTATGGCACCTAAGGCCGGAGAAACCTCTAGAAAGAGAAAAAGGAAGGTAGTGTGATGAGCGGATAATTTATACGCTTTTCGGCATTGTTTTTAGGTAGTTTTTAGTAAGTTCAAGCTAATTTTAGGGATGTTTTTATTAGTTTTTATGTTAAATCCACATTTCTGGACTTTACTATGAGTTTGTATATTTTTCTGTGATTTCAGGTAATTTCTAGCTGAAATTGAGGGACTTGAGCAAAACTCTGAAAAAGGCTGACAAAAGGACTGCTGATGCTGTTGGAATCTGACCTCCCTGCACTCGAAATGGATTTTCTGGAGCTACAGAACTCCAAATGGCGCGCTCTCAACGGCGTTGGAAATTAGACATCCAGAGCTTTCCAGCAATATATAATAGTCCATAATTTATTCGGAAATTGACGACGTAACTTGGCGTTGAACGCCAAGTACATGCTGCTGTCTAGAGTTAAACGCCAGAAAAACGTCATGATCCGGAGTTGAACGCCCAAAACACGTTATAACTTGGAGTTCAACTCCAAGAAAAGCCTCAGCTCGTGGATAGATCAAGCTCAGCCCAAGCATACACCAAGTGGGCCCCGAAAGTGGATTTATACATCAATTACTTACTCATATAAACCCTAGGAGCTAGTT
>NC_029772.3:64250339-64254498 GCF_000817695.3 Arachis duranensis | reverse complement strand
GTGATGCCCTACATACAGCTTGCCATGGAAAGGAGTAGGAAGGATTGGATGAATGTAATAGGAAAGTAGAGATTCAAGAGGAGCACAGCATCTCCATACACTTATCTGAAATTCCCCCTATTAATTTACATAAGTATTTCTATCCCTGTTATTTTCTTTTTATTAATTAATTTTCGAACTCATCATAAACTATTTAATCTGCCTAACTGAGACTTACAAGGTGACCATAGTTTGCTTCATACCAACAATCTCTGTGGGATCGACCCTTACTCACGTAAGCTATTACTTGGATGACCCAGTACACTTGCTGGTTAAGTTGAACGTAGTTGTGATCACATATGCCAAAGAGCCATTAAATAAATCTCATGCAAATACAAAGAGGGCAATCACAATTTTGTCCACCAATTTTTTGGCGCCGTTGCCGGGGATTGTTCGAGTACAGACAATTGACGGTTCATCTTGTTGCTCAGATTAGGTAATTTTCTTTTCAAAAACTTTTTCAAAATTTTTCTTTTCTTTTTCGTTTTTCCAAACCTTGTTTTTGAAAAAATTAATAAAAATCCAAAAAAAAAATTAATAAAATCATAAAAATAAAAAATATTTTGTATTTCTTGTTTGAGTCTTGAGTCAATTCTTAAGTTTGGTGTCAATTGCATGCCTTAAAAATTTTTCTTGGATTTTTCGAAAACTCCATGCATTCATAGTGTTCTTCATGATCTTCAAGTTGTTCTTGATAAGTCCTCTTGTTTGATCTTGATGTTTTCTTGTTTTGTGTTGTTTGTTGTTTTTCATATGCATTTTTTGTTTGTTAGAGTCCATGCATTAAAGATTTCTAAGTTTGGTGTCTTGCATGTTCTCTTTGCATTAAAAATTTTTCAAAAATATGTTCTTGATGTTCATCATGACCTTCAAAGTGTTCTTGGTGTTCATCTTGACATTCATAGTGTTCTTGCATGCATCATGTGTTTTGATCCAAAATTTTTATGTTTTGGGTCATTTTTGTGTTTTTCTCTCTCATAATTAAAAATTCAAAAATAAAAAAAATATCTTTTCCTTTTTTTCTCTCAAAATTTCGAAAATTTGAAGTTGACTTAGTCAAAAATTTTCAAAACTAGTTGTTTCTTACAAGTCAAATCAAATTTTCAATTTTAAAAATCTTATGTTTTCAAAATCTTTTTCAAAAATCATATCTTTTCCAATTTTTCCTCTTTTTCGAAAATTTTCAAAAATCTTTTTCAAAATAATTTTCAAAATCTTTTTCTTATCTTTATATCATATTTTCGAAAATTAGCTAACAATTAATGTGATTGGTTCAAAAATTTGAAGTTTGTTACTTGCTTGTTAAGCAAGGTTCAATCTTTAAATTCTAGAATCTTATCTTGTGGTTTCTTGTTGGTTAAGTCTTTTTAAAAATTAAATCTTTTTCAACAAATCTTTTATCTTTTATCTTATCTTTTTCAAAAATTTTATCTTTTTCAAAATTTGATTTCAAAATATCTTATCTAACCTCCTATCTTCCTATCTTTTCAAATTTTGATTTTAATATCTTTTTCAACTAACTCTTTGACTTTTTGTTTGTTTCATATCTTTTTCAAAACCACCTAACTAGTTTTCCCTATCTAATTTTCGAAAATATCTCATCTCTTTTTCAAAAAATCTTTTGTTTTAAATTTTAATTTTAATCTTATCTTATCTCTAATTTTCGAAAATTACTAATCCCTTTTTTCAAAATTATTTTCGAAATTCTCCCCATCTTTTCTTATTCTATTTATTTATTCAATTACTAACACTTCTCTTCATCTCTCTGCACCTAATATCCGAATCCCCTCTTCTACTTTCTTCTCCCCTTTCTTTTTCTACTAACATAAAGGAATCTCTATACTGTGACATAGAGGATTCCTCTTTCTTTTCTTGTTTTCTTCTCTTTCATATGAGCAGGAACAAGGATAAAGGAACTCTTGTTGAAATTGATCCAGAACCTGAAAGGACTCTGAAGAGAAAATTAAGAGAAGCTAAGTTACAACAATCTAAAGGTAACCTTTCAGAAATATTAGAACAAGAGAAGGAGATGGCAGCCGAAAATAATAATAATGCAAGGAGAATGCTTGGTGACTTCACAAAGCCAACGTCCAAGTTTGATGGAAGAAGCATCTCCATTCCTGCCATTGGAGCCAATAACTTTGAGCTGAAACCTCAGTTAGTTGCCTTAATGCAACAAAACTGTAAGTTTTATGGACTTCCATCTGAAGATCCTTACCAGTTTTTAACTGAGTTCTTGCAGATCTGTGAGACTGTAAAGACGAATGGAGTTGATCCTGAAGTCTACAGACTCATGCTTTTCCCTTTTGCTGTAAGAGACAGAGATAGAATATGGTTGGATTCACAACTCAAGGATAGCCTGGACTCCTGGGATAAGCTGGTCACAGCCTTCTTGGATAAATTCTTTCCTCCTCAGAAGCTGAGCAAGCTAAGAGTGGATGTTCAAAACTTCAAACAAAAAGATGGTGAATCCCTCTATGAAGCTTGGGAAAGATACAAGCAGCTGACCAAAAGATGTCCATCTGACATGTTTTCAGAATGGACCATATTAGATATATTCTATTATGGTCTATCTAAATTTTCGAAAATGTCATTGAACCATTCTGTAGGTGGATCTATTCACCTAAAGAAAACACCTGAAGAGGCTCAAGAACTCATTGACATGGTTGCAAACAACCAATTCATGTACACCTCTGAGAGGAATTCCGTGAATAATGGGATACCTCAGAAGAAAGGAGTTCTTGAAATTGATGCTCTGAATGCCATATTGGCTCAGAACAAAGTGTTGACTCAGCAAGTCAATATGATCTCTCAAAGTCTGAATGGATGGCAACATGCATCCAACAGTACTAAAGAGGCAACTTTTGAAGAAGCTTATGATCCTGAGAACCCTGCCATGGCAGAGGTTAATTACATGGGTGAACCTTATGGAAACACCTATAATCCATCTTGGAGAAATTATCCAAATTTCTCATGGAAGGATCAACAAAAGCCTCAACAAGGCTTTAACAATGGTGGACGCAATAGGCTGAACAATAGCAAGCCATATCCATCATCTTCTCAGCAACAGACAGAGAATTCTGAACAAAACACTTCTAATTTAGCCAATCTAGTCTCTGATCTGTCAAAGGCCACTCTCAGTTTCATGAATGAAATAAGATCCTCCATCAGAAATCTGGAGGCACAAGTGGGCCAGCTGAGTAAGAAAGTCATTGAAACTCCTCCCAGTATTCTCCCAAGCAATACAGAAGAGAATCCAAAAGGAGAGTGCAAGGCCATTGATGTGATCAATGTAGCCGAATGCACAAGGGAGGATGAGGACAAAAATCCTAGTGAGGAAGACCTCCTGGGACATCCCTCAAGCAAGAAGGAATTTCCTATTAAGGATATAAAGGAATCTGAGGCTCATACAGAGACCATAGAGATTCCATTAAATCTCCTTCTGCCATTCATGAGCTCTGAAGACTATTCTTCCTCTGAAGAGGATGAAGATGTGACTGGAGAGCAAGTTGCTCAATATTTAGGAGCTATCATGAAGCTGAATGCCAAGTTGTTTGGTAATGAGACTTGGGAAAGTAAACCTCCCCTGCTCATTAGTGAACTAGATACCTGGATTCAAAAAACTCTACCTCAAAAGAAACAAGATCCTGGCAAGCTCTTAATACCTTGTACCATAGGCACCATGACCTTTGAAAAGTCTCTATGTGATCTGGAGCCAGGGATAAATCTTATGCCACTCTCTGTAATGGAGAATATGGGGATCATTGAGGTACAACCTGCCTTGTTCTCATTACAATTGGCAGACAAGTCAGTAAGACAACCTTATGGAATAGTGGAGGACGTGTTAATAAAGGTTGAAGGCCTCATCCCTGCTGATTTCATAATCTTAGACACTAGAAAGGAAAAGGATGAATGCATCATCCTTGGAAGACCTTTCCTAGCCACAGCAGAAGCTATGATAGATGTCAACAGAGGTGAATTAGTCCTTCAATTGAATGGGAACTACCTTGTGTTTAAGGCACAAGGCCATCCCTCTGTGACAAAAGAGAGTAAGCATGAAGAGATTCTCACAGTTCAGAGTCAAGAAGAGCCCCCACAGTCAAACTCTAAGTTTGGTGTG
>NC_029772.3:64248639-64250148 GCF_000817695.3 Arachis duranensis | reverse complement strand
ATTTTATTTATCTAATTTTTATTTTATTGTTATTTTGTGTTTTATTAGGTACATGATCATGAGGAGTCACAAAAAAAATCATAAAAATTAAAAACAGAATCAAAAATAGCAGAAGAAAAAATTCACACCCTGGAGGACGCACAGACTGGCGTTCAACGCCAGTAAGATGCATCTGGCCGGCGTTCAACGCCAGAACAGAGCATCATTCTGGCGCTGAACGCCAGGAATGTGCCTAGAGAAGAAAAGCTGGCGCTGAACGCCAGTAACAAGCATGAAACTGGCGTTCAATGCCAGAAACATGCTTTACATGGGCGCTGAACGCCCAGAACGTGCACCAATGGGCGTTTAAACGCCAGAATGGTGTGCAAAGGCATTTTACATGCCTATTTGGTGCAGGGATGGAATTCCTTGACACCTCAGGATCTGTGGACCCCACAGGATCCCCACCTACTATATTCCCACCTTACCTCCTAATCCTATTTTTTGTATTCCCCATGTCACACTTCCCAACACTCTTCACTAATCACCTCAATTCCTCTTCCCAATCACCCCCTTCACCACTCAAATCCATCTACTCTTCCCCATAAACCCCACCTACCTTCAAAAATTCAAAAACATTTTCCCACCCATTCCCACCCTAAATGGCCGAAACTTCACTCTCCCCTTTTCCTATATAAACCCCTCCATTCCACTTCATTTTCACACAACACAACCCCCTCTTCTCTACCTTGGCCGAAACCTACACTCCCCTTCTCCTCCATATTTTCTCCTTCTTCTTCTTCTCTTCTTTCTTCTCTTGCTCGAGGACGAGCAATATTTTAAGTTTGGTGTGGTCAAAGCACAATCTTTTTTGTTTTCCACTACCATCAATGGCACCTAAGGCTGGAGAATCCTCTAGAAAAGGAAAAGGGAAGACAAAAGCTTCCACCTCCGAGTCTTGGGAGATGGAAAGATTCATCTCCAAGAGCGATCAAGACCACTTCTATGATGTTGTGGCAAAGAAGAAGGTGATCCCTGAGGTCCTTTCAAGCTCAAGAAAAATGAGTATCCAGAGATCCGACATGAAATCCGAAGAAGAGGTTGGGAAGTCCTAACCAACCCCATGCAACAAGTCGGAATCTTAATGGTTCAAGAGTTCTATGCCAATGCATGGATCACTAGGAACCATGATCAAAGTATGAACCCGAATCCAAAGAATTATCTCACAATGGTTCGGGGGAAATACTTAGATTTTACAAGAAGATGAACGCTCCTACACTAGAAGATGTGAGGTTGGCATTTCACTTGCCCATGATACAAGAAGATGAACGCTCCTACACTAGAAGATGTGAGGTTGGCATTTCACTTGCCCATGATACAAGAAGATGAACGCTCCTACACTAGAAGGGTCAACTTTAATCAAAGGTTGGACCAAGTCCTAATGGACATATGTATGGAAGGAGCTCAATGGAAGAGAGACTCCAAAGGCAAGCCAGTTCAACTAAGAAGACTGGACCTCAAGCCTGTGGC
>NC_029772.3:64246334-64246831 GCF_000817695.3 Arachis duranensis | reverse complement strand
TGATGCTGTTGGAATCTGACCTCCCTGCACTCAAAATGGATTTTCTGGAGCTAAATAACTCCAAATGGCGCGCTCTCAACGGCGTTGGAAAGTAGACATCCAGAGCTTTCCAGCAATATATAATAGTCCATAATTTATTCGGAAATTGATGACGTAACTTGGCGTTGAACGCCAAGTACATGCTGCTGTCTAGAGTTAAACGCCAGAAAAACGTCATGATCCGGAGTTGAACGCCCAAAACACGTTATAACTTGGAGTTCAACTCCAAGAAAAGCCTCAGCTCGTGGATAGATCAAGCTCAGCCCAAACATACAGCAAGTGGGCCCTGGAAGTGGATTTATGCATCAATTACTTACTCCTGTAAACCCTAGTAGCTAGTCTAGTATAAATAGGATAGTTTACTATTGTATTAGACATCTTGGGACATTTAGTTCTCAGATCATGGGGGATGGCCATTCGGCCATGCCTGGACCTTTCACTTATGTATTTTCAACGGT
>NC_029772.3:64243276-64246159 GCF_000817695.3 Arachis duranensis | reverse complement strand
TGCTGTGACAGAGCATAGGAACATTTTCACTGAGAGGATGGGATGTAGCCATTGACAACGGTGATGCCCTACATACAGCTTGCCATGGAAAGGAGTAAGAAGGATTGGATGAATGTAATAGGAAAGTAGAGATTCAAGAGGAGCACAGCATCTCCATACACTTATCTGAAATTCCCACTATTAATTTACATAAGTATTTCTATCCCTGTTATTTTCTTTTTATTAATTAATTTTCGAACTCATCATAAACTATTTAATCTGCCTAACTGAGACTTACAAGGTGACCATAGTTTGCTTCATACCAACAATCCTCATTGATGATGCATGAAAACTTGTCTCTCAACAAATTTCCCTTCGGCAAGTATACCGAATTGTCGTCAAGTAAAACTCACAATAGAGTGAGGTCGAATCCCACAAGGATTGATTGGTCAAGCAACTTTAGTTAGAAGAATATGCTAGTTGAGCTAACAGAATTTAGATTGAGAACTTGCAGAAATTTAAATGACTGGAAAGTAAATAACAGAAATTAAAGTGCAGAATCTTAAATGGGGATTTGGGGTAATGAGCATGAAAATAAATGGCAGAAAGTAAAGAGACTGGGTAAGATCAGAAATGGGGTAATCATTGGGTTTAGGAGATGTTGCATTCTCCTGATCAAGTTCATTCTCATCTCTTCCTCAATCAATGCATTCATTGATCTCCTTGGCAATCTTAAGTGATTGGATCCCAATTCCTTGGCAATCCAATCTCTCTAAGCTTGAACAATTACCCAATTCCTTGATTTAATTTCTCATGGGAAGAGATGAAGTATGGTCATTGATTATACCACATGTATTTCCAAATCAAAGTATTGGGAGGATTACATGTCACTATATCCGCCCAAACCCCAATTTGGTCCAACATGAGAAAGCATTTCTAGCATGATCTCCTCATCCCTTTTCCAAGGCTCAAAGGAGATCCAATTATGGAGAGTTTCTTTTCCAAGACAACTAACCAATTGAATTAAGATCTAAAGCTTTCTAGTAAGATTAAGAGAAAAGAAAGAAGAAGAAGAATGAAAACTATAATTGATCCCTCAAATTACAACAGAGCTCCCTAACCCAATGAAAGGGGTTTAGTTGTTCATAGCTCTAGAAATGAAAAATGGCAGAAAAGAAGAATCCATGCTAAAAGTGCAGAAAAGTAAATCTATAGAGAGTAGTTCCCAAAAGTGCCAAGCTTCTCTATAGTTCAAAACTACTCCTATATATACTACTCCTCTTGATCTTCTAATGAGTTCTTTAAGTCTTGGATGTGGGCTCTGCATCTTGAGTTGAAGCAGTTCTCATCTTTAGTGGGCCCAACTTGCAGAGAAATATGAATTAGGCTTGGGCATTTAGTGAAATTAACGTTGAGTGCCATTGTGGGTTCGAGAACGTTAGTAGCATTCACTTTTTTCACTAACGTTCCACCCTTATGTACCCACGTTAACTCCAACGTTAGTGGTCTTAACGTGACCACAAATGTTGCCTTCTCAATTTTTGGCCAACATTATTGGGACTCACTTTTCCTAATAACGTTGGCTTCTACCCATTCGCAAACGTTATTGGGAATCAATTTTCCCATTAACGTTGCTTGGTGCCTTTTGTTCCTACGTTAGAGTTCACGTTAGTGTAGCTAATGTGACTCTTAACGTGGGTGTGTCTCACCTTCGAGAGCGTTAGTGACACTCACCTTTGTCACTAACGCTCCGAATGCCCAAATTCTCTACGTTAGAACTCATGTTAACTAAGTTAACGTGGCTCTTAATGTAGTAGTGATGCCATCTTCCAACGTTAGTGACAAAAGTGAGTGTCACTAACGTTGGCTCTTTGATCCCAACTCCACATTAACTTTCACGTTAATGGTCTTAACGTGAAAGTTAACGTAGGCAATGCTAGTTGGTCCAATGTTAGTGACAAAAGTGAGTGTCACTAACGTTGGCTTTTGTTTTCCTCTTCCACGTTAGAGTTTACGTTAACTAAGTTAACGTGACTCTTAACGTGGATCATTGCCAAGTTCTCCAACGTTAGTGGTGTTCACTTTTACCACTAACGTTGGAAGAAAATGTTATTGGTGTTCACGTTTTCTCTTAACATTGGAGTTCCTTTTTTCTTCTACGTTAACTACCACGTTAACTTAGTTAACATGGCAAGTAACGTGAGCTATGGATGGCTTCGCAGGCGTTATTGGTGATCACTTTTCTCATTAACGTTGCAAGCTTTTTACCATTCCATGTTAGTGTTCACGTTAACTAGGTTAACGTGAATACTAACGTGGTTCTTCCTTGCTTCCTTTGCCCTGAAATCAAGCAATTAAGGTGCATCAAAGCTCTAGCCAAAGTCATGAGATTATGCATCATCAATTTATCATGCAATTCTAGCAAAATTCTCATGAAATCATGCGAAGTTCACAAGAGTTGCTTGAATCAAGGTGTGAGTGTATTTTCATCCAAAACTTGTCTTATTCACTAAGAAAATGCATGAAACTACTCTAAAACAGTAAAGAAAAGGTCAGTGAAACTGGCCTAGATGCCCTGGCATCACAACACCAAACTTAAAGCTTGCTTATCCCTAAGCAAGTACTGAAGCATAAAAAGAATGAGATGAAAGAGCAAGAAGATAAAATAGAAGTAGAATTCCTGGTTTATAGGGTTTCATGCATAGCAACTTAGGTTCCTCCCCTTTAGGTTTCAAGCCTTTATCAACTCCTTGGTCACTTTCTTGATTGCATCCTTTGAGACTTATTTCTTATTGATCCTTCCTTCTTTTTTTTCAAAGTTTATTTTTCTTTTCGCTAAGTGCTTTGTAAGAGGGCGACTCTTTATGATAAGCTTTCAGCCAACACTCCCAAACCAGTTGGTTT